>NW_027069575.1:896310-1412586 GCF_002906115.3 Quercus suber
AAACAAAGTCCTAATATAACTAGGAAAGTGGTATTTTTCAACTGGAAATTTCGTGCATCAGATCTGGAGGCTTCCAAAAATAAACCGCATTAGATCCATGTATTAGAATTTCAGGCAAAGGAACGTTCCAGAACGTCAGTAGTGCAGGTGTAGCAACTTCAAGCCTGATTTCGACCTTGATGCAACCCGTATCTCTCAACACTCAAAACATCAAAGTTGTAGATCTTTGTCTTAGCGTTCCACAGAATCTTGAATCATCTCAATCGGAGCTCGGATGAGATATTTATTCCCAGATTACAAAACAATGTCAAAGCTGTCCAGAATCGCCCAATTAGCTACGTTTTGCACTTAATGCCTCAATTTGCATCCTAAATCAAAATATAAGAATAATGAGTACATTTAGGCACCAAATAAGTATAAAAGACTAAACATTAAGGGGGAAAAATATGACATTTTGCATTCTCATCAATAAGACTTATTTTAAAGGCCGTTATACATGCAGAACATATGCAGAAAGTGATCTAGTTCATTATTCTCTCTGAAAAAGTTACTACGTCTTTACGCCAAGGGTTTTGTAACCAAGGAGCTTCCTGATCTTCATCATTGATGAACTGAAGAATTTTGTAGCCAACATCTTCTTTAAGTTGCTGGTGTTAGTCACGTACTTGGATCCGTGCATCATTGGTTAGTCACGTACTGGAATTCGTGCATTGAACTAAAAGATTGCCGCTACAATACAAGTCTAATTAGGTATTGGAGTAAGGGTCTAACTGTAGGTTGGTATTTTGGGATAGGCCAAAGGGTTTGGTGAAATTCCTTATACTTGTAACCGTTTATGATTGATAATAGTGGATTCTTGGGAGTGATGACCTTAAAATCATCCGGTGGGATTTTGCCTCGGTGGTTTTCCCCATTCGTAAACAAATCATATGTGTCAAATTTATTTTCCGATGTATTTAGTATAATTGGTAATTTGTTTGTGCTACCACGCTATTGCATGAAATTTGATCTAATTAATTAACTTGGGTAATTAATTAATTAATTGCAATGCGTTAATTCATTTTAACCCAACACCAAACCCTGAATATGCATCCATGACTATGACGTATGCTGGACCTCTCTTGAATGAGTACCAATATGGAGCAGTACTGCCTGATGCACGATAAGGGGTAGGGAATCGATTTGTGAAGGGCTTGAAAGGTATAGGTTCACCCTACAGTAGCAAATATACAACTCTTTAGTGAAAAATTCACTCCATGAATAACCTTCAAAGGTTTGGCTAATGTATACAGTCAAATGGAAGAACATATGGGTTAGAAATTATGAACAATGGAGTTAAGATGTAAATGAACTAAAAATATTAATGTACTGTCTTAAAATTAAGGATTATTATCCATTTTCATTTGGCAGTCCATAGGAAGGTTTATTTTTACTTTCTTGCTTATAATAAGTGAGAGTGGGAGATTCAAACTACATTCTCCTATAAAGATAACCAAGTAATATCACTGAACCATAAGACTCTTTAAGGTTAACTTAATTAGCTTTCCCATGATACCGAACCCATATGCTTCATTGGATTTTCAAAGAGAGTTAAAAAAAAAAAAATCACAATTGTTGAAGTGGCATGTTATCATTGATATACTGTCAATGGTGGACTTACGTGAAAGACTAATATTATAAGACAATTACAAATTGGGGGAGCCAGTCAACTTCATGATTCCCTACACACCACATCCAAGGCTGATAAGCAGCACTTTTCTAAGTCATAGTCCGCAAACGACTCAAAAAGAAGGTTCTTAACCTTGTCAATTTCATCGTTAGCATTACTACCATACATTTTATTAAAATAAAATGTCAATAACATCAACTTATATCTCGGATCTAAAACAATAGCCAAACTCATGATATCATGAACATCACTCCAATATTTATCAAACTTAGCTAACATCTTTGCTGCCATTTTCTTAACCAACTCATCTTCACTTGAAAGCCATTGATTTAATTCCAACTTCAACCAGAAGACTGAAGGAAAATAATGATTAGCCGTAGGGTAGGCAGTACTAGAAAGCAACTCAGTAACTTTATGAAAGTAACCCAACTTCTCACAAACAATTTGTGCTACCTCCCAATCCCTATTAGTTGGAGCAGATTGATACTGAGGCTCACAACACAGTAAACGGGGAAAAACATCTTTATAAATCAAGGCAGTTGAAAGCATCAAATATGTAGAGTTCCAACGAGTCCTACAATCAAGTACCAATTCCTTAGTACTTGCAATATGTGATTGGCGAGATATTTTTTCAAAAATTTCTATTCTTTTTGGTGATTGTGTCCAAAAATATACACTACTTCGAACCTTCTCAATACCATCACCAATTACATTCAAACCCTCTTGAACAACCAAATTCAAAATATGTGCTGCACAACGCACATGCAACAATTTTCCACCTAAAATAAGTGAACTAGCTTGAAGCTTATCCGAAACAAGTTTCATCATGCCATCATTGTTGCTAGCATTATCTACAGTTATGGCAGATAACTTCAAATCAATGTTCCAATCAGAAAGACACTCAAAAGGATTTTCGAAAGAGAATACTTATCATGTGGAGATGGCATACGAATAAACCTAAAAAAAATAAACATAAATATGATTAACTAAAGAAAGTAGAAAGTTAATAAGCTTGCCTAAGAATCTAAAAACTAGTACAACAAAATGACTCAAAGAAAAATAATACCTTATGACTCGGCTTTCCAAAGTCCAAGAGTCATTTATGTAATGCGCTGTGATTACCATGAATGACCTCTTACTGTTGTTTGCAGTCCACAAGTCCGTTGTGATTGCAACTTTACTTGCATTCTTGTCAATTTCTACCATAGTCTTCTGCTTCTTTTCATTATAAATTTTTTTAATATCTCGCTTCAATGTGTTTCTTCCTACTATCTTAAAATTTGACTGAAGACCAACAACAAAATCCCGAAACCCAACATGATCAACAATTGCAAGAGGGTACTCATGCAAAATGACCATTCGGGCAAGGTCCCTCCTCGAAGCCTTCTGATCCTCTTCATTAAAAACACTAGGGCTTGAGATCCCTTTACTTCTTGCCCTATTGTGTTGTTTGACAAGAACTTGCTTCCTTATATCTGTTCCTTCCCCCGGAAGTGCTTCCTTCGGAGCACTTGGACAACTTTTTGCAATGTGCAGTTTTAAATGAGTCGTCCCTGATGTACTTGCTCCAGCCATAAGTTTTCCACAGTAGTTGCATTGAGCCTTAACTTTCCCATCAATATTCTTCTTCTTAAAATGATTCCATACGTCTGAAGTTGTTTTTCTTTTAGTGCCTTGTTGTTGTGGATTCTCAACCGGAATGGACTCAACTTCCTCTCCATACAATGATTGTGATTCTGATGTCGTGCTAGTTGGGGGCCTTGGGGCTGGGGTTGAGGCAGAGGATGTGGTAGACATGTAGGCAACTGCAAAGAGAGAGAGAAAGATTAATTGTTCAGCCATTATAATGGTTCAATTTGATTTCTTTTTAAATGTGTACAGAGTACAGACTAACTGTTCAGCCATTAAAAGAATACATCAAAAAAAAAAAAAAAAAGAGAAAATGAAACACTCTAATTCAATTTCAATTTTGAATGAAATAGACATACCCAGCTAAATCAAATAGACATACCCACATAGAATCAAACACCTTAATGCAGTCAAAAACCAAATCTAACACATACCCAGTTGATAAAAATTCAATCAAAAATCAAAATTGACACATACCCAGCTGAATTGAAATTGAATGAAATAGACATACCAAGCTGAATCAAATAGACATACCCACATAGAATCAAACACCTTAATGCAGTCAAAAACCAAATCTAACACATACCCAGTTGATAAAATTCAATCAAAAATCAGAATTGATACATACCCAGCTGAATTGAAATTGAATGAAATAGACATACCCAGCTGAATCAAATAGACATACCCACATAGAATCAAACACCTTAATGCAGTCAAAAACCAAATCTAACACATACCCAATTGATAAAATTCAATCAAAAATCAAAATTGACACATACCCAGCTGAATTCAAACTCTAAAATCCAAATCTAGCACACACCCATACTATAAATTCAACAAGACAACACAAGCAAACAACATGCAAAGAACAAAAAACTCACCAGTTGACAAATTCAGTCTAGAAAAGGAAACAAAAGCTAATTATCAATAGAATCCTCCCAAAACGTCAAACCCAGATACCCACAGAAAATAATTTTCTTTTGAAGCCAAACTAGCAAAAGAGGGAAAAAGAATGAATCATTTACCTGAGGAAGAGAGCGGTAGGAACGAGAATCAAGCAAAAAATCGATGCCAAAACCAATAATTGTGTGTATATGTGAGAGACAGAACCTTCCCAAAACGTCAAACCCAGAAACCAATAGTGTAGAAGCAGTGAGGAGGGACAGAGAGAGAGAGTGACGGTGAGGAGAGGCGGAGACTGGAGCTCTGAGAGAGAGAGAGAGAGAGAGAGTGACGGTGAGGACTAAGAACTGAGGAGAGGCAGAGAGAGTGTGACTGTGTGAGTGACGGTGAGAGTCTGAGAGAAGTTTAGGAAAAAAAAAAAAAAAAAAAAAAGGGTCGGGTATGGATATTATCCATACCCTACCCGAAAAATTCGGGTAATATCCATACCCTACCCGATTAGGCTCTGCCCATAAAGAACCGGGTATTACCCGAAATATATGGATCGGGTAGGGTTGGATATCCATTACCCAATGGGTATGGCCATCCCTACCCATGGCCATCCCTATGTATGGGACATCAGGCCAGGTTTAGGAGGAGTTTCAAACCAGAATTTCCTCTTAAAGCGCCCACTTCCAAGTTCATAGTAATATTCAGTACCAAACTGTTCAAACAAAAATAGTTAGATTTAGAAAAAGAATATCTCATAACCCCACCAATATAGCTACAAACCATGCCTAAACGAAAGCAGCACAAAAAAGCAATAGCTCCAATACAAAACAACAACAATGTATTTAAAAAATTTCAGTTTCTTTCACTTTCACCTCCAAGTTGCTGATGTTGGCGTGATGAATGAAGCCAGAAGTATAATTATAGTATGTGTATCTTCCAATTTTGCCTTCAACCTTATGCATTTTCTTAAATTTTTCACACCAGTATGTCACTTTATTTGGACCCGGTGCATGTGGAGTTATCCATGTCACAATCACTGCCGTTCCTACATAGTCTCCTTGTGTTATGTGAACCTAAATTCCAAGCATTCACATATTGAGTCAGACAATCAAAAAAACGATAGAAAAGAGGAAAATGCCAACTTGAAACCACCCCATTATTTCTATCAAAATGCAAAACAACTGTCAATGTACTTCATCAAAAATTTATTCAAAGGTTTGCTTCATTTTGGATAAGTTTATTTTCATCTCTAAAGAGAATGTATAACTTTTTAAAGTATCACATTTTTCAAAATACAAATATACTTTTATACAATAAATAAACAAAATAAGTTCATCCAAACTCCCACAAAATAAATATAACTATACTTTCAAGGTACAGCTCTTGAAGTATGCCACGCGTCTTAACTTTCTTTTTATTTAAACTTTGATTATTTTATAAGGAAAATAATGGATTTCTGAGCGTACTGTAGATAGTAACGTATAGAATGAAGAATACATATTGAGACATAGGATTTTTATTTAGGAACTAACCTATTGAGGCGAATTATGGATCGGAGGAACATAAAGGGTAGGATTATCAATAGGAATGTCCATATTGGGATCAGCTGACCTCATAAAAGTGCTTGTTTTTCCTCCATTACAAAGCATTGCTGCATTCAAAATTAAACTCAAAACAACACCAGCAACTACTAAAGTAGAAGAAGATGACAATCCCACCATCCCACTCATCTTAACCATATGATGAGAACATGGCAAAATTGGTCAGAATTTTTTGACCCGACCTGACTCAAAAAATACTTGATTCGAACCCGATTTTTTATACCCAAAACAAAAACAGGTTGACCTGACCCGACCTGTGTTTTTTGTGGGTCAACCCAACCCGACCTGCGACCTGATCCAAACCCAAACCATTTTTTAAAACTTTTTTTTTGGGTAAAAAAAATAAAAAATAAATTAAGACAATATTGGTGGTTTAATTGTTTGTTGTGAGCTCTAAGGAAATAATTGAGACATTTGCATAACTGCATGCAAATTAATTGAAAGATGAATGGTTGAGCATTCTGTAATGAGTAAAGATTTTTAGATATCAAATAGCAAAGTACATGCCAAGATAATTTTGTTATAGTAGAGTTAAAAACATAAATTTAAAATTGTAGACATGTGTGAGAAATATTCACAAGTGTGAAAATAGTGAAGCCAAAGTATCAAATTAGTATAAATTATGAATGCTTAGATCTATTTTTTAACAATTTATGTCCAAAATAAACGGCTTTCAAAATAAATTATGATATTTCATAGAGCGTGTGTTTTTTAACAATGATATGATATTCATAACAGAGACCATGTATAAATAAGTAAACAATCAAACTTTAATGTATATCTCAAATTAAAATAGAGTGTTAACCATAATTAACAATAGATTATAAAATTAATTTTCAAGATTGTATATTTCTTATATGTTTTTATTCTTTGTCAAATAAGTTATCTAATAAGTCATTTGTAATTTTGTTTTATATTTTAGGATGTTGATATTTTGTAGAAATAAAACTTGTACATTTGTTTTACTTATTTTTGTGTTAGTTTAATTACAAATTATATAAGTATAATTTAAATAAGAATTCATTAATATCATTCAAAGTAAATAAAAAATAGTAAAAATAAAATAGAAAAATAATGATAAATTGCAGTTAAGGCTGTAAATGAGCTAAGTATTAAAAGTTCAAAATTATTCATTAATTTTATTTTGAACACGAATTGAGCTAAGCTTATCATCAAATAAGATTACACGTTTATGTTCGATTTATTTTCTTGTCTTTCAAACTTAAGCTTATTTACAAGTTACTTGATTGACAAAATTTGGCTGCAAAATTGGTTATAGCCTAAGACTACAACCTTACTTAATAAAATAAACATTACTACATATTTTGAAAATCTAACCATTAAATTGCATGTTCTTTACACTCTCAATACACATATCAAATTTTGTGTCAATCAAATATTATTAAGTAAATAATCTATAAGCTTATATTTTATTAATAATTTTAAGCCACAAAAACTTGCAATTTAAATAATTTATTGATAACATAGCTATTAATCTTTAATTTTCTAGAAATTTTGCAAGCATGTAAGATATAAGAATAAGATGTAATCCAATGGTGAATATGTCATAATTCACCTCCAATAAAAAGATATTGAGTAAGATTGTAACTTAAGATTATAACCAATTTTGTAACTAAACTTTGTCTTTACTTGATTAATTTATTCTTTTCTCATATATAGTAAAATCATGACTAAATTTTTTATCCCTTCACAAATCAATGAATTTTACAATGAATGCGCTAACTATATTATTAATAAACTACAAATAATAATTTGATAGCATATAAACTATTTACAAATTTACACGATTCAATTTTAAGTCTATATAAATATATTTTTAGAAAAATATAAATACAAAATATAATAAATAAATCAAGTCTCATGTTCAGAGGCTTATTCATGAATACATTATTATGTTTGAACTTTACTCGTTTAATAATTAAGTCTAAACTTGTGTTTAAATATGATTTGTTTGCAAAATAAACAAATATAAACAAGTCTTTTTTAAAACCAAACTTTATAAACAACTTGATTTATATATTACATTCCAAATAACACATGACATTCGGCTGATTTTTAGTAACAATAAATAATATATCTTTTTTTGATATGATATAATAGTTTTAAATGATATTAAAATGTCTTTGAAAGTCTTAAAAACTTATAAAAATAAATTTTTTAACTATAGTAGTATTTTAAATATTTTTAATCATAATAGTGTTTTAAATTTCATAAAGAAAATTACAATAAAGTTCACCTGAAATAATGATAACTATAATTATTATTATTATTATTATTATTATATATTGAAAGGCATCCATTGATTAGAGGAAAACTCAATATATATCATAATTTTTTTTAATATATTGAATTTTCACGAATCAATGAATGCCTTTCACTTTCATCAGTTGCAACTTAACTTGCAACTTGCAATTTAAGGGAAGCCCATCGTCCAACTATAACGCATTCAAAATACCGGTATTCGATGTCACTGCGTGTAGGGCCTGTAGGCCCCTCTTTGGTTATGACCCCAGACCCAAATATATTACCCCCAAAAAAAAAAAAATCAACCATATTGGTTTCTAGAAGCCTTAAGTTTAGGACCCAACCCAAAATGGTTGAATTGAGGCCCAAACATGGAACCACCAAAGAGATGTTTTTTAAGTCCAAAATTTTATGGCAAGAAGAACGACTCCCACCCTTTGAAAAACAACCAATCCAATGTGTTATTCTAAATGTCTATAAACGATTCCCATATCACTTGAACTTAATATAGATAGGAAGATGAGAGCATCCTTATTAAGATGCTATATGCTAAATTTTAGCAACAAAATACCAAAAAAACAACTCCATCAAAACTTTCAAATTGTAAAATTTTGGCATACTTGCACAGTGAGCTTGTATTAATACAAGGTCACTGTAGCCTGAATTGTAAAAAAAAAAAAAAAAAAAGTTTTTTATTCTCATGTTGGTGAGGTAGTTGGCTGTTGTTTGTGTTAAGTTTTATTATTATTTTAATGAGTAGTTTATATTATTAAATGAAATGATAGAAATATAGAAGTTTGATATTTGATGTATTTAAAGTGGGATGATATAATAAATAAAATAAATTTTTGAAATGTTAAATACTAAAAATTTTAGCATTCTTGATAAGGATGCTCTTATATTTGTAAGATAGCTGGGCTTATTTCAGATTTTTAAAATCAAGCCCATCTATCTAAGCAAACCCAAGCCCAATAATGGGATTAGCCTCAGTCTATAATTTATTGCCCGTTTGCTATAGGAAGTAGTGTTTTATATATAAACAAACCCAAGCCTGGTAATTTTAAGCAATATTACATTAACCAATAACTTATTATTAAATTCATATTTTGAAAATCTCACCATTGAATTACATGTTATATATTTCTTAACATGAATGCTAATTTATGATAATCGGATATTATTTCCATTCGATCTATAAATTTTTTTATACATTATTTTAAACTTAAAAAATATGAATTTAAACAACTGATTGATGATATGAATATTGATCTTTGATCTCTTCTCTCTCTCTCTCTCTCTCTCTCNTTTTTTTTTTTTTTTTTTAGATAGCAATGTTAGGATTTGTATAATTTTAAAATTATTGAATAAGTATTAATAAGTTTAACTGAGTTCATTCTTGATATAAGTAGTGAATTCAAAGTAATGCGTTTTACATCAAGTTATTTGTTGCATGACTTTGCAAATGGCAAATATATGTTGTTTTCTTTATAAAAATAAATAAATAAATAAATAAAATTCATGTGAAAAATACGGATCAACCTGATTAACACAAACCCGTTTTTAACCCGCTAAAAATGACTCTTTTTTTACCCACAACCCGTTTGACTAGACCCGAACCCGACCCTACCCAACCCGCCCATTTTGCCATGGATGAGCAACCCAACACTTGCTAAAGCACACCCCTTTGAGCTCAAGACCTCAGACTGCTTCAGGTATATACATAGTTAAAATGACTAAATTAATAGGTCAACTATTCAAAAAATGCTGGGAATATTCATTTCTAGAAACCATTCTAGAGGTCAATACCAGAGGAACAATTAAATTAATCTAGAGGCATGAATCTGCAGGTAAGTTCAAAGATGTGGACTAACTGAAACTTTCCCCAGTTTTGAACTGAAGTTTATTAAAAAGAATTCAGGACTACCAAATATTAAACTGTTTTTCTGGGGAAAAGAGAGAGAGATGCTAGCCATATATGGATGGTGTCATCATAAAACAGTGTTATTTAATGTACTTGTTCACGAAGTCTAATCTCTTCTTTTTGATAGCGAGGTGGGATTGGATTTGTCGTACAATTTGAATACAAAGTTATAAAAATATGTATATTTAGTCATATTCATATACCATGTATCACGAAGTCTTTTGAGATATAAAATTTGACAGATTTGATGCCCTATCTTGTTTGTCCTCTGACTGAACATTAAGGTTTAGAAAGCTGATTTCTTTTAAAATTATTTTGGGAAATAAGTAAAGAGAGAATGCTAATGATTGGTCCTGCAATGAACTTACATCTGTATAATTTTGAGAATTGCTAAGAAGAAAGCACATGTAAACCAAAAGTGCGTTAGCACCTAAAAATTGAAAGAATACTTTGGAAAGGAAGTGGGCGTGGAGGTTACAAGGAGGACATGTGCATATTTGACTTTGATGGGCCACAGAATATTAGGATATCATGAGACTCTGTAGTAGATTTTACCAAAAAGGAATAGTCCCATTGAGTGGACTGTAGTGTAAAACATGTTCCACAATCATTCAAAAAAAAAAAAAATTTCCACGATTCCTTTTTTTGTTTGAAAGAATGTTTCATGATTACTTTGCTTTGGATGGGAAAGATGAGGGAGGTGGAGGGAAAAAGTTGACCGGAATAGTGGTTTATGTGGGATAGTTTAATTCAAATTATATAAGTATAATTTAAATAAGAATTCATTAATATCATTCAAAGTAAATAAAAAAATAGTAAAAATAAAATAGAAAATAATGATAAATTGCTAGCTAAGTATTAAAAGTTCAATTATTCATTAATTTTATTTTGAACAGATTGAGCTAAGCTATCATCAAATAAGATTACAGTTTATGTTAGTTATTTTCTTGTCTTTTAAACTTAAGCTTATTTACAAGTTACTTGATTGACAAAATTTGGCTCAAAATTGGTTATAACCTAAGATAAACCTTACTAATAAAATAAACATTACTACATATTTTGAAAATCTAACCATTAATTGCATGTTTTTAACTCTCAATACACATTCAAATTTGTGTCAATCAATATTATTAATAAATATTTATAAGCTTATATTTTATATAATTTTAAACAAAAAACTTGCAATTTAAATAATTTATTGATACATAGCTATTTTCTTTAATTTTCTAGAAATTTTGCAAGATGGAGATATAAAAATAAGATGTAATCCAATGGTGAATTTGTCATAATTCATCCTAATAAAAAGTATTGAGTAAGGTTGTAACCTAAGGTATAACCAATTTTGTACTAAACTTTGTCTTTACTTATTAATTTATTCTTTTCTCATATATAGTAAAATCATGACTAAAATTTTTATCCCTTCACAAATCAATAATTTTTACAGAAATGCGCTAACTATATTATTAATAAACTACAAATAATAATTTGATAGCATATAAACTATTTACAAATTTACCCGATTCAATTTAAGTCTATATAAATATATTTTTAGAAAAATATAAATACAAAATATAATAATTAAATCAAGTCTCATGTTCAGGCTTTTCAGAATACATTATTTATTTGAACTTTACTCGTTTAATAATTAAGCTAAACTTGTGTTTAAATATGATTTGTTTGCAAAATAAACAAATATAAACAAGTCTTTTTTAAAACCAACTTTATAAACAACTTGATTTATATATTACATTCCAAAAACACATGACATTCGGCTGATTTTTAGTAACAATAAATAATATATCTTTTTTTGATATGATATAATAATTTTAAATGATATTAAAATGTCTTTAAAGTCTTAAAAACTTATAAAATAAATTTTTTAACTATAGTGTATTTTAAAATATTTTTAATCATAATAGTTTTTAAATTTCATAAAGAAAATTACAATAAAGTTCACCTGAAATAATATAACTATAATTATTATTATTATTATTATTATTATATATTGAAAGGCATCCATTGATTAGAGGAAAACTCAATATATATCATAATTTTTTTATATATATTGAATTTTCCCGAATCAATGAATGCCTTTCACTTTCATCAGTTGCAACTTACTTGCAACTTGCAAGTTAAGGGAAGCCACTCCAACTATAACGCATCAAAATACGGTTTTCGATGTCACTGCGTGTAGGGCCTGTAGGCCCCTCTTTGGTTATGACCCCAAACCCAAATATATTACCCCCCAAAAAAAAAAAATCAACCATATTGTTTCTAGAAGCCTTAAGTTTAGGACCCAACCCAAAATGGTGAATTGAGGCCCAAACATGGAACCACCAAAGGATGTTTTTTAAGTCCAAAATTTTATGGAAGAAGAACACTCCCACCCTTTGAAAAACAACCAATCCAATTGTGTATTCTTAAATGTCTATAAACGATTCCCATATCACTTGAACTTAATGGAGAAAAGAGACTTCGTCTCTTATATTTGTAAAATAGCTGGGGCTCTCTCTCTCTCTCTCTCTCTCTCTCTCTCTCTCTCTCTCTCTCTCTCTCTCTCTCTCTCTCTCTCTCTCTCTCTCTCTCTCTCTCTCTCTCTATATATATATATTATTGTTTTTATTTAAATAATAGAAAGGAGGATAGTATCCAAACCTCCTGGTATTGCTGTGGGAACTGGGAAGTGGTGTTTTAGATGTATATAACTGAAAAGACTTGTGAAGCATTCACATTAGTCTCTCTAAAATAGGATAAGAGACCAATATAAGGAATGAAACCAAAAAAAAATACTCACATTCACTTCCCTACATGTCTCCTAAAATAACATTTTGCAACCATATTTCCTATATTCAGGGAAGCACTATTCATTTCTCAAACCCTTATTTTATTCTTTTTTGTGTGTCGATAACTAAAATAAGAAATTTTTTTTCAGTTTTGAAAAGTAGGAAAAATAATGATAAATAAATATTATATTAATGAAATAGAGAATAGGATCGAAAGTCAAATGTGGGGTTTTCTTTATATATAAATATCATATTAACAAAATAGAGTATAGGATTGAAAATAATGTGGGGTTTTTTTTTTTTTTTTCTAAATAAAGAAATGTGAGTGTTTTGAAAATTTGTTAGCTAAAATAGAAAAAGTAAATTTTTATCTAAAAATAGGGATAAAATTTTAGGAAAGACAATGTGAATGCGTTAACATTTAGAATATTTGGCAAACTACAACTAAAAAGTGCTTTAAAACTGTTCACACCAATTTAGTAGCCAAATTAGTCAAGAGTTGTAGAAAATTGTTAGCTAAAGTAGAAAAAGTAAACTCTTATATTAAAATAGGGAGAAAATTTTAGTTAAGGCAAACTACAACTAAAAGGTACTTTAAATCTATTCATACCAAAATTTTGTAACCAAATTAATAAAGAGTTGTAGATATGAGAAATGATAAGAGAGAATATGATAAAAGTGTTTTGTACTACTTTAGAACTATTTGATATAATCTTATTTTTTATTGAAAAATAAAAATAAAATAAATATAAAAATAAATATAAAAATAATAATTATAATAATAATAATTATTATTATTATTGTTGTTGTTGTTGTAGGAGCATTAAGCCTAGGAGCTCAATATCTATGTATATATTGGGCTAAGGCCCAAGTCGAGGACAAGAGGTCGTCTGAGGATGAGTAAACCTTGTCAATGGAGTCCGTATTAGTAGATTATGAAGTTAGTTTTGGTCATAATGGCCTAGGAGGGTGGGCCAAGGATGAATGCCTCCTCGGCTAACCAAAGCCGAGGTCCGAATAGATAGTTTGCCGTCTAGGAGAACGTTCTAGGAAGTTCTATTAGTACGAATAAGCACTGCAGAAACATATGACAGGGGGGAGTCCTAAAATATCTAAGGAGAAAATTGCTACAACCGCATTAAATGTTCTGCAGCTAACTCTTTGGCCGTATTAATGTGTAGGTGATACCTGAACAGTAGCTTTCAGTCTTACAGTTACTACAGAAAGACTTTATAAAAGTGCTGATGGGACAAGTATCAATACTAACCATCTGGCCTACACGTGGAGGATAGAGATGAAAGGAAAATAGAATATAAAAGACAAAGGAAGCAATGGGAGAAGGGGATCAAGAAATTAAGAGAAAAAGACTGTAGTAATCAAGAATTACATTTGTAACCAAACTTGAGTGAAATACATAAGAATAGATCTCCTCGGACTTTGCTGAGGACGATTTTTTTCAGCATAAACTTGTCTATCTTTATTCTCTCGTCATCTGAATCCATTTTAGAGGTTATCTGATTCATTAAAGCCCAGTTTTCCAATTCACTCTCTACAAATTCATTGTTTTGGACTTGTTGGGTCTAAATCTATTAACATTTTAAGCTAGGGACTCAAATCTAGTCCTTATTATTATTATTATGATGTAATTCATAAATTTTTAATGGATATTGTTTGCTATTATTATTATGTAACATTATCATTAGCTTCCTTAATAGCCGGTTTATTAGAATTTTGTTGTTGTTGTATTATTATGTTCCTTAAACTTATTTATTTATTTATAATTCAATAGTTTATATATATATATATATAAGATAGAATTTCTACTCTAACCTAATTTAAATGTATATATGTGTGAAACTCACTCTTGGAGATTTGAATCCCGACCCTTACCCTTCCACCTCCCGCAAGCATTTATACTTATGGAGTGACCACCACACCAAGGGTACGTGGTAATAATTCAATAGTTATAATAATGGAAGAAATGTAATTTTAACCCTAGTCCTAAAAAAGGAGACCTGATTACACTATTGAATTACAAAACTATTGACATTATCTACCTAAAACTTAATTTATAAATTTTATGCACTATATTTTAAAATAAAATAAAACTATTTTATAGTTTTCCCAAAATTCCATCTATTTTTTTCTCCTCGCATGTATGATATATCCCACCTTATCTCCTCAATATATTTTTCTTTCCATCTTACTTTTTCTCTTCTCCTTTCTCTTACCTTAGTTTACATTCCTTTTTGTTCCTTCTCTTTCATCTCTCACCAATTACTTCTCTTTTTCTTTCAACCGATCCTCTTTCGTCCTTCCTGGGAGTTGGGAGTATCATTGACGAATGACGATTGTGGAATGGAGATGTGGGTCATGCTGCATATGGGCAGCAACCATGGGTTTCTTTGGATAGTGTCGATGGGCGGCCATTTGTATTGAGGAGATTTGGTGCCATGGGTAGTGTGACTTGTGAGCCTGTGAGGTGGGTGCAGTGGGGTTGGTGTGAGTAATGCCCGGGGATGCTGCATGTTATAGGAGTCCGATCGATGAAATGAGGTTGGTGTTAATGGCCTGTGGGTGGAGTAGGTGGGCATTTGATGCTTCGGTGCATCATATGTGTCATTTTCAGAACTCAATACTAGTTCATTCAGGTGTAAGTTGTAAGTTGTAACCAGCAAGAACTTGGATAAGGCACAAAATATCATAGAAAATATCAGCTCTCACATAAATTTTCAATCGGACTCACCATGCAAAGAGATAGTATTATGCGATTCTTTCTGTGATAAGTTGTTTTATTTTTTATTATTATTTTTTTTTGTCTTGAGACTTTCTCAACTAGTCAAAGGTTCAATAATCTACCAAATTAGACCCTTGAAGCCAAAAAGCTTCCAAAATTTGTATTGATTCTTGTAGTTAAATTGATAATTTTTAGTATTTTTAAGTAAAAAGCCAAATTGAAAAAAGTATTAAAAGTTCAAATTTGTTCATTTAATTTTATTTTAAACATGAGCCGAGCTTAATTAAACTCATTATCAAATAATATTATATGTTCAAATTTGGTTAATTTTCTTGTCGAAAAAGCTTTAATTTGCTTATGAGATAGGATTACTTGATTAACTTATTTTCTATATAGTAAAACCATGACTAAAAATTTTAACCAATTCACAAATTCTTGAAATTTTACTACAAATTAATTGTTTTTATTATCAATAAGTTACAAATAATAATTTAATATCATATGAACCAATATACAAACTTATACCATTCAATCTCAAATTATGTAAGTTATTTTTATACAAGTATACATATAAAAATATAATTTATTTATAGTTAAATCAAACTTCATGTTCACGAATGCATTATTATGTTTGAGTGTGACTTGTTTAGTAGTTAAGCCTAAACATAGTTAAGCCTATCAAAAGATTGCCAAGATTTTTATAACTCAATTAGTTGGCACCTCTTGATATTTTCAACAGAAATATAAGTTCACGTCTCTCACCCCTAATGATCTATGTATAAAAAAAATTAATATCAAAAAATAATTTTTTTAAATAAAAAAAACCTTGAAATTTAATTTAACAAAACTTTTTAAGAGGCTTGAAAAAAAAAATATTTATGTTTTTTCTTAAAATTAAAATCCAACTTATACACACTTTAATTTTCCAAGTACCGTATTTCTTTTAGCCATTGTACCCTGTGAAAGGACATGTATTTTGTGTGTCATACTCATTCGTAGTACATGATCACATCCTCACGTATTTGATTTATTGCACGCTTATCTTCACCAATATAATAAGATGTAACGTACACGTAGAAAAGTGAACTACGCACGCAAGTACGTCTCAGTATTATCCTCAGTAATTAATTTATTATTATACTAGTTGTACACTTTCTGTAAATAGGCGTGGAGTTCTGTATATGGAATGAATTCGAGTCTAAAAACATTCACCCAAAAAATAAAAAATAATAATAATAAAAAAGCCTAACCGTCAAACAACTTGTAAGCTAGTAAAATCCAACTAACATTCAGCCTCAGAGATCTCCGCAGCATCCTCACCTGCCACCTTCTTTAAAAAAATCTTTGTCTTCCCAAGGAATCCCAACTAGATGGCACCTGACAAGTGACAATAATACATAAATGACCTCACTTCCTAATCTAATTCCATAAAATACTCAAAACACAACAAAGAAACATGAAGTCAATTTGAATTAATTTACTCCCAACATTAACTAAATTTATTCAATAAAAAAAAAACATTAACTAAATTTGAATTAATTACTAAGCTAAATTACATGTTCAACTAATTAAGTTAATTTTGTTGTAGAATAAACTCAAACTTGCTCACTAGTTATTTAGCTAATTATGTTCTTTTCAGTTTTTATTTCTTCACAAAATATGCTTATAATTAATAACTAAGTTAGTTAGAATGAATTAATTTGAGTTAATTATATCTAATGATTTTTGTTTTTGAACTTATAAAAGCTAGATAAACAAACTCTATATTGTTAAATATTGCATATAATTTTACTACAAAATAGACTATTTATATTGCCAATCTTAAGTCTATTTTAAACATTTATTTTTTAATAAAGTTTCGCATTTGCTAGTTTGTTTATAAGCATATTATTATGTTTAAGCTGAATTATTTAATAAATGAGCCCCAACTAAGCTAACTTAAACTCGAGATTGACTTATTTGCTAAATAAATGAACATAAAGCTTTGTCTTGAGTGAGCTCAACCTTTTTCATAAACAACTTGATTTATTTTAAATCTCTATCAATAATTTATCTCCCACAAATGAAATTTAATATTCTAGTATATATGTTGTAATTATCTTTAAAAAAATATTTAATAATACAATTTTATTACTGAATATTTCAAAAAATTTAAAAATAAAAAATTTATTATGTATTCTAATTATCTTGATCATTTATTTATAGTATCTAACCAAATAACTTGAAAATTGCATAGTTTGCAATTTGCACAAATATTTTCAACAACAAAAGGATATTTTGAGCTAAAAAATTCGGAAATAGAAAACACAGCTAGATTAGGTCCAATCAAAAAGGCTAAAAAAGCCCAAAACATAACCAACTACCATTCAACTCGTTCAATCAATTCCCTCCACCTGTCTTCCCCCCATTGGCTACTCCTTACCTCCCTCCCTAAGCAAACAAATTCTTCGTCAAACGCCACTGTGGTAGAATCCTCTACAACGTACTTAAAAACCTAAACTCATCTCAACCGTCAAAATAAATAGGTCCCACATATCCAGCGCTCCAGATCCATCTATATCCTGAAACTCAACACAGGAGATCCCACCCTCAGTAGGACTTTCAGCTTTTTAAAAAGGCTGTTCACAACGCACAAACTCACAAAGCCAAAAAAAAAAAAAAATGGATAACAGATTCTCTCTCTTTCTCATCTCCGCTCTCCTCTTAATCTCCGCAACGACGTCGTTGCCGGAAAACTCAGACGATGCGTTGATCCGACAAGTCGTCGACGCCGATGCCGGCGTTGGCGAGACTCTAAGCGACGATCCTCTGCTCGGGGCGGAGCACCACTTCACGCTGTTCAAGAAGAAGTACGGCAAGTCGTACGCGAACCAAGAGGAGCACGCGTTCAGGTTCAAGGTTTTCCAGAAGAATCTGAAGAGAGCGCGCCGACACCAGAGGATGGACCCGTCGGCGATCCACGGCGTGACTCAGTTCTCCGATCTGACTCGCTCCGAGTTCAAGAGGACCGTCTTGGGATTGAGAGGTAGCCGAAGGCTCAGACTCCCCACCGATGCCAACACCGCTCCGATTCTTCCCACCGAAGGTCTCCCCGAAGATTTTGATTGGAGAGATCACGGAGCTGTCACCGAAGTCAAAAATCAGGTATCGTTTTTATTTTTCTTTTTTTAAAAAAAAATTATTATTATATTTTTAGATTATAGAGTTGCTAAATATTGAATTTTTGGTGTTTGATCTGTCTGTGGAAGTGTTTGACTGGTTCTTTATTTTCTATATATAAATTTTTAATTTTTAAATTTAAATTTGATATATATATATATATATATATTAGATTTCTGAGTTAGTAAAGTAATTTCAGTTTTTGGTTTTTGATCTGTGTGTGGAAAAGTTTATTTATTTATTTTATTAGTTTTTGCTACTATTCGTGTTTAGTTTTGATTGGATTGATTTTTTTTTTTTAGATTGAATTTTGAAATAAAAATTTCTAAAGTTAGTGGTTAGATGTGTAATTATATTGTTATTTTCAAAATTTTTTTTAATAAAAAAAATATGTTTTTGGTGTTTTATCTGTGTGAGGAAATGTTTTGGCTTTGATTTCGTTTTTGTTTAAATTGTATTGAAATTTGGTTTTTGTGTTTGAAAAAATTGTATAAAAGTAGTGATGTTATTTGTTTTATATGTTTATTAATTTTGGTGGTGATTGTGGAATAGGGTTCATGCGGATCGTGCTGGAGTTTCAGTGCAACTGGGGCCTTGGAAGGTGCTAACTACCTTGCCACCGGGAAGCTCGTTAGCCTCAGCGAGCAACAGCTTGTGGATTGTGATCATGAGGTCGTATTCTTTTGCCCTTTCCCTAATTATGCTTTAATATGAAGGTTGATTTTGATTAATTTTATTAATTTGGCAAAAACAGACATAATTGTGCATTTAAGTGTGTATATGATAGATGTGAATGTGTGATCAATTTATATGGTATCTTTCATAATACAAAGTCTGTGTTTATTTGTCTTAATTAGATATGAAAAGTTGTTCTTTCGTGTAATCAAGTGTTTATTCAGTTGTGCTTATTGGATGGCTTGTGCTGAAGTACAATGATGAGCTAAGGATTGATAGGTTGGAGAATGATTGTGCTCTGTTTCGTGGTATTGACTTTAAATTGACATGAAAACTGAAAAATCATTCCTTTTCGTTACAAAATGAGTTTTATTGCAGTTGTACTTTTGGTGCTGTAGTACAATGATGAGTTGAGTGATAGGTTGTACAGTGTCTATGCTTTGTTTTCTTGTTACTACAGGTCTTATGTTGCTGAAATTTAACTGGAAATATACATAAAGAGTTGGAAGTCACTTTTAAATTTGGTCATACTGCTCTTAATATAGATATTAAGCAAACCCATCATAGTGCTTCGTTGGAAGGTTTTGATAGTCCACCAGCTTGAGTTTTTTTTTTCTGTTTTGGCAATAATATGTGATTTCTGGTTCTGCCTATTGACTAATCTTGTCATTATTGACAATGGTTTTTACTTGTTTTTCCCAACATGTTTCTCTAAAAAAGTGTGGGTACAATATTTTTGCGTTTTACACTAGAACTTAATGTTTGTTGTATTAAACTTATTATCCTTTTTATCTATCTGTATGTTTATCCTCTGGCATTACCTATTTCTGTGAGTGGATCAATAGAATTTGGCACTGAGGATGGAATTTATTACTTATTTTGCTATGGTTTTAATTCCTACGTGCTGTATCATTGGTTCACATGTTATGTTTGATTTTTTAATTGGGAACACCTTATGGAAGATTATTACACGAATTCTATTAGCTAAGCTTTCAGTTCCTGTTTTATCTTATGGTTAAACCTGTGCCATGAATTATAGATGCTGATTCTTTTGCACCTGTGGTGAAAAGGGTGGTTCCTGTGTTCTTTCTTACTCAGTTACTAAATTAAGCTTGTATTATTCTGCAGTGTGATCCAGAAGAGGCAGGTGCATGTGACTCTGGTTGCAATGGCGGGTTAATGAACAGTGCCTTTGAGTACACACTCAAAGCTGGTGGACTCATGAAAGAGAAAGATTATCCATACACTGGTACTGACCGTGGAACCTGCAAATTTGACAAGAGCAAGATTGCAGCAGCAGTGTCTAACTTCAGTGTCGTCTCACTTGATGAAGATCAAATTGCTGCCAATCTTGTTAAAAATGGCCCCCTTGCAGGTGAGCAACTTTGTTGCAGCATTGACATTTTACCACAAGAACACATCCTACTAATATCATTTGCTATATTTGACTACAATTAACAAACTCTTCTCTTTGCCTAAATGTAGTGGCTATCAACGCGGTGTTCATGCAGACATATGTGGGTGGAGTTTCATGCCCATACATATGCTCAAAGAGGCTTGATCATGGTGTGTTACTGGTTGGCTATGGCTCATCTGGTTATGCTCCAGTCCGAATGAAGGAGAAGCCATACTGGATCATCAAGAACTCATGGGGTGAGAGCTGGGGAGAGAGTGGTTTCTATAAAATCTGCAGGGGCCGCAATATCTGTGGAGTCGACTCCATGGTCTCCACTGTCGCTGCAGTCCAAACCACCGCACAGTAGGGGGCATGAATTTTAGTGGATATTCATCACACCAAAATTTCTGTATATATAAGAAATGTGGCATTTAATTTATATTGCAACTTGATGTCACAGACATTATAGCTCGCAAATTATCCCAGAACATTGAAGATTGAAATATCTCACTGGGATTAATCTCTGTATTTACGTTTTTTAGTGCATGTTCTGCTTTTTTAAATCCCCGAGTCTCCTATCCTGTACTATGTTTCTGCTAACTGCTAAGTTCTTTGTCTTTTTCATATTATTATTTAATATGATAAGGGCATGTTTGGTTTTAATTTTTAAATAATATCATACGTATTTTTACAATTTTTTTTGTTCACTCGTATTTTTAAAAAATATAAACAACATTACTCTAGTAATAAAGCTCTCAAGTCACATTGATAGATAGTTTTTATTCTCAATTTTAAAGAAATTGATTTTCAGACCCAAATCCGTGAGTCATTGCTAGGGCAGTATATTATTTAACTAATTTTGATATTTATTTTTAACAGTGGACTGATCTTTGTCGTAAATATTCATGGCATGTCAGATTAGTACTCGTATAGTCGTATGTTTGAATCATTCAACATATGAAAACTAATTTTTTATAATTACAAAGTATTTGAAATTGAATTTTGTAACTATATTCGAAGGATAAGCAAAAAAAAAAAAAAAATCGTGATATTTGTTGGGTGCGAAATATGACCAGACCTGATACTACCAACCGGAAAGCAGGACTTGTGCCGTATACCATGTTCATACGTAGACCATTACGAAGTAGAGTATCTATATAAATGAATTGAGCTCTTTATAAACAGTTTGGGTTGCACTATGGAAAAAGTATATTTATGTTCATTTATTGAGTAAACAAATCTAGGTTTAAACTCAACTTAAACAAATCAAACTCAATAATCAATATAATAATAAGCTCTCTATCTCAACAAAATATATATATATATATATATAAGTTTGAGATTGAATTGTGTAAGTTTGTAAATAAGTTTATAAGATACCAAATCATTATTATAAATTATTAATAATATAAATTTTCTATTATACCAGATTAACTAATATTATTCTTATAAATTTATAAACCAAAACTATTCTATCTAATTAACTCAAATAATATAATTTTAATAATTAATTTTTAGTATACATTTGTAGTGGGTAAAAAAAAAACACTCATATTTATTATTCATGGGAAAAGAGAAGTTAATCAAGTAACTCATGAACAAAATTGAGTTTTATGAAAAGAAAATGAACCGAACTTGAATATGCAATTTAGCTTGGTAAAGCTTGATTTTGACTTGTGTTCGAAATACTATTAAACGAACCAATTTTAAACTTTCAATACCTATTGACTAATTTATAATCCTATCTGGAAGATCCATTTTCATAAATGTAACCAGTTGCGTTGGCATTGATATTAGCTTTTATGTTATATTGTAATCCTATGATGACGTGACAATCATTCCAAATGTTTGTTTATTTGTTTTGTTTTCTTAAATCTTAATCTCTATATTTGGTCATTTTCTCCTTGTATATGTGATATTTAGAGTAAAGTATACTTTTGTTCCTTAAAGTTTGAGTTTATTTTTTTTTTGAGCATTTACATTTTAAAATTTTCATTTGAACCTTTCATGTTTGATCTTATTTACATATTGGCCATTTTGTTCATTTAAGATAGGAATATGTTTTTTTATGAGATTCCGACATTGTATAACATTTTGATTCATGAAATAATTAAATATGAAGGACATTTAACAATTAGATTACTATTAGAAATTTTTTTAAAAAAAATGACCAATATAAAAAACAAAACTAATCGTCAATGACTAAAATATCTGCCCCAAACATCAAGGAGGTGAAAGTGTACTATCATCGCTTACAAGATTTGGTAGGGGACATTATTAGGCAGTCGGGAGTAGGGACAATTTCATATATCGGCATGAAGGACAATTTCATTTATTTGACTTACAGAATGGGATGACTCCGTCCTCTGATATAGCAACTAGAATAGAAATTTGACTCTTGTTCGTCTTGCTAACGTTTGAGTATCTTATACCTCCACTCTTTCTTGTTTGCTTAGAGAATTTTTTTTTTGTCATATAATGAATGGTCCCTAATTTAATGGACTAGGCAACATCACAAGGCTCTCCACTCTCCAAGACCACAAATGTTTTATTAGGCTCTTGACGTAGTTTGATGATCCTTGCATGAAACAAGTAGTATATTCAAGTAGTCCAAGGGCATTACAGCTAAAACTCAAGTAAGAATGGGTAACGTTTGACAAGAAGTGAGAGCCTGGGACGATCCATTTGGACCAGTGACTGTGAACCTCATATCCCTTCACTTTCTCACTATCCAATCTCTAAATCCATCACCAATACAATGATTTCTTATCCTTCCAACATAGGGACGAAAAAGGGATCAGTCATGAACCAATTACCAAATGCTGCCATGCAAGAACATTGCTAATATATCTAGCTAGACCAAAACTTCATGCTTATCAAAGTAGTAACAACAAAAGTTCAATAATTACCTCATTCTCCATCTGTATAATGGTCAAAGCAGTGACTCTGATATCACGTTAGAAAATATTGAATGAATTGTATTGTATTCTTCACTTAATAAAATATACAAGAGTGCCTTATATAGGATGCATAGAAATATAGTACAAGAGTATCATATATGTAATACAAATATGTATGTTAAGTAAGACAAGTAAAGTGGATCTAAAACCCACTTTAACCAAAAAACTAATTACATATTTCCAGTAAAAGACAAGTCACATGCTTCCAGTAAACAAGACAAGTAAAGTGGATCTAAAACCCAAATTTTTACGCTTAAAAAAAAAAACTAATAACACACTACCAGTAAAAGAAATGATAGATCAACCTAACTTGTATTGGTATACACCACCCGAAGCAATTCCCTCCCCATCTGTAACTCACTTTCCTCCAACTTTAATTAAACTCATTAATTTTCCTTTAACATCAATCTAAGTATTCAAGTTTATATAGTTTCACTAAAAAAGTTTACATTAGTTTGCTTAACTCTTTCACTTGATCATATTGGACACTTCTTATTTGATTGTGATAAATACGTTATTTTATCATTATTGACCGAATTTATTTAAACTTGCTAAACTCTTACTTTTGCTTTACAGAGATTATCCTACGGCTTACCAAGATAGATACTTCTACTTTTGATAATAACCTATATAGAATACTTCTAAGTTCAACTATCCCTACAAATCCGGTTCCATCCACCAATGTACAAAAGCACGTCACACGTTTCAAGACTAAACATCCTAAATCAGTGCTTTTTTCTTTGTTGCCAATGAGTCTAAGCAAATTTTTCCGAGTCTAAGCAAATTTTTCCAAGTTTCAACAACCGAAATCAGTGCATTTTTCTTTGTTGCCAATGAGTCTAAAGTTTCAACAACCAAAATCAGTGCATTTTTGTTTGTTGCCAATGAGTCTAAGCAAATTGTTCGGCAGATGGGAGCATGTGTTAAGAAGATAGTTGTAAAACTAAAACAGTACTTTTCATGGGTGCATGTAATTGGTCTTCTAACATGATTCACAAAAACACCACATTAACTAATTAACGCATCATGTTTGTCATGTGTAAATCAAAATCACCTACACTAATGACCACTTATTTTGACATATGATTCAATATCCTTGAAACTGTCTACTCATCATGACTATCATGTTCACTTAAATCATGTGTATCAATTGGTTCCATTATCAATGAATCGTGCTAGAGAGAGATATTATTATATCAATAGATTTAGTATTAATTTCTCATTCAAATTCAAGCGCACACAAGCTTAACATAGAAACCACTCTGACCAGCAACATCACGCACTACGTTTTTTTTTTTTTTTTTTTTTTTTAATAATAATAGCTATAAATAAAAAGATGTTTAAATATTCTTATTATTACACATGCCCGCAACAGCTATTACATACCAAGCCTCTGGCCTAACAATGAACTGCTTATTCCTTCCAGTAACAAATAAACAACAACCAGATTGGGTGCTGCTCACAATAAAAAAAACTTCTACGAAACCTCGTTCAAGGTGCAGCTCACCTTGTCATGTCCAAATGAAAGAATCAACATAACCCATAATTATGCACACTCAACTACATTGTTTTTGGCCTGCAGTGCCTAAGATTCATTCAAAGACTCAATTCATCTTCGTCACCAGTCCATGCAAATGAGAATGGATAGAACTTGTAACCATCTCCTTCATAAAACTTGTTTTGGAACTCCACCCAGTGAAGTCGCAAAGCATGTAGAAAAGCACTGAGAGTTTCCATCACTAGCAACACCCCAACAGTAGCACAAATGAAACGATGATACCCACTATAAGGATAATTACATTGTTGTACCTGTGACATATATGAAAGGATTATTATTTCGTTCACTTCCTCAATGACTTATGCAGTAAGACTGCTAACTCAGGCCTGATTCCTTGGCAGTCCTAATGCTGAATGTAGGGAATAATCCACTGGGTGATCAAAATGAAGGAAATGAAAAATGAACCCTGATAGGGTGTGTTTAATCATGAGTACCCAGTGGTCAATTCTCTACATTCCAAAAATAACTGTTTCGAAGGGCCTTTTAATTATGAAAGTAATTGACATACCCCCAAGCAAGCATTAGAAGTTTATCATAGAACACGCTCGACAACTCCGAGTGTGCAAGACTGTACAAATTGAAGAAACAAGACCAAATGCTGATTAGATCCCCTTACAAATATGAAGCATGTCACATGCATAATTAGTCTCTACTTATAAATATGAAACAAATGTGCAAATATAATTTATTGGCTACTGACAAATATATCTTTTGTGTGAATAACATACCACAGGAAAGGTTCAATTGGTTCCCATGATTTCAAAATTGAACAAGACATGTGCAACAAGGTTTTTTTTTTTTTTTTCTTTTTTTTTTTTTTTTAAGTAGATGGTGCGGGATGGGGAGGTGGAGTTTGAAACATAGACATGAGAATGAGATATCGCAAAGGATACCATTACCACGATGATATCACTTGAACCCCGTGCACAACAGGGTTTAAGGACCAAACAATTGTGCAATTATCACTTTTGTTTTAATTATTTTTATGTACCCAGCCAGTATTGAACCCATGATTTCACCCCCCACCCATTCACATGGAGAGAGGAAGTGCAATTTGTGATAGAGCCCATTGGCAGTAAACACTGGAAAAAGCTACCACAGCACCTCTTGGTAGATGTCATGTGCTCTTCAAAATATAAGGAGATACAGCACACACAAAGAGTTGCGCATTGTGCCCCACCATTCGATAGAGTAAGGCCCCTTGTACAAAAAGGGAAGGAGCCCATCCTTGACTTAATGGATGAATCAGGAAGCTTCACATCTTGAGTGGGTCAAGAAGTGGGATCTTCTACAAGGATCACATGCTAGCCATTTTTTAATTAGATTTTGCCAGGTGGATCACCATGGTGTAGAAGACAAGGTTTTATTTGCATGTTATAAACAGGAGTCTTAAATTGGGCCAAAAAGGAGGAACTCATGATAAGGACAATCAGGTCGCTGCCATAATAACCTGACTTTATATAGAAATACACAAAAAGTCTTAAATTGATCAAAAAGAAGAAAGCTCATGATAAGGACAATAAGGTTTGTTTTCACAACCTAACAATATATAGTAATGCAAAATCACAGATGCATTTGAACGAGAGCTGAGATTGGAATATAAATTCAAGTTTGTAGCAGCATACCTTAGTGCCCATAGACGAAGATAAGAAGCTGTATTTGAGACTGATCCAAGCACAAATTCTATGGTATGTATGAGTTGGTGTACAAAAACTTCACTGAACTCAAACTCCTCATGATCATGGGAATCATGATTTGCCCCCAATTGAAAGTTGTCCTCTGAGCTCTCAAGCGGTGTGTAGGAGTGGCCCCGATGCCTCTGAAGCAACTCAAAAATCAGAACCATAGGAAATATAGACAAAAATAATACTATGATCATATTGGGCAAGAGAAACAGTAACAAGAATATAAGAAAACTAAAAGCATACGTCTTGGTGTTGCTTCTTCAAAATAAAAGGCTTTGGAATTAGCATCCAGGGTACAGCAACAAGGGCCAGTAATAGTAGCGCAAGCTGGTAATGGAAAAAATCAAAGTACTATAAGGAACAGCCACATGTGGTTTTCAAAGAAAATGAACTTAAAAATAAAATAAAATGAGAGGCAACCTGCAGTGTCTTCTGGCCAGCAAAAAGCTGGTTTTCGCCCAGATCATCAGTGGGACTTAGGAACATGTATATCATTACATGGTATAGGTCAGCTTGAGAACCAGTGGACCACTTCACAATGATAAGAAGGGACAGGTAGCCAAACAAACTGTTTAAGAAAATCAGCTGGGGAATAAATTGGAACCTGGAATAATGCAGCTGTGTAAGTTAAAATTAACAACAAGCTGAAAGAATTGAAAATAATATGTTATGTACAATTAAGTTATAACTCAATAATCAGATATTTGCAAATGTTAGTTAAGAATTGAAAATAATATGTGATGTACACACATTAATAAAATCTGATAGCTCTTGAAAAGCTTGAAAATGCTCAAGCATGCAAAAAACCAGAATGGCAGAATATTACCAGACATTCACGCCATTCCGAAAGAATTTGGCATTGCAATAGCTTAGTATGATTCCAAGGTTCATCTGGGCTACCCCAAGAAGGATTGACATTTTCATCTTCAATGAGTTCAGGAATGGCAGCTCACTGCGGGAACCATGCCATACAGGATCTACACCAAATGGGTAAGTGGGACGCACCTTAATCAAGCCCATGGTAGTAGAATCTCTGCCAAAAAGAAAGGGGCGAAGCCAATTAGACTATCAAATATAATTTAAAAGGTACAAAATCACACAGTACAATGTGCCCAAGAGTTTAGCCACTTGCCTACAAGAAAGATCACGACATGCATACGCGGAGGGAGCAAACAGCTCAAATGGGACCGAGAAGAATTCATTATAGATCAAACCTGTGTAGATTGAGAAGAGTGCCATCAACAAAATACAATAACGACCACCAAACATCATTTCCATGATGTCTCCAAGCTTCTGCAAATGAGCAGAATAATGATTTAATTAGATTATACCACAAAGAAATTTGAACATATAATAAAAGAACTGCATACCCGACTTTTAGTTTGCAGAGATTTGTACACCAGAAAAATATCCAAATAAAAATCTTGCAGGATGAATGTTTTTTAACAAGCGCAAAATAAATCCTTCACCATCTACAGATATTTTTATTTTCATTCATTGCATATATATACTTAACTTCACAGGTTTTCATTAACAAGACATTGCCATTACAATTTTTCTTAGTTGTTACCTTGCTGGAGGCATAAGACTCATTTTAGCATAGTTCTATTAATTAATACTTGCTTAATCCCACTAAACCATGCTAAAACATTCATTAACAATAGCGTATGTTTATTCAGCAAGTTCCAGATATAATCAAGGAAACTTGATACAAGTATAAATCTATGAAGCATGGATGCGGCTGGGAGGGTGCCGCACCAGAGTCCGACACGGGGTGCAGCGTCTGACATGGCTGCCCACGCATCGGTGCCGCGTTTGAGCTTCTTTTTTTTTCTTTTTTTTTTTTTCTTCACAGATTCGTGCCAACTCGGCTCAATTCGCGCTGACTCGGCTTTGATTCGCGCCAAACTGGGCAGATTCAGCCAGAATCAAGCTGTATCAGCCAAATCGGGTCATATCGGCCAGCAACCGAAACAGGCCAAAACGGACCGAAATAGCCGAAATCGGCCTTAAATCATGCCGAAAAAGCCGAAATCAGCTTTGAATGAGGCCCAAACATCCAAAATCTGTCTTTCCTTAATTTTATTCTGAATATTTGTTGCTTCTTTTGTGTTTTTTTTTTTTTTTTTGTTTTGTGTTTCTTGCCTTCTTCTTTCTTTGTTTTGTGAATCAAGGCATTGTAATGTGTTTTTTAAGAATATTTTAATAGTAAAAATATATAGAAAATATAAATAAAAATATTTTTAATAATTTTTAAAATGCACCCGTGTTTCATAGGTATAAATATGAATAGAAACAAAAGTCTAGCAAGCATGATATGAGAAGGATTTCTTTTCCAGAAACCAGGGCATTCCTGTGTAAATCAATATGTACAGGTAAGGGGAGAGGATGTGGTTGTTGATAAAAGCAATATCAGCAAAGTCCATAATATAATTAAGACACTAAAATTCCGCATATTGCCAAAATTTCTGTCCAAGTGTGATGACCCTATATGTAAAAAGTGTAACTGCAATTAACAGACCCAGAGCAAAAAAATGATTATCAAATTGACAAATTGGTTTGTGCAGGTTCCTGGGTGTAAGCTTATTATCTACAAAATAACAGAAGGATGGGCATGATACTGAGCCATCATTACAGAAAGAAGAAGATATATTTACTTGATGGAGAAAAGGCATAGAGTAATGCAACTATGAAGGCAGAGGAAATAAAATGCTGGAATGGTACAATCTTATAATACTGTTTTGCATTTTAATATATAAATATTAAAATATCACAACACAATTCTAAAGATTACCTGACTGGAAAATTTCTTCTCCCTGATTATTAGATATAAGGTTGCAAGTAGTAAGCATATTCCATGCCCCCAATCACCAAACATGACAGCAAAAAGAAACGGGAATGTAACAATAGTGTATACAGTAGGATTTGCTTCTTGATATTTAGCCACCCTGCATTTACATCAAATAACATATTTTATCATTATATGTAAATCTAGAACTCCTACGTTAATTTTTCCATTTATGTGTATATTGCATTTATTAAGTCTACAAATGTGTCCTTCATAAATAGTTACCATGTGAATAAGTGCAATACTATATACCACGCCATAAAAAAGGACAAATTACAGATATATGTTTTTTCCTATTATAGAGCTATCGTCTCATTTAAATTACATTAGTATAGAGAAGTGGCTATGGTGGATTAAAAATGAGATCAAAACATGCAAAAGTTTCCCAAAATATGACCCGAATGATTATTGCTTCTGCAGGGGATTTTTTCTTTTGTTTTGTGTTTTTTTTTTTTTTAGGGGGGGTTGTGTTGGTGTGGCAATTTACATACACCCAGGTCTAGAACACACAACTTCAACCTCCACCATGCTCTTACAAGAGGAAGAGGTGCCATTTGAATTAGAGCTCATAGGCACTTCTGCTAGCAAACAATTAATAGTTTTAAATATACTCTGCCCCCTTCAAGTTTGACCAAAATTTCAATTTGGTCCCTTCAACTCTAATTTCATTTATTCTCCCAATTTACAAATTCATCTCCCAAAGGACCAATTTGTGGCTGAAGTTTCAACCAAAATATATGGAATACAAATATCAGAAGCAAATTTGATGATAAGCTCGTGAAAATATGCATAAGATCATCAGATGATAGTCAAAGCACAAAATTTGTCTAGTTTAACTTGTGGATGTTACATTGAAGCACTTACAAATTTATAGGGGCCTAATTGTTTTATTGGAACTAGAATGGCTTAATTGAAATACTTTGTTCTAACTACTTGGAGGAAAGCTGTGTCTACACTAACTAATCTGTTACATGTTAAATTTTGTCCACCACATATGGACGTTCTAAAAAGGTGTAGTCAAGCCTTTAAAGTTCAGATTATGTTTAACTTCATAGTAGCATGTGGCTAGAGACATTTATGCAAGCAGGCACCTAGCATTCACTCCACATCTTTCAATCATCAACAACAATTTTCAACCATTGATATAGTAGAAATGAACACAATGTTAGAGAGATACCCACCCATATGCATCAACAATTTCTTGGAAAGGAGAAGTGAATTTGTTTGTCCGAAAATAGGTAGGTGGTAATTCCTTTGTTTGCAAAACCTGGAAAATTGCTCCAACTTGGGAGTTAGAGTCAAATGATGCCCTCTGCAATGCCTCCTGGATCTGCAAAAGTCAAGCCAGCCATGTTTGAGCATCTGGATAAAAGATGTAACCTGTATATCATAGCAGAAAAGTTTGTTTGATGCTGATGTAACAGAAGGAGAAGAATACCAGTTTTGTTGCAAAAACAGGACTCCAACCCTCGGCAACAAGACATTTTCTTGTCACATCAAGGCTAAGCATGTTCAGGGTGTGATATATAGATTTCTCCTTTCTCACCTTCACAAATTTTAAGAAACATTGTTAAATAACCAAAAGTATTGCAATGTAGCAAACACCAAATTATTTATCTACACAGTGAATAAACTTCGCTGAATATAACAAAACGATTCAGATATACCAAAAACTCCCACTGCTCAAATTGATCTCCAATAGTCTGTAACAAATTGTCCCGTTGCAGCAGTCCAACATCTATAGTAGTCTTCAGCTCTGAGAGTCTCCCTGAAACCTGAACTTAAAATAGTTACAAAGTTGAGCCATATCAATGTATGAAATATGACAAATCAAGCCTTGAAGACCCAATGTGTTATATGGACATACAAATTTTAATTTCCATTAATTAAAAAAGCATATCAAAAGCCAGGACTAGTTCAGAGATTGAGTAACGAGAAACAGGAAACCTCTAATGGCGGGTACAATACACTGACAAAGAAAAAGGTTTCCAGATTTATAGGCAAGCATGCCAATACAATGATACATGACACCTTGGGAAACATGTCATGTTCTTAGAACCCCATTTTCAGGATATAAATCCCACTTCATCATCCCTAATAAAAAAAATCAAGCAAGCTGGTGAGCGTAGAAAATTATACAACCTGCTCATGTCCAATCAATATAGTGCTCGAGAACTCACTACAATGTTTACTATCCGTCCACTATATTGTTCTAGGCATAAAAACACCTGGACCAAGCCAACTGCCAAGACAAGGATGGTCCACAATCTTGGATGGGCGATTATTAGGGGGGGGAGGGGGGGGACCAACAGCTATGACAAGGACCATCTAAAATTTTTGGGTGTGTGATGATCAAAGGATGAGCATGTTGATCCAAATGGCAAGGACAAAGTCATGTCATGACTCCATCAAGAGAACCACACAAACAAGCCTAGTAAGATGTTAGACCTATTTATCAGCTCCAATTTTCTAAACAACCAATTGAACACTAGTAAATTCAGTCACTACTTTTTGTTTACCAATTTTATCTTTTATTATTTCTCATTCCCAACTACTTGTGACTAAAGTAGAAAGGCTTTATCAGTGAAGGTGAACACAAGCCTACAGCAAAAATGGTGGAAATTCAGGTATACCGCATTATATGTGGATTTGGATACACGTTGCGTTGCGTTTCCTGCGTTTTCCCTTTTTTTTTTTTTTTCTCTCTGCAGCACGCGTTTCAGTGTGGGACAACAGCTACTGTTCATGAACAGTAGCAGTATTTTGCTGACTTTTCAACCCTTTTCATCAGTTTGTGGATCCCATGAACTGTTCACAGGACCCACAAAATTCACTTTTCAGCAATTTTTTTTATTAAAAATGAGTCCCACAGCACTATTCATACATTTAAAAATTATTTTGTTACAATGTTTTCAATTTCAGCAAAACAAATTATATCCAAACAAACCCTATGTATCCGACCTCCACAACTTTCATTTATGCCAAAAACTTTTCCAACTAAGATCTAAGAACTTGGGTCTGCTACTCAGAAAGTCAAGAAAAAACCACAATTTCAAGATTCATGCCTTAATCCATGCTACTATATAGTTGATCAGCACTAGGGTAACTTACAAGTTACAACCCAGATTCCCATATAAGTCTAACCAAATTACCAAACCCACTAAATCTATCACATGTTTAGCCCTTACTATTTACACATCAAAAGAAGTCTATCACATGTCAGAAAAGACTTTTGTTAATTAAATTCATTTGGCAAGATCATTGGTGCAGCTGGGATACAGAGTTCATCGTGCATTGTCTGATTGATTAACAAATTATATCAGAGAATCAAATTATCATTCATCTGATAATGAAGGACTATCACATTTCACCCATTGATATTAATCTGTCTCAAATTCCAAGTTGATTCTCATTCCATGCATGAAGACAGGACAAACCAGGAAAAAAATCATACCAAAAAAAAAAATCAATAGGAACCATGAATTAATTGGCTGGAGAGAAAAATTTTCTTCGTGAAAGGACAGCAATCTACCACATTATGATATCAAATAACCCAATAAAAATAAAGACATACCTCAGCGACCATGTGATCTTGTTTATTCAAGTCCTCACTGAAAGGATAGCGATTTGCTCCAAAAGCTTCACATATTTTTAGAATTTTGTTCTTTGCTCTTTCTCCAGAGTAGAAAACTACAAATACATTTTTCTCAACCTGAATAAAGACATGTAAAAGTTAGAGAGGGAAATCTAAGCGTATAGAAAACTAAATTGATAGGCAAAATTAACAGCATGGTTAAATAATGATTTCAGGTAAAATGCTCATAGATTGCATGACAAGTTATGAAAAAGCTAATAGACTATATGACAAGTATACACAAGCTGAAAGAGAAAAAAAAAAAAACGAGAGAATAAACAAGCTGAAACAGTAACCATCACATTTGAAAAGATTGTGTTTATGCATGCCTGTGAACAAGTGAGATAGGCTATTGCATCAGTGAGCATCTGAATTTTCGTTAGGCCTTAGAAACACAAACTCATGTACAAATAACTATGTAAACATTGCATTCAAACAAAGAAGGAAAGGGCATTGCAGTCATCCTGAGCCACCATTAGTCTCTCACTATCTTTTCCCTTTCCTTTCATCTCTCCTCTAGAGCAAGATAGGAGGAAACTTGCTACCCAATCAGATTGTGATAAACAACAGAGTATGAAACTAAAAGAATCACTTTTGTTTTGATATTTCAAAGCTCTCATTGCCATTTATTCTAGGATCATGTCCATAAACACCGATTATAGCCCTCACCAATACTAGCCTTTCCCTCTTGTAATGAGCATAGCTCAGAATGGCCAGCCTGAAGTTCAAGATTAAGAAAATCATCCACCCAACATACACCACGGGTGACCATGGTTATGTCCTTATATATCTGCATGCATTCATGATGGTACAAAGAATATACAAAGTTGAGAACTGAAACAAATGGACCCATAGATGAGAGCAATACATCCAGTCTGGAAGTATGTTTTTATATAAATGGGATAAAAGATCATTTATCTAAAAATGCAATATGTAGCTGGAACTAGCATCTGCCTCTACAACTTACTACTTTACCAATACCATATAAACGGGAGCATTTGTCTAGAAATGCACTATGTAGCTGGAACTAGCAACTGCCCCTACAACTTACAACTTAACCAGTACGACTAGTCAAAACTACCAACCAATACTCCAACAGTTGCACAAGAATGCAGCTGGTACAAAGAAATCATATCATATATTATATAATAAAAGTTAGGTCCTATAGCAAAGGTTGTGCCAAGTGACTATTTTATCTCTGCGCCAAGTTGCTACCCTTTATTAAAGACTTTGGTAAATTGCATTTTTCCTTATAGTTTGGGGTATTTCAAATTAAACCCTAAATTTATTAAGTTTTAATTAAAACCAGAAAATTTTTAAATCATCCTCAATTGACACCCTTAATGAGTCACTATTAACTAAAACCATGCTGTTGGAGGAAATTGGTTGGAGACATGGAATTTATATTACACTCACCACAAAGCTTTCAACTTCAGTCTCCAACTATTTTCATCCAACAACATGGTTTTTATAAGATCCCCCCTCAATAAATTTAAAAGGAGTTTCATAGTTATACTAAATTATTTTATAAACAATTATAATTTTTTGTTTTTGAAAAAAAAAAAAAAAAAACTTGATCTTACATGCACTAAACTGATCATGCAATGCAAGGGCATAATATTTTAGCGACAACCAAGCCTTAGTCCCAAAATTTTGGAGTCGACTATGGATCCTCAACAAACTTGTCAGGGTTAGGCAAAATACCAATATATAAGAAAAGCTTAGATAATAATTTTAGGTGCATCCAAGATAACAAGCTTCAAGAGATTGTTATCCTTATAAACAATAATAATTACTTGCCTCCCATCTTTACTAGAATTGGACATTTCAAGGGAAAATTTTTTTTACTCACCTTCTCACCAGAAATAGGATCAGTCACAGGGTCCTCAACTACAGCTTGCCTAAGAAAAACATTACCCCTAGTAGCACGGAAAAGAATCCTCTCAAATGCCATAGACTTTTGCCTAGGAACAAGGCCTGTGATGAACCCCAACTTAACTTGCTTTGATGAATCAGTTGACATTTCCTTCACAATAGCCAAACAAAAATTAATTACACTGAGGGAAAACAAGCTGCAGCTAGTGCTAAGAAGATAAACCGGCAATTTAAGCTTGTACCTGCTCCAATAATAAAGGTGTATCCAAGGATTCTTCACCAATTTGACGTGATGCATACTCACTCTGTTGTTCCGCTGCGCTGCTACGAGCTGAGTGAAAAAACTCACTAGCCTGAAACAAAATAATATTTCATTTATTTGATTGTCATGTTACAGCTTTACATCACAAGGATAAACATCCTATGAAAGAAGCAAAATAAAGTGATAAAAATAACTGAATTCTGAATCCTGCCTAATCACTAATTGCTAATCGGCATATTTAATGAAAGTTGTTAATTGACAAAAACATGGAGCGTTTAATACTTGGGCATCTAAAAATTTAAGACTCAAGAGCTTCATGCACCTCAGTCAGTGTATACATGCCAAAGTGGGCAGTCACAAGACCTACATGATTACAATAATTTATAGTACAAGGAATATCTGTGTGCGTCTTTGTTTGTACTTTTATGGATTGCAGCCCATGAAGTCAGGGAATGCACACAATGCATGTCTCATGTCCTTGGAAAATCAATAACAATTACAAGCCTCAACTGTGTTGCTTGAACAGAGTTACTTTTTTTCATTTTGAGGCAAGGTGTACATAATTCATAAACCAGCAATGTGACCCAAAGGTCAGCAGCCAATGCTGCTTCAATATGTGACTCAACAATTATCTAACGAAACTTTTCACAGATCAGCAGGCACATCAACTCATTTCTATTATTGATTCAGAAGCCCTTTACCGATTTTTATCTTCTTTTTTTTCCTTGCTTTAGTGACTAACTTCAGCATACCACGTTGCATCCTTCCTTATAACTAACCGTTTTGTTCTATGATAGACCAACAGTTTTTGTAAGCTTTTTCTGTGTTAATGAAAAAAAAAAAACAATTTAAAACAGTTTGCAACTTTGTTGGGTGTTTTCTATTTTCAGTTTTTAAAAACTGGCAATTAAAAATCACTGTGCAGAATAGTTTCACCTGTTTTCAAGAACAAGATGAGAACAAGGTGGCAAACTTGTAAATAAGACAAACCAACATTAAAATCTGGCCCCTTCGTCAATTTTTTGGGTTTCTTTAGATTGTAGTTGTTGGCTGTTTTGACTAAGGGATTGGTCTGGCTGGTGTGGCCACAAGGAGAGGCGGCATGTGGTTGAAGTCTACCTAAGGTGGGGAGGATGTCAGGAGAGGTTGGATTGTAGAATTGGTAGAGGTTTTGCTAGGTTCCATAGGACGCTGTGATTCCCAAAGTTCCAACCCCTCCTGTCATACTTTAGCCAATGCTGGTTCTCTCTCACTCACTCCCACCCTCACCTGATCCTATATGGTGTGATTTTTGGCCACCACTTGAAAATCAGTTGATGGTGGTTGATTGGTCACCCAAAACCCATAAACCCATGATGGCAAAACCACCGACAACGCCCATAGTTGCCAGCAAATCTGCCACTGTCCAACCCTATCAAAGAAACACACAACTCCAAACACCCATATCACCACCAATAGCTGCTGACACTGAAATTGATCAAATCCATGCCACTACAAACCCATGCCCCGCCACCAAGCATCCCCCCACAGGTCAAATCACTGCCACTTTGCAGTGGCATCAAAGGAAGGAAACCAATAAGGTCAAAGTGAGAACTTAATTTTTTTTTTTTTTTTCCAAACAGATTTTTTATTTTAAGAATAACAAATAACAACCTTTTGTTGTCAATCTCACAAACAAAAACACAGCCAATCAAGCCTTAATTCTTGGATTAAACATTGGGAAATAGAATTTCCATCTTAAGCCTTAACAAACCGATTTATACAGAAAAATAAACTGTACCTTCTGAAGAACAAGCTTATATTCCACTAGTTCATTATAAGCACGTTGCAACTTCTCACCATTTGCATTTATTTCGACCAGCTCTGCCTCAAGTTCAGCAAGTTTTACCTGGCATATGCCCAAATAAAAAAAATTAAAGTACAATACCAAAACCTTTTTAAGCCAAGTAGTGGAAATATCAATATACCTCTAAATCATCAATATTGATATCAGCTTGTGTTGCAGACTTTTTTGGAGAAAAACCAGTCTTCAGCATTTGGTCCTTGAAAAAACGTAATCTGCGTGCCATCTCCCCAGATTTTTTTATCTTCATATGCAAAAAGAATTAGCAAACATAGCGACCATACGTTCACATTTGAAAAAAAAAAGGGGAGGTTAACATGTTTAAAATACAGGTTTTTTATTTATTTAATAATCATAAAGATTTTGTATTAGCTCAAGAATGGGATGTTAGTGCTTCTTAAAGACATCAATTTCCCAATTTGACAAAAGAGGACACTTTTAGAATTATCTTATTAAACTTACATTATAACCTATCAAGTCACAGATTTTTACAAACAAAGAAGTTATAATCATGACCAATCCCAACAGTGAAGATGAGCTGAAGCTTTCCACTCTCTATTTGTTTCAGCTAGAGGAATCACTGAAAACACCCACATGTATGGGGTTCACTAGGAAGCAAATAGTATCATACTCCATAATAATTTTAAATATATAAGAATCCACAGCATAAACATATTCAATTTTTGCTACGCATTATAACTTCAATTCCAGTGTATATAGAAATTTACCGGGGCAAGCAATACACTAAGTGCAAGTAGATAATGTGATTGCCTACATAGAACAAAAATCCATTACCTGAGCAGCATAAGTCCGCTGAAATGGGCTCTTATCCGCATTGAGCTGAAAGAATCGAAGCATCAGAATTATTAAGTGTGGGAAATATAACATAAAGAAAAGTTTCTCCAAGCAATATGTCATAATTTTAAGTATCTATAGTACATAAATATACAAAGGATATCATCTTTATACTTCACCAGAACTTCTTTATGTCATCCTTCATAAGCTTAACAATATCAAGCCTCTATTTCTACTCGGATCCTATATCTCGAGCCCCAAAAGGCTCCCAACTCAAAATGTGTAACCTAGTGATTACCAAGGACCTGATATAATGGATATTCCTGAAGCTAATTACACCAATAACCACTTTTTTGCGCTGCTAAATGTATTATAAAACCTAGAAACAGCATCATTGTCATTTTTGAAGTTAAAGCATTAAGTAGATTGTCCTCAGCAATTAAAACAAACGACGATTTCCAATTCATTCGCACAGAATTAAAATCAAACTATTAAGCTGAATTTCACTTCATACTAGACTCTGATAACTATTTTCGCAACCAAACACTCACTCCTCAATCAATCAAAAAAATTTTAAAATTCAGCAAAAAATCTTTCATAACAGCAAAGCATCATCACTAATAGGAATTCAATTGTAGATATTTTCATATGCATAACCAAAAAATTAAATAAATAAATAAATAATCAGCTACTAAAACAAACAATGATTTCCAACACATTCACACAAAATTAAAATCAAACTATTTTTTGAACTGAATGCCACTTCAAACTGAGCTAAATTAACTCGTACCAAAATTCCGATAACATTAACGCAAACCAAACCAAATCCTCACTCCTCGATCAATCGATCACAACCACGTCGATTCAAAAACCTAACAGCAAAGCATCACCGCTAATCGGAGCTCAATTATAGCTATTCACATATGCAAAAATCAAGCTAGGGTTCATCCAAACCGAAAATCACCAAGCAAAATTGAAAAAAGAAGCCTTTAGAGAGAGAGAGAGAGAGAGTACGGACATCTTTGAATTGAAGGAGGCCAAGGTCGCCGAGATAGGAGACGGTGACGTGAGCGGACTCCATGGGAATGATGAGCTGAACCAATTGCATCGACTCCGACCTGAACAGACTCATCGGCGGGCAACATCCTCCTCCTCCTGCTGCTCGAACCTCGCCCATTTTTCTCTCTCTCGCTCTCGCTCACAGTGAGAGTCACAGAGAAACACACCGATTTCCTTGTAGTCTGATTGATATGATAGATTAATATTTAGATCGATCTCCGTCACGCGAGAAATGAGATTGTTTTTTGGCTTTCTTGCTCATTAGCGCCACAAGCTTCCACATCCCTTTCTAATATTTTATATTTTCTTTTTCCTTATTTTATTATATTTGATTATATTTATTAAGTATCTCTATTTTTTTTTTTTTCCTCTGATAAAATCATATATTTAATCTAATTTAAGTGTTTTTTTTTTTTTGGAAAGTATTTTTAGTTTGTAATTTTTTTTAAGGCAAAAGGCAGTAAAGAAAGTATTTTTTTTTTTCCCTAAAGTAGTTGAATTGTTTTTTTATTTTGATGGGAAAAGTAGTTGAATTATTATTTCCTTTTAAATCCATTTGTATTTTTTATAAGATAATATGATTACCGGTCACTATAGAAAGAGACATAACTAAAAGTTTAATTCAATTAGTAAAATTTATTATCATCGAATAAGAGATTTGACGTTTGGAGTTTGATATTTACCTATACTAAAAATTAATTAATGTCTTAATTGAAAAGTAAGCTCAAAGCCAAAAATAGGCATGTATCTCACTGTAGGTTTTCTTTTAATGGAAGGAAAGTGTTTAAAATAGGGTGTTAGTTGTAATTCAAATTTTATTTAATTAATTTTCATTAGTTTCAAAATTTTCTAATTAATTTGACAAATACAAGTATATACAGAGGAGAAAAAATTTGATCCCTAAACAATTCCGTTCAAGACAGAAGGAGGTGTCTACACTAAAATGTTATGTCTTTTCCATCCCCCCAAAAAAAAAAGGCTTTGTCGGGAGCCCGTGACAAATTTCGTCCCTGCATCTGTTAGAGGAACGTGTAGGCTCGAAATTGGACATAGTGGCATCAAGACGTGTAGCTTCGAAAATGACTGAATGAGATTCTCGCAGTAATTTTTGGTTCAACGGTTTGGTGCTCCTTACTGAACTTGGTTAATTATAACATCCACACAAAAACAATTTGGCTGTCTTTTTTGTATTGGCTGTGTGAGAGCATGAAAGTTCGCCGAAGTTGAGCCTTACCACAAGAGTCCAAAACAAGAAGTTAAGTCGCTCATGAGGCGAGCTGTATCCAATAGAAGAGAAGTCAATTGAAATCTTAAAAATTGTTACATGTTTGTTTAGACGGGTTTATTTTTTTATTTTACATTACGAAGTCAAAACTACCGTATATTATACTAGTAATCATAGTTTTAAGAATTGGGTGTGAATGTGACCTTAAAAAAAAGGGGGGAAAAAGAATTTGGTATGAATGACTACCATGAATTTTAATAAAAAACCAATAATTATGATAAAATTCCACAACTCTTAAATAATGTATATGATTGATTCGATAGGTCATGATGAAATTGAGATGCTTGTTGGAATATGAATTATTTGGATTCATTTTCAAAAAGAATCTTTAGCATTCACAATTTTCATTGTTTCCATCACTTCATATTAATAGTTAAGACCTAAATTTATAACTAAGCTCCTAAAGAAATTGAAATAAACATTAGAATTTTTTGACTAGTATTGACTATTGGAAAATTGTGACTTGAATTTTTTGAAATTAGAGAAGGGTTCTTGATATATTTAGTTTAATAGAAGTTATATTACAAAATAGTTATAAATTAATTTTTTTTTAAATAAAAAAAAAGTTAGCAAGTGAAAGATGAATCGTCGATGGTGATCCTTGATCAGTGTAATTTCAAGAGCAAACAAATATGAAGAACTCAAATGGGCGCTTGACTTATTGGTCAAATACTATCTATGTTGGATGACTCACTTCTCTACTTGAACTGTCTTTGTTAACATGTCAATAAGGACTACCTCGTAAGATTTATTTTTTATTTTTTAGGTGTTGGATAAAAAAATGTAGAATCTTGGGAGTAAGTTACTTTCTGCTGTGATGAGTTAAATACTCCTAGTTGATTGATAGTGAAGTAGCACCATGAGGGAATGATGAAAAAAAAAAAAAAAAAAAAACCCATCAGGGAGTAAAAACAAGTCTTCATAAGCAATTTTCATTACATAGTATTTTCTTCAAGAAAAGTAAATATGAGATGACAAATCCTGTCTTTTACCAAGATTTTAAATAGCTCTTGTAGAGAACATTATGTCTCATGATCTAGAAATATGTACTAAGATAGATACTGAAACCCTCTATGCATGTCTGGATGAGATAAAATATAATCCAAATATCCTAAAATCCTTCATTAGGGAACAACGGTAAGATGAGTTTGCTGCTTTCTTTCATAACAGAACTAGGAATAACAATGGAATAAGTGAATTATTATAGATCCATCCCTCGAGGGAAGTAGAGATTATAAATTTTCATCATTTGGCTCGAGCACAAATCAAATTATTATAGATCCATCCCTCGAGGGAAGTAGAGATTATAAATTTTCATCATTTGGCTCGAGCACAAATCAAATGAATAATTCAGCCTCCCTTGGCTCTTTCACTATCTAGCCTCCCTTTCCTCCCTATTTTATGCTCCCTCAACATAGGCCAATCATGCTTGTGATGTTTTCGACAAATCTTAAATATAAGTGAAAATATGTTGTTTATTAGTGAGATTCTATATGCTCAAAAATGCAATTTCTTGGCTTGACTTAGCTAACACTTTTCCAAAGAAGCGTTATAAGACTAGCTATGCTTTATGATATGGAATGTTGGATTTTTTTTTAAAATTATTTTTTTATGAAGAGGTAGGTAGTTTTAACATATGACATTTGCTCTATATATTGATTACTTTTTATCATCCAACTAAAACACTAATTAGTTTTTTTGTGTAAGCCGGGTTCAAATTTTATGTCTTATTCAACAACAAAAAATTTACCAATTGAACTAATTGAAACTCACTAAATGACCATAGCATATTCATAATATGATCAATTATAGGTGATGAGAATGTTAAGATATATAGGTGAAAATACATATAAAGGCAAGATTCAAATGAGGAAAATTGCTTGAAGATATGGGTGTCATCTATTGATGAAAAATGAGGAGAGTCAATTGAGATTGTTTGGTCATAGTAAGAAAAAGTGAATTTGATTCAAATTGGGGAAGCGAAAAAAGAGTAAAGGAAGACCAAAAATAAATAAATAAATAACACTAAAATAGTAATGAAAATAGACATATCAATTAAGGAAGTAATTTTTTGTTTTTTGAGAATCAAAGTAATTAAAAATACTTCAAATAAAATGAAGTGAAAAAAAAAATACATGTAGCCAACTCAACCTAATTAATTTAAAACTTAAAAAAAAAATAAAAAATCCTGAACCTTATCACAAAAGGATCTCATCTAATATGAAGCCATTATTACAAGTCAATTTTTCTAACTTAAAAATCACTGCATTGCTTTTGTATTGGCAGTATTGCAAAGCTAAAATTCGAAATGTGATTATCTTATAGATTATCGTCATTTTTGTTACAAATTATGCATATATGTAATCTCTGATTTCCTAAAAATAAAAAAAGTAATCTTTGATTTCGCCAAATACATTAATTAATTACTGAGTTCGAAAAAACCTGAAATTTATGTAACAACCAAACAAATAGACCACAATATGTTTCTTTTGTAATTATTAAAAAAAAGATCAATTAGTATTTTAAATATTGTGATTATCCTATAGATTATTCATCATTTTCGTCACAAATACTATGTAATCTCTGATTTTGCCATATCCATTAATTATTGGGTGCAAAAAATCCTGAAATTTATGTAACAACCAAAGAAATAGACCATAATATGTTACTTTTACGTTACTTTTTGTAATTATAAAAAATCAGTTAGAGTTTTAAATGTAGCGAAAAGTTGACTAAAATATAGTATTTACTATCAATTACTACTTTATTATTCGCCATTTCGTGCACCGCCCAATTCATGAGGTCTCTTTATAATCGTCAGATCAGATCGATGCCACACGTAAGGATCAGATTTATTTGGGATTGAATAACGCATACCATAAATTTTGAGAAAGATAGCCATTACTCTAAGCTACGTCGTCGTTTTGAGGCATTTGCTAGTCTATTTAAATTGTGTTGGCAAAAGTGGGCCAATTGGACCCATATGGGCCATATCTATCTTAATTTTTTTCCCAATGCCGACAGGAATTATTTATTAATTACCATTAATCCCAATATTTTACCATAAACAAATCCACCCCAAGCTCTATATAAACGCCCCCACCCGACGCTCCAAGTCCATCACAAAAAAACCATTCAGAGTACAAACTTTTCTTCTCAAGCAAACATAAATTTCCTCTCCTACTCTCTTTCAAACCTTAAACTTAGACCCTTCTTCTAATTTTCCCAGAGAAACCATTTTTCTCTCCAGCCAAACACTAAATCCTTTTCAAACCCAATCCCGAAGTCTAAAACCTTTTTTCAATTCACATTTTCTTCAAAAACCAACTTCAAATGGCTCCTAACATCACCACCAAACCCGTTAGCATGCCTAGCAAGGCCTATGTCACGTTTTTGGCTGGTAACGAGGACCATGTGAAAGGTGTGGTTGGCTTAGCCAAGAGCCTGAGAGAGGTCAAGGCCAAATACCCTCTAGTGGTTGCAATCTTGCCTGACGTGCCTGAGGACCACCGTGAAATATTGGTTTCACAAGGTTGCATAGTCAGGGAGATTGAGCCTGTGTACCCACCTGAGAACCAAACCCAGTTTGCCATGGCCTACTATGTCATCAACTACTCCAAGCTTCGTATTTGGGAGGTATGTATGTTTACCATTTTTTGCTTGTATTACATGTAGTTTCTGCTTTTTGTGAGTGACAAGAGATTTGTTTTTTTTTTGAAACTGTGTTTGTGGGCTTCTCTCGCGTGTTATCTCAAAAATGCTTTCAATGTTTAGCACTTAAATTCCAATACTTTGTGTGCAGTTTGTGGAGTACAGCAAGATGATTTACCTCGACAGAGACATCCAAGTGTTTGAAAACATTGACCACCTCTTTGACTTACCAGACAACCACTTCTATGCTGTCTTTGCTAAGGATGAGGAGCACAAGAAGAAGATTATGGCCAAGAATGCTTTGAAGATGAAGAACCAGGTACTTTAATTTTCATATAGAATGAAACACATCAGCATTGAATTCCCTATTTTATAGAAGTTAAGTTGTTAAAGGAACTCTCTCGTTTCTATTCTCTGTATTTGTTTATTTTTCTCAAACTCAATTGTATTTGTGTCTTTTGATTTATTATATACGACATTTTTCTATGGTGCAGATAAGCAATTGTATGGGAAAAAATCGCACTTGTCCCAAGAAACATGAGCTCAAGCTAGATAACAATCCAAACTCAAAACGCTACATATGCAATGGATGCAAGGAATATGGCAGTAATGGAATGAGATACAGATGTGGAGATTGCAACTATACTCTTCACAAAGATTGCATGTTTAGCAAACCCATCACAACCCACGAGATCTTCAAAGACTTCATTTTCAAATTCTGTAATGCTTGTGGGAAACATGTCAAAGGTTTCATCTACCATTGCCCTGAAAAAGACTTGGATTTGCACCCATGTTGTCTCAACCTCATGAAAGAATTCCAAATTGATCATGTGAAATTTCACCTTCGTGAGACTAAGTCAAAGTGCATATTTTGCAATCAAATTGATTTGTCGGGAATTGAGGTGTGGTCGTACGTGTCCGAGTGTGGTGAGTATAATGTTCATGTTTCTTGCATAAGGGAACTGATAGTTGAGGAATTGGAGAATGGAACAACTGATATTTTGGCTTTGAAGAATTTGGGGCTGCCTATTCAACGTCGATTGAAAAGAAACAGTGGGATGGGTAAAATGTGCTTGAAAATACTCAAAATATTTCTCAAGACAATTATTAGTATTCTTCTTGGTGATCCAACTACTTTTATCAGTCTTCTAGTTGATTTGGCTAACAATTAAATAGATAGTGGTGGTATTGTATTAATTTTTTTTTATCAATTGTCATGTGGTCTTTTGTTTCTAGTTTTCAATATGTAATGTTCTTCTGTTTTAAGTCGAAGACTTACACTCCTATTATCATGTCAGGAGTTTCAGGACAATTTGTCTTGCTTTGCTTTGTTTATATTTTCAATTTATAAGAACAAATATTTTGGTGTATATAAGTTGTTAATTCTCTCCCTCTCTCTCTTGTTAGTGTTTATTTTATTTTATGGGATCTTTTTTTATAAGTTATGTTAGGTTCTAAAAGTTTAGAACAATTGACAAATCATGAATACAAACTTGTCTAGATATAGATCCTAGAGTCTATAAGTATTATTAAACAATGCTCAAAGTGATACAAGTCAAGATTCAAGAATATACAACTTGCAAAAAGAAGAGTTCAGAAACTGCCTGGTTTGATCGATCAAAAAACAGGCTCGACCGATTAAAATACGGGTATGCAAAATTCTATTTCACACTATAAGAAAATATATTTTTAGTGACGAAAAAATTCGTCACTAAAAGTCCAGATTTTCGTCGCCAAGGGCCTTTAGCTAGACATGGCAAAACGGGTCAGAATTTTTTGACCCGACCCGACCCGACCTAAAAAATACCTGACTTGAACCCGATTTTTTTGACCCAAAGTAAAAACAGGTTGACCCGTGACCTGACTCCTTTTTTTGCGGGTCAACCCGACCCGACTGGAATAACCTGTGACTCGACCCGTTAAAAAATTTGTTCAAAAAGTATTTAAACTATGTTTTAATACTAGGTTCATAAAGCAAAAAAAAAAAAAAAAACACTAATAGTCAATAGATTATTGATATAATTATATAAACAATTGAGAAGACAAGACAATAGCACTATTTGAGCTTCACAAAGAGCAAAGCTTCACAGACATCATGAGAATGAGACAACTAAAAAGAAAAAAAAAATCTCATACAATTTGAGTCATTTGACTAGCTGTAGTCCAACTCCAAAGCCAAAGTCACAAACTCACAAACGTGTGAAAGTGTGGGATGTGACAATTGACAAACCACAAAAAGGCCTTAGCTTCCTCAGTTCCTCACGTGACAAACACAGACCACACTTTTTCAGTATGAATATTTGTAACGCTGAATCTGTTACCAACGTTGAATAGATTGAAATTGAAGTTTAATTCTTATAAAATATTTATTTATTTTATTTAATATGTTATGTTTATTTTTAATTTTTAATTTTTTTTGTTTCGTTTATCTTTCTAAGTAATCTAATTTTACTATTATTTTATATGCAACAGAAACATGTGCACTTAAGAAGACCGATAACTTGATATGGCCCATGACATGTAGGTTTTTTTTTTTTTGGTGGGAATAATATTATTAGTGATGTAAACTTAAAATATACTTTTTACAAGTTTACAAGTTTGCTATCATGTGTGTGAATTACTTACCTTTCTACAAAAAAAATCAAACATTTATTTTAAATATCTTGATTTTCCATACTAATTATGTATTTAAATTTTTATAGAGCAAGAATCCAAACTTTTTGTACTGGTGCTAGACTTATTGATTAGGATAGGTCATGATTCATATATAATGGTTAGATATGTTTATTTCTTTCTTGATTCATTGACACTCTCTCTGGTGGCACTAGTATGTATACAAGTATTATCCTCATGTGAAGTGGTGTCCTGTGATCTAAGTATGCAAATACTTCTCTGATAAAGGAGTTTAAATGTAAAAGCAAACTCTGGCTTACTAGCTACCACTGGGTGGCTTTAACACCCATTCTATTTTGGTGGTCTTTAAAGTTGATCAAGTTGTCTTGCTAGCTACTACTGGGTGGCTTTTCTATATACTGGTGCATGACCAATGTTCAGATTTGCTGGCTTTATTGACTCTTGCATCATTAGTAAAGTTGATTAAGATGGTTTGCTACTTTGCTGGTTTACTTGTTTTGTTTGTTTTAAGATCTATCTCTTTTTGAAGTTGTAAACTTGTAATTATATACATTTTGACAATGAACTAATAACATTGAAGACTTTTTCCATAATGAATTTATGACTATAAATAATTTTTGTTATGCTCAAAATTGTCAGAATTAGAAGGATATTAATAAGTGGCATTAAGTGCAATTCATTTCCTTAATTGATTTTATTCATTTTCTCTAAATAGGTTGTCATTGATTTTTATTGTAATTGAAAAAAAAAATTGTTTGAAAAATACGAGTCAACTCGACTTGACCCGCAACCCAATTAACCCACAACCAGTTTAACCCGTTTAAAAATGACCCATTTTGACCCATGACTCGTTTGACCCGCAAACCTGATTAACCCGACCCAAACCCAACCCGACCTGCTCATTTTGCCACGTCTACCTTTAGTGATGAAATCTACTAATTAGCGACAAAACTCATTTTGTCGCTGAAACTCCGTTGCTAAAAGTCCTAGCGATGAAAAATTTTGTAACTAAAAGTCCAATTTGTTTTAAAATAAAAAAAAAACTTTTTGTGACAAAAACATTTTGTCACTAAATGTTTTCCACGCTAAAAATACTTTAGTTTATTAAGTCATATTTAGTGAAGAACAATTTCGTTACTCAAACTATTTTTGGGTACAAATAGTGACAAAAAAAGTTCGTCACTAAAACTATTTAAAATAAAATCTAGGCATATATAGCGATAAAAATTTTCGTCACTAAAACCATTTCTTACAAAATTCTGACACATTTAGCGACGAAATATTTCATCTCTAAAACAATTTTTCAGCCCAAACTTTACTTACACTTTTTAGGTTTTAAGTAAAACACTTCTAGTATATAAATGAAACCCTAAACTTTACTTTAATAAGTGGTATTAAGTGCAATTCATTTCCTTAATTGATTTTATTCATTCTCTCTAAACAGGTTGCCTTGATTTTTTTTGTAATTGAAATTTTTTTTTTTTTGAAAAATAAGGGTCAACTCGACTCGACCCGACTCGACCCGCAACAAGTTTGACCCGTTTAAAAATGACCCATTTGACCCGCAACCCCGATTGACCCAACTCGAACCCGACCCGACCAGCCCGTTTTGCCACGTCTACCTTTAGCGATGAAATCTACTAATTAGCGACGAAACTCATTTCATTGTTGAAACCCCGTCACTAAAAGTCCTGGCAATGAAAAATTTTGCAACTAAGGCTGTGTTTAGTTCCCGTAAAATATTTTCCGAAAAATAAATATTTTCTGGAAATAGTATTTTCGGGAAAGAAAAATATTTTCTAAGTGTTTGGCTGTATTATGGAAATTTTTCTAGAAAATGTTTTCATGTGTTTGGTTGTATTCTGAAAATGCTATTTTCCTACTACTTTCTCACATTTTCTCACCCATTTTCTCAGTTACCAAACAAATTTTATAATAGAAAATTTTAACATATAAACTTAAAAAAACAAAAATCACAACAACACCATTTGATCAAATCCACCATTCGGTCAAACTGAGAGAGCGAGGAAGAGAGAGTGATAAAAAATGGATGGAAAGGGAGAGATTAGTCATGGGTCATGGGCGACGAGATCGGTCATGGGTAACGACGAGATTGAGATGAGATTGAGAGGGCGACGAGATCGAGCGGAGGCAAGATCGAGCGGCGCGGTGCGATCGACGCGGTGCTGCGATCTACGAGACCGATGCGATTTGGTGCGTGCAATCGTCGGACTAGAGCTCGGGGTTCGCCGGCAACATCGAAGGCGTGATCTGGGCTCCCTCTTCTCTCTCTCTCTCTCTCTCTCTCTCCGAAAACCATTTGAAGTGAAAATAGGAACTGAAATTCATTTCCGGGGTCAAAGCTTCTTTTTTACGGTCAAATGAAAATAAGTTCTAGAAAATTCTATTTTCAAAACCAACCCAACAGCCTATTTTACGGAAAATGATTTCCTGAAACCATTTACACCCAAAACAAAAGAACCCTTAGATGCCGACATATTATTAGCCGAAACTTCGTTATTCTAGGCATTTTAACTTTGTTCAGTTCTCAATTCAATTTTTACAAAAAGCAAATTCCCTTTTCCTTAACTTTTCCAATGACACTTTTGAACACTCACAAGTCACAACAGTGGTACTATATAGGTATATATTGGTATATTTTAGCTCATTAGTCACAAAAAATATGCTCCACGAGTGGAGCTAAATCTATTTTTTTTAGCTCTTTAGATGTGTACTGTTCATGAAAGTTAAAAAAAAAATTATTTTAATCAATCGGTGATTAAAATAATACACACCTCTCTCTCTCTCTCTCTCTCTCTCTCTCTCTCTAAACATCTCTCTCAAGCTCACTCTCTCACTCCGGCCTCTCACTCTCTCAACTCCAGTCTCCCAAGCCGCCAATCAGCCTCACTCCAATCTCTCACTCTCTCACTCCGGCCTCTCACTCTCTCAACTCCGGTCTCCCAAGCCGCTGATCAGCCTCAGACCCACACCGCCGATCTGAGTGCTTGTTTGTGGTGAGTTCCGACGTGATCGGAGTGCTTGCTTGTGGTGGTTTTTTTTTTTTTCTTTCCTTCTGCTATGGACTGCTGGTGGTGGTGGTAGTGGCTGAAGAAAAAGATTAGAGATTTGAGGTTTTTTTTTTTTTTTTTTTTCCTCTACTGTAGACTGGTAGTGGTCGTAGTGGTGTTGGTGGTGGCTGTGACTGTGATTGTGGCTGAGGAAAAAGATTGGAGATTTGGGTTTTTTTTTTTCCTGCTATGGATTGGTGGTGGCGGTGGTGGTAGTGGTGGTGGTTGTAGTTGTGGCTAATGGTAGAGGTGGTTGTGGTTGGTGTTGTGGATGTTTTTTTAGGTAGTGAGATATATTATTTTATTGTGTTGAAAGTTAAAATAGATCAACTGCTGCAGCATGTGTGTAGGTAAAATAAATAAAGGAATTTTGGTGAAGCTAAATAGCTAAATATTGTCAAGGGGATTTATTATATGCTATGTGCTGCATCTTATTTATTGGTCTCTTGACAAAAAAGGTATATTGTGCCCAATTGCACAGGTTGAGAATTTAGACACACAAAAGGGACAAAAGATATGTCAAATTATTCAATATAGCCAGTATATAATACACTTTTCTATCGCATTAAGGTGAGCCCCAGTGTAAATCCTGTGCCCTCGTATAAAACCACATTCCCACTTGTGTTGAAAGTGAAATATGATTTGGGTTCAGCAAGGACCTGCTGGGATTCTAAAATACCACCCATAATCCCTATCAAAGGTGATTCACAACTTTGCCACAAATTATCCACGTGGTAATTTGTGAGTGGTGGAATTATGGCCCCACCATTTTTTTCCACCACTTACAACTCACCACGTAGGCAGATTGTGGCTAAAGTTGTGAAAATTATTGCAGTAATAGACTTAGTGTATGCAATGGATGCACAGAATTTTGTTCGAGAGTTCATTACAGATCTCATTCCCCGTTCTCATCTATAAAGACATTAGGTTGCACACCATACATTCCACCATGCAAGTGTCACGATAGCACAGAACTTACCTATTTCTAGAGAAATTACACCAAAGTTTAAATGCTTGGTGGAGACATATAGAGTAATACTTATGGTAAGTTAATATCGATGGAAAGATTAGTACACTCAACTAAAAGGTAGGAACTACAAAAAGCATATACAAGCATCACACCAGACCTTGAAACTTCATTTTAGCATAACTCCTCGTGTAGCCAAATTGGTGGTCTTTGGATTTGGATGTAGTTACAGAAAGCAGGTCAGCCTGGACATTGTAGCTCTGGCATATCAATCTCAACAACCAACACCAGTTCTTCCCCTCCCCTCATACTCTTTTCACAGTGTCACCATGGAGAGATACAAATCCCTCACTTGCGAGAGTTGAAACTGCATTCCTAAGCTGATGATTTAAACGAAAAAAAATGTCACCATCAGCATGATCATTCGCTTAAACTGTTTTGAGTGTGTGCATGCCTGCATGCAAATGCACGTGCCAGAGAGATAAAGAGCTATAAACTTACATCATGGAGGTGAACTTCAGGGCCAGGGCTCTGCTTCTTCAACTCTTCCAGCAACTACAGGTCAAATTTAAGCACATTTAGGCATTGGTTGTGATATAGCATATAAAAATAAATAAATTAATTAAATATGATGATTTTGCACACCTCCAACAAGCGCATTGAGGGCCCCCCAAGCTGCATCTTCTCCATAATTATGCTGCGAATTGCTGATAATACATTCTCTCTTCTCATCCTTTCACTCGCCGAAACTCCCGTGGTGATAAGATCCATGTCAATGGTTCCTTGAAAGAAAAATTTTGGAGAAACACATCATTAAGATTTATTTGACTGAGTGTAACATAATCAGGTAGGGGGATTTAAGGATTTTTGTATTCTTAAGTGCTAGTGAATAGCTACCAGTAGAGTGATCTGTTGCTGACTGTTGCATTGCAACTTCCAGAAGCCGAAATGCCTCCATTACATCACTCTTTTCAACCTGCATGCATCATGAAATATATGGATTCTAATCTCAGTGAACATACTGTACACAGCCAATACACAAAGCAAACATTACTAACCCATTCTGAGAATCGAATTCGAGCAAGGGCTTCACTAAGGCGTATCAAACTCTCAATCTGCCTAGGTGTTGCTGTTATCACCTGTTGAATTTGTCCAATCCAGGAACATATGACAAATATAAAACAAGTTTTAAAATAATTACATTTCTGATGTCAGATGCAAGAATTTATGTGGAAATGCATGACAGAAAGACATACAAAGCTAAAATCATTATGAATTTTATAGTAAGTAAATTAAGGGAAAAAATCCGTAAGGAAATTCATATTTAGAGAAAAGGCATCATATGACAGGAAAAAGAATGCATATAAATGTCCATCAATACTTTGCTTTATCATATGTTAATTATTCATACTACTGGCTATGTGCTGTTAAATATAGAATCATGTACAGGTTTAAGAAATTGTCTGGATAGGGAGAACATGGTCGTATAATACAAGAAATCTTAATTTATCAATTTTATTTGAGCAAGTAAACATGAGATTCCCATTAGGAACCATGTCAGAACTGTTTACCTTTTTGCTACTTCCTGGGAAATTTCCTCTCCTCCTCAGCTCAACATACCCTTGAGTCAACTCTTCGGCGGCTTCATCAGATAACTGCGGGTGAATATGCTTCCGGGCATAGCTCACATATGCAGTTAACGTAGAAAGGTCCAAGACATCCTGTTCTAAACTCTGCAAATAGAGAAAGGAAATTTTACAGATGAACAAGAAACAATTGAAAATTGATTCGTAAACAAGGAAGATGGCATGGGTTCTTCAGACCTCAGGATTCTCAAAGTGCAATGCAACAATATGCTTGGCAAGGCGCCTATCTGTCTGCTCATCAGCCTTATCAAGAAGTAAGTAAATCAAATCGAACCTGAGAAACCATTACAAATAGTGTAGTTCTAGTTAACAATAGCCACACCAATTGATCACACCAAATATAAAGCTATCTTGATGGCATTAAAATGCGATTCTTTTCCTTTCAAACTGGAGATTTGGGGTCCAACCCATCATGGGTGTGGTATTTATGGGATTACAGTTTATTCCGTGTAAAAATACAACCAATTCAACAATTTTAGTTACAGCAACGACAAATTTACTCAGACTAGACACACAAAGACAATCCCATAGCAACAAAATATTTAGGGCCACTTAGTATGCTTCATACCTATGATGTTATTCTAGTTTCTTAGCATGACAACGGTATCTTCTCACCTGGATAATAAGGTAGGAGGAAGGTGTATGTTGTCAATCACAGACAAGCGAGGATTATAGCGGGAACCACTTGGATTTGCACAAGCCAATACTGAAGTCCTAGCATTAAGGGATGCAATAATTCCTGCCTTAGCTATTGACACGGTTTGTTGTTCCATAACCTGGGAGAATTGAAGTAGAATTAAAGACAGAATGTAAAAAGTGCAGTGCATGGATGACAAACAGAAGAGTCATGGAGTGCATTAATCAGGTCAAAATGTAAAGTAATAACTACCAATGCTGCTTAGCATCCCATTCTTGTGGAATGCCATATTCTGCCAAAAGTAAAATACAATCCTATAACCAACCTCATGCAATTGAGTGGAAAAAGGCTAATATAACCAACCTCGTGTAACATGCTCCTTGCATTGTCAGACATTTTGTCAAATTCATCAATGCAGCAAATGCCCCTGTCACTTAAAACTAAGGCTCCACTCTCCAGAACCTAAAGAGTGATTAAAATAAAAAATCAAAATTCTATGGTTTCACATATTTCTACAAAATAGCTTAAGAATCGCATAACATAGGATCATACAGTTTCCCCTGTTTCAGGATCTTTGGCAACATAAGCAGTCAACCCAACAGCAGAGCTTCCCCTCCCACTGGTGTAAATGCCACGGGGTGATAGCTTGTGTATGTACTGCAGCAGCTGGGACTTGCTGGTTCCAGGATCACCAACAAGAAGGATATTGATGTCTCCACGGAAGCTAGCACCAGTTGCCAACTTCAAAGCATTTCCACCAAAAAGCTGCACAAAAATAGCTTATATAGGATCACACACATTACCAAGAAAAAGGAAAAAATTACAAAATTAGCTTATCTATCAACAAGAAATTGTGAATCAGTGAGTCAATCTATGTAATTACCTGACAGAGAAGGCCTTTCTTCACGTCATCTAGCTCCCAGATGTTTGGTGCCAACGACCTGGTTAGTCTATCATATATATCAGGCAGTTTTGACAATTCTTTCAATTGCTCCACCTTCAACATGAACAAGGATGTCACTGAAAAAGGCAATAGATACTAAACCTATTCCAGAGGAGAGAAAAAAAGTATAAAATGATATACATTCTCTTCGTCAAAAGAGATATCTTCCACATTTCTTCCTGTTGGATTGTCAACATCCATGGGATCCTCTGCCAGCATTCTTGACTTGTCAGCTTTCTTTATATGAAGACAATCAATATAAGTCTGTAATCAAAAGAAAAAATATTGTTACATTCAAACAAAATAATTCACAACCATTACATTTAACGGAGGGCAGAGTGGTACACATGCCTTAAATAGTGATTTTACAGTCCTCTGTGCTGGTCCAACTCTAACAGTCATAGCCCTGTAAATCCCAGTAACCTAATGCAAAGAGAGGAACTCATTAATCGGATATACAAAAAATGTGAGGATTCTTCTTGAGATCAACAAGTTACGGCGTAGTATTACCTCAACTCTGTCACCTGGCTTTCCAGTGTCTACCAATTTGTCATGCATCAACAAGCTCACTGTATGTGGTGTTCCTCCTTCAGGGATCTCATCAGGGGTTTCCTGAAGCCTCACAATCTGCTTATCCGTAAACCTGAAATTGGAAACAGAACCAGTTGATAATGATTTCATATGATTGAAACAATACAGAATTCAATAACCAAGTCCATGAAAGCCATTTGTGGAAGAACTTGAATCAATTTATCCTAATAAAGTTTGCTTCACTCTCCATACGGATAGTTGGGTGCTTTGACTTGATTGATTAGACTAGAATATGGCTTAAGGTGTTTCCCAACTACTGACCTGACATGAGCTTCCTGAAACTAGAATGAAGGAATTCAAATGTGGACTCCATTCTGTCGCTATTAAAACTTATACAAGGATTTGAACTTCATCTTCAGTTGGGCTACACGCACTCCCAATTGATTAATTGTAAGTGATTCAATGCCAGCTTAAAACCACGCACACAAAAGTCTATAGAACTCAACGGTTTATATAAGAAACCACAACCATATAGAGCATTCTAGCAAAAAGGTAATTTATAAAAGGGGTTTGGAGAAATTGATTTCAGAATTCAGGGACAAAGAGGGAGACCTACACTGTTTGGAACGTTGAGTTCCCAAGAGACGGACAGACTAATTAAATACCTCAAATAATATCAGATTCTGTACAGTTTCCTTTCATAAATGCTAGCTATATTGACAGCAAGCAACAATAAAAACGGAGTCTTCAATAAACATCAAATATCCCTTCCCAACAGAAATTAAAATACATAAAAATAACTTGTTGATAAAGAACCTTCTATGAACTACGGACATCAGCAAAAGATAAAATAAGTGAAAATTTGTTACAAGCAGTCGTTGATTACAATATTCTTACAGTCTACAAACTATGATTTACCTGCATCGGTTGTGAACCAGTGTCATGGAGTCCCTAGCTTGACACTCCTCCTTCAAGCATATCTTGGGTTCAGTTATTTGCCCTGATAAAACTCACTAGTCAACAACTACTAAATACATTCATTTCAACAAAAACAATTACTATGACACAAATTAAACCAACAATCACAACACCCTAATTGAAATTACCTCTATTTATCACAACAGGGTCTGAGTAGTAACCACACACAAGGCACCTAAATATTGCTTCCCGAATCTCGGGAATTATAGAGCTACTTCGAATAATCATTCCTTTCAATGATACCATCCTCTCAACATCTAATCAAAGCACAACCCAAATCAGTACAAATATCCCAAAAGTCAAATATGGATTTAAAAAATTGTATAAGAAGCAAAGGAGTAAACTAACCAGATGGGTTAAGATTTCTCATTGAAGTGGAGCTCTTGAGATTGAAAATCCGAGTTTGAATGTGCTTTTCAAACAAGGGGTTAATTCGCCCCACCATGTTCATCAAAACAATGTCGAAAATCGCGAGCACTTCGAGTGGGTACCTAACCATCTTGGTGTACAAGTCAGGATCATAATCAAACACGTCGCGTGCATTGACATCGAGCGACTCGCCTTCGATTTCAATGACTCTTTTTATCGCAATCTCATACTTCCCTTCCCTGAGCAACCCATCTTCCGACTGAGACGCCGTGGAACTGTCCCGAAAATGCTTCAGAAACCGATAAATCGCCTCGTTGACATCCTCGACGCTTATATTCGTCCCCCAAACAAACGTCGGCCGAGCATCGTCGGCGTCGTAGCCCTCACCGCCCTCGGAGGAGGCCGGAGCGTCGTCGGTGGAAGTGGGAGTGGCGGCGGCATTAACAGGAGTAGTTGAAGTAGCTCTTCTCCCTCCACGCCGGCCACCGCGGCGCGAAGACGGGGTTGGGGTTAGGGCTGGGTTTGCATCCGAGGTGGCGAATCGGGATTGGTTCGGCGGCGGCGTTGCGAATGCCGAAGGAGTGGAGGATCGGCGACGGCTCCGCCGCCTGGCGTCGCCGGGGGATGAGAAGGTGTTGCCGATTGGGCTAGAGTAGGAGTCATCGGGAGAGGTCGGTCCTGTGAAAATTGGGGCAAAATTGACATCAAATGAGATTCAATGAAATATATGTACAAATTACAAACTCATATTTAGAGAGAGAGAAAGAGCTTACCGTTGAAATTGGCGGGAGAGGAATCAGAAGCCATTGCTAGAGAGAGAGAGAGAGAGAGAGAGATGAGAGAGTGAGTGAAAGATTGGAAGGTAAGAACAGAAAGTGATTTTGGTTAGGAAGAAGAAATGGCGGGAAGAGGGAGTGAGTTTCCCGCCAGAAATTTTTTGTGGGCTTTGTTGAATGGGCTTTAACACATTTGGGCCTTTTCGTATAGCTTGGGCTGTAAAAAAACGATTCTAGGCCTGGATGTTTGACATTTGTTCGGCCGGTTGGATTATTTAGTCTTTTGGACGATATATGCAGACGCTGGGAGTCCAATCAATGGAGCCTTAATCGGCGGTAAACCTTAAAGCAGGCCCAGGCCCAGGCCCATTAGTTTCCTATGTATTTCTTTTTTTGGCAAAAATGTTCTTTATTTGGTTTGGGCGATACATACATATATTTACAAAACTGCATATTAATATGTGTGTATATATAATAGAATAGAATAGAAAGGAAATTATCACCTTTATAAACTTTAATGAGTATACACAAATTATCTATTTTGCAATCAATATATACAAGAATGTGCCATTAGTTAGTCGTAATTTTTTAAATCTCTCATTTTTGGAGTTTATCAGCCCTTAACATTAAATATCTTCTTCTTCTTTTTTTCATTCAACATTATTAGTCTAAATCAAGCATTGACAAACAATTGGAAACTTAATAACAACAAAAAAAAAAACTTAGTCCCAAATTGAAAAAATATATATGTATATATATCCAAGAGAAAAAAAAATTTGAAATACGATAACACCCCCTAACATAAAATATCCTCAGTGTAGTTTTTTTTTTTTCATCATTTAACATTTGTGTCTAAATCAAGTATTGACAAATAATTTGAGACTTAACAACAACAATAAAAGGCTTAGTCCCAAATAAAATAAAATAACTCCAATAGGAAATTTCTTTTATTAAAAACTTATTGTTTGAACTCAATAATCAGAACTTATCAATTAAGAGAGAGAGAGAGAGAGAAAACTAAAAAAATGTAGTACTATTTTTGGTTACAAGGTGGATAGTTTGTTGTAATTAACAACTATGTTTTGAAACACAACAATTAGTTGTTCAATTATTTTTTTATTTTTTTATTTATAGGGGCAAGCTCTTATTTTTTAGAGGGGCAAACTATTAATTTTAAGGTTTAATCTTGTAAAAATTTGTAAAATATATATACATTAGGAAGGCCCCCCATTGATAAGTGGGGTTCCGCCCCTATCCTTAAGGTTTGCATGAAGTTCCATACACAAATTATTAGAAGTTCTCTTTCCATTTCTAAACCATTGGGGATAGCGGGGAAGAGAATAACAAAATATAAAAGTATGTTTGGTAACTGTTTTTTCCCATTAATTTCAGTTTTCAAAGACAATTTTCTATTTTTAAAACTTAAAAACTTATTTGGCAATTCAAAATGGATAGAAAACAAAAATTGTTCTAAAAACTCAATTTGTGAAGAAAACTAAAAACATACAAAATGTTGTTTTTAGTTTCTAATTTTCAAAAGTCAATAAAAATACACATTTAATTTAATGAATTTGTCTCATTTAATGAGTTAGTATTAAAATTCAAATCTTAGTAATAACATATTTCAGTATTTTCTATTTTTTTCTTCAAATTTTTTTTTTTTTAATTTCAGCTAACCAAACATGTTTTTGATTTCAAAAATACAAGAAAATTGTTTTTTCTTTATATTCTCAAAAACAAGTTTTTGAAATAGAAAACAATTTTTCTTTATATTCTCAAAAACAAGTTTTTGAAAATAAAAGACAAAAACTGTTACCAAACATAACCTAAGGTTTTGAGGTGTGTAGTCACTGTATCTAGATACAAAACTTGAGTATCTAGATATAACAATTCTAAAAATACTCAAGAGCTTCTTTTTATAATTTGTTCTGCAAAAATAATATTTATCTTGTGGAAAATAATTGAACTTATCCTCTATTTAAAGATATAGTAAGATTTCAAATGAGTAGGCACCATGAAAAGACACTAGTCACATGTTATACCCTTTCAAAAAAATAGTTGGAAACAATTCTAACCATTAGGCACATGAAATCATGTTAAATTAGTCAATAAAACGCGTGTCAATCTTGCTTGAACCTTGCTTGAGCCAGCTCATCGAAATTTCTAAATAGAGAAGTTCAACTAAAACTCACTCGAGCCAACTCATTAGACAGAACTTATCAATTGAGAGAGAGAGAGAGAGAGAGAGAGAGAGAGAGAGAGAGAGAGAGAGAGAAAACTAAAAAAACTAAAAAAATGTAGTACTATTTTTGGTTACAAGGTGGATAGTTTGTTGTAATTAACAACTATGTTTTGAAACACAACAATTAGTTGTTCAATTATTTTTTTTATTTTTTTATTTATAGGGGCAAGCTCATTTTTTAGAGGGGCCAACTATTAATTTTAAGGTTTAATCTTGTAAAAATTTGTAAAATATATATACATTAGGAAGGCCCCCCATTGATAAGTGGGGTTCCGCCCCTATCCTTAAGGTTTGAATGAAGTTCCATACACAAATTATTAGAAGTTCTCTTTCCATTTCTAAACCATTGGGGATAGCGGGGAAGAGAATAACAAAATATAAGGGTATGTTTGGTAACTGTTTTTTCCCATTAATTTCAGTTTTCAAAGACAATTTTCTATTTTTAAAACTTAAAAACTTATTTGGCAATTCAAAATGGATAGAAAACAAAAATTGTTCTAAAAACTCAATTTGTGAAGAAAACTGAAAACATACAAAATGTTGTTTTTAGTTTCTAATTTTCAAAAGTCAATGAAAATGCAAATTTAATTTAATGAATCTGTCTCATTTAATGAGTTAGCATTAAAATTCAAATCCTAGTAATAACATATTTTAGTATTTTCTATTTTTTTCTTCAATTTTTTTTTTTTAATTTCAACTAACCAAACATGTTTTTGATTTCAAAAATACAAGAAAATTGTTTTTTCTTTATATTCTCAAAAACAAGTTTTTGAAAATAAAAAACAATTTTTCTTTATATTCTCAAAAACAAGTTTTTGAAAATAAAAGAAAAAAACTATTACCAAACATAACCTAAGGTTTTGAGGTGTGTAGTCACTGTATCTAGATACAAAACTTGAGTATCTAGATATAACAATTCTAAAAATACTCAAGAGCTTCTTTTTATAATTTGTTCTGCAAAAAATAATATTTATCTTGTGGAAAACAATTGAACTTATCCTCTATTTAAAGATATAGTAAGATTTCAAATGAGTAGGCACCATGAAAAGACACTAGTCAGATGTTATACCCTTTCAAAAAAATAGTTGGAAACAATTCTAACCATTAGGCACATGAAATCATGTTAAATTAGTCAATAAAACGCGTGTCAATCTTGCTTGAACCTTGCTTGAGCCAGCTCATCGAAATTTCTAAATAGAGAAGTTCAACTAAAACTCACTCGAGCCAACTCATTAGAATTTCAGACAAAGAGCATCGCTTAACAGTTAATACTCACTCAAGAGAACTAATGCAAAATTGTCTCTCCTCACTTTCACAATTAAAATCTTGTACAATCCAATTTATAAAATTACAACTTACAATATATTTAACAAATATGCAACATAAACTATTATTAATGTTACATTTCTCTATTCTTCCATTCACTCCCATTGATTTTTTTCCTACTTGTTTAATGAAATTCCTAAGTGCCATCATATAAAGTGATTATGACCATATATACCTTTCAACTCTTTGAGAAACCTATACTTAAAAGAAGCCTAGACAAGGATGGGAAAGTATTCGTGCTCCCTCCCTCAAGTAGGTTGAACCAGTACCCCTACGTTACCCACAGATACTCAATTTAGAAAGCATAAAACTTTTCTAGTACCATAGTTTATTAGCCAATTCGATGCAGTAAAACAATTTTAACTAGTAGGCACATGAAATCATGTTAAATTGGTTTTTTTTTTTTTTTTTTGAAAATGTTAAATTGGTTAGTAAAACATATGTCAATCTTGCTTGAACCCCGCTTGAGACAACTCATAGATTAGAATTTCAAACAAAGAGCTTCGCTTAACACTTGCTCAAGTGAACTAATGCAGAATTGCCTTTCCTCACTGTCACAATTGGACTCATTAGAATTTCAAACAAAGAGCTTCACTTAAAACTTGCTCAAGTGAACTAATGCATAATTCCCTTTTCTCACTTTCACAATTGGACTTGATCCACTTTCTAAATATTACAACTTAATTACAATCAGTGGTGACTCCATAATTTTTTTCTAGAGGGGTCAATAAGAGGATGTATATTGGGTAGGAGATAAATCTTGCGGTCTACATAGTTCTTTTATTCAAATTTGTACATAATACTAGTAAAAGAATAAAAGATAAACTATAAGTTCTTTAGGCATATTGTTTCTTAATACAATGAACATGCTAATATTGCTTTTAAAATTAAATATTAGAAATCATCTATTGTTTCTAAATACAATAAATATGTTAAGTATTATTATTTATTGTTAAGTGAATTTTAATTATTAAAGCTTATAATGTTTTTATTTATTAGTTTATGTCTATACTCTTACAATTATTTTATTTAACAATTCAACTTCATTTTGATAACAATTGGTCTTTGTAATTGTATTAAGAAAATTTTTGTTGTGTTAACATTTGCTTTTATCTTCACCCAATCAATCTCCTATCCCACACCCTTGGTCCTTTTTTTTTTTTTTTTTTTGAAGAATCACCATCTGTCTAATTGTTTGATTCTCTTTTAGCGTTAACATTTGTTCCCCACTAATTGATTGACCCAAGCCCCCAATCCCCACTCAACAAATAACAAATTAAAAGCACGTTCAACTTCAGTCACTCTAGTCACATATTTGGTCAAAAGTATAAATTACTTGAGAATTGTTATGTCCACAATATTTTCACAATAAATCCTAGGTGCTAAATTGTTATCAATTATAATTTGAAACCACCACTGAAATTACTTTTTTATCTAATAGTAATAGCCAATAACAACTTACCACTTAAAATTTTTTGCAAAAGTACTATAAAAATGTTGTAAACATAGAATTTCTCAAATTAATTATAACGTTATTTGCAAGAATAGATTGTTAATAGGTTCATCTTCAAGCTTATATTAGTTGAGCCTAAAAAAAATTAGAGTCAGGGTGATTAAAATTTTATTTTAGGAAGTCAAAAGTCACTCAAAACAAAAATAAAAAATATATTATATATAAATAAAATAAAATTTTAAAAAAATTGGCCATCTTAGGGGGTTCATTTGAACCCCTGATCTGAAGGTGGTGCCGCCCTTGCTTACAATATATTTAACAAATACGCAACATAAACTATTTATTAATAATGTTACTTTTCTCTATTATTCTTCCATTCATTGCCATTCATTTTTGTCCTTGTTAAATAAAATTCCTAAGTACCATCATATAAAGTGATTATGACCATAGATATACCTTTCTACTCTTTGAAAAACCGATACTTAAAGGAGCCTAGACAAGGATGGGAAAGTATAGGTGCTCCCTCAAGTAGGTTGAACCATAGCATATTCAATTTAGAAAGCATAAAACCATTCGTGTGCCATAGTTTATTAGCCAATTCCATGTAGTATTATATAGTTGTTACCCCCCTCCCAACTCTTTTAAATGAGAATTAAAATAAATAATTAAATAATTAAAAGCAAGCAATTGGATATAAACGACGCACAGTTGAGTGAACTGTGCATCACCAAAACCGTCGCAGTAAACTCACTGTGAGCCAAATAGTGGGTTTGGTTTCACCAACTTATTCTGATCTGAATCAATGATCATGGTGTAGAACAAAGTGCTCAACAGTTACTATCAGTATATGATCTTCACCCTTTGCTTGACCAAGCATCATCACAAGTCAGAAATCCGTATGGTCATTTTGCATTCCTCAAAGAAAAATGTAAAAAGTAAAATCATTTGTTTGAAATTCTCTCAGGTAAGCAATCTGTGCGACAATGGGCATTACATGACAATACGTTTTATGTCTTCCACAATTGCTGTTTGCATTACATTACAAGTTTCAAACCCTATTCACCGAGGCCAGTTGTTGATATTACAAAGAGCTATAAGGTTGGCCCCTACATCTTTCCCATTCGCAACATATCCCTTTCATCACTTTTCAACCACTTAATCATTGTAGGGACATAAATTTTCAGTAGCTTCCAAATTACTTTGGCGCCATTATACACTATTTTTGAGTGTTTCCAAATACATTTTAGCAACATATATATATATATATATATACATATAGGGAGACTTGGATTTAAAAGTCGCCCATATTCATGATTCAATTTGTATATATGGAAGAATAGAATAGTTCTGACTTCTTTAGGTAGTGCAAGTATATCAAATGAAGAAACTAGGCATGGCTTTTCAAAGAGCCTTTTGTTTGCCACGACCACTTCTCTTTTACTATAATGGCTTCCTCATAATTTATTAATAATACCATAATAAATTTTGTCTGGTCGTCAATTTAACACTTAATTTTTTTTTGTCCTAACTTGGAACTGATTATAAGAAAAAGGTATACCATGAAGCACATATATTAATTCCTTGTAAACATAAATACTCTCCCCATAAAGGATGCTAGTGGCACAATCATAGATTTAAGAGACAAAATAATTTCTTCCCATAAAATGAGAAGCATGATCATTGATCAATTGGACTAGGGCATTAAAAAGAATTGGCATTTATATACTTTTATTCCCTCTGATTTTTGGGCAGGTAACACAATTTTAGTTCTAAGAGACAAAACAATTTCCCATAAAAGGAGAAGCATGATCATTGATCAATTGGACTAGGGCATTAATAAGAATTTGCATTTATATACTTTTAGAGCACTTGTAGCAGTGGAGCTAAAAAGCTATATAGCTATTTTAGCTCCACCAAAACACAAAAATAATCATACAACAGTGGAGCTAAAACTATTTTTTTTAGTTTCATTACTACATTGCACATCTATCTATGAATGTGCACTGTAGCTTAGAGCTAAAAAAAAAAAAAAAAGTATTCACTACCTGGTTGTGTGTGTGGCTGTGATGTTTGTGTAGTGGTTGTATGTAGTGAATATATTATTTTATTGTAATAGATATCTTATTTTATTATGATATTTATATTATTTTATTGTATTGAAAGCTAAAATAAATCCATTGCTGCAACATGTGTGTAGGTAAAAGAGATAAAGTAATTTTTTGTGGTGTTAAATAGTTAAATTTTTAGCTTCACTGCTTTGGATGCTCTCCCTCTGATTTTTGGGCAAGTAACACAATCTTAGTTTTAAGAGAAAACAATTTCTTCTTATAAAATGAGAAGCATAATCATTGATCAATTGGACTTGGGCATTAATAAGAATTTGCAATATTTATAGACTTTTATTCCCTCTGATTTTTGGTTTATATTCTATGCGACCTTAACATGAAAAACTATGCAAACATAAGTTGATATTAGTTTGTAGTCAAACCTTTAGTGAGCTGGAAAACCAGCAATTTTCAAATTACTAAGAAATGGACATACACTAAAATGAGTTAATCGGCAATACAACTCTCTTTATTCCTTTTTGGCTAGGGTTTGAAACCTTTGTAACATCCTTTTTGGGAGCACCACATTCAACGCAAATCTGCAAACTTCATCTATTGGAAGAGTAAGCATGAAATTAAAATAATATTGCAAACCAAATTAGTCATGAAACCAATCAATCATAATCATTCGCTTCAGAAGTTAGTGAAAGATTTGGTGAAAAATGAAAGGTTCACGCTTCTTTGGGTTTTGCCAAAAACCTTTTGCCACATCCTATCAATTCAAAAATTATTATTGGATGTCGATGCTATGTCATAAATGATGAATTGTGGTTATCTCAAAATTAAATTTTGATAATAATAATAAATAAATGAATAACAATAGAGTACATAAATGTCAATTCATGGATATATGCAACAAGAAGGAAAAAAAAATCATTATTTTATATAAGCAATCACAAAGTGAAATCTCATATCAAAGGTATACTCCTTTCTTGCTATGTTTAAACATTCTTTAGTTATGCATATTTTCTCTTATAATTGATTTCATTAAAGTACCAATACACTGCAGCCAATTGCAATTTATCAAATCCTTAAAAAGTTATCATCTCAATAGCTAGCCAGTGGTTATGTAAAAGTTCGTCAATTTCAGAAGAAGTAATCATTCATTTATTTACATGTCTTTTCTTAAATATTTAATCACTATTTTTGTTGAAGTGCCAAGTGCCTGCCAAAGAATCCCTTTAAATGATATATTCACTATATAATTTAAAGAACTACATACAGGAAATAGAAATAAAAATAAAACAAGTCTTTCTATGTTTATTCTAATTATGAAATTCAAGGTCTAACCCTTGCCTTAGTTGAAGTGCCAAAACATCCTCTTTGGACCATAGATTTTCACAGTTGGTGCTCAATATCCAACACAGAACTATATGCAGAAATTAAAGTAACTCTTCTATGTTTATCCTAACGAAATTCATGGATGACTTGGTAGTAAGTTTAAAGCATTGATGGAAAACTAATTAATGAAAGAGACAAAAATCTCATTTTTTTTTAATACTAACCTCAAGATTTCAATGCCAATATAATAAACATAGAAATCAAATCAAAACCCTACTAAAAAGTGTAAATCTTTCTTTTCTTTCTTGCTTTTTATTGGTATCCATAAAGAAGCCCCATCTTTCTCTTCCTTTGGTCATTGTACAATGTATGCAGCATTTCAGTGCAAGCTATGCTTTCTGGACAAGGTTTGTTAATATATTTTAACCAAAAACATCACTACCCACATGTTAAAAAGACAAATTGATTGCCCCACCTCATATTTCCTTTTTCTCCATCTATATTGTTAACTATAATATTATTCCTACGGAAATCTTTTCTCCAACTTTCAAATCAATGATTTTACCCGACCATAATTGGCAGGCAAGTGATCACTTGGAAGCTCACAGTGAGTAAGATTCCATTGTATATGAATTTCTTAGGGAGGTCGACTCTAGATGCATCAATGCTGGATATAATTAAGTATAGAACCACTGCACAATGGCTTTTGTACCTGCCTCCATCTTTCAAGTACAAAGGATAAATTCAGTGGTAGTGTCATTGTGGGTATCAATCTTTTCCCAACCTAGAGTCTATGTATCTTTAGCATAAAAGATTAAGCAAGGGGTTTCTATATTGCTTTCTTATAAAAAGCTATCATCATCTAAATCCATAAGATGCGCACCTAGTCCTGTTTGCAATACTTAAAATATTCACCTAAAGGGGTTAGCTTCTGCTTTATAAATATATAGAGTTATTCCCCACAACTTCTTAAACTTAGAATAAAATAAAAATTATAATTTTCAATCAAGTACCATGTATTACTAGAAAATGAAATGGGGAGAAGATAGTCTATCTACGTGTTCTTACTCATTCATGGAAAACAAGCTCATCTCAAGCCAGAAGCAAGAAAACATAATACTGCATCATGAAAAAAATTTCCATCTTCATCTTAAAAATATATATATATATATATATATATATATTTCCTATAAAAATGGAAAAGGTTCCTATTCATTTGAAATTGGTTTATTTCGTGGTTTAAATTAAATATTACAAATCTTAAAATGCACCTAACACAAAATATCATTCTGTATATTAGTAAATTTAAAAAATATTTTTTTTAAAATCATGAAATGAATTATTTCCATTTCAAGTGAAATGGTTCAAATTAGGTAAAACCCTCTCAATTTTTTCTGCATTTTATCTTGACAACTGAAATAAACAAAAGTAGATGATAAGCAGCACCTGCTCACCTCCATGCATCATGTTCCCTCTGAGTGTTTTTGTGTGTGTGTTTTATGGAACATTTTGGGCTTGATGCATATGCATGGGTGGAATATTATAAATAAATAACCTTCAAATCTTTGTAGTTTTGTCTTAGCATTGATTCAAGCCGGCAAAGAAACGGGTAAATGGGAAAAGGTAGCTTCAAAGTTCATAAACAACAACTAGAATTTACCTAAACTCAGAAGGCAATGCAATAAAGAAATGACCAATAAGACAAACTGCATAACCTATCTGGATCAGGCTAGAATTAAAATATCAAATGAGAAGCAAAAAAAAAAAAAAAAAAATTCAGGCATTGGAATTTGAATATATAAAACAAGAATAAGCTCCTTTACTCTCCTTTCTAATTATTTTTAGTTCCATATATATTTAAGCACTGGCTATATACTAGAACAAGATCAAATATGCAAACTTGTTGAGATAAATAGATATATATAGGAAGGCAAAGAGGTTGAATGATTATTTCAAAGCTCATAACCCTCTATTAATTCATTTCCTTCTCAAATTTCTAATCATTAAATTGTTAGAAACAAAATATTAACCGTGAAATGAACTCTCTGCATTTCAACCTTTGAGTTCCTCTTTAAGTTCTCGGGCGTGGAAGAAATTGCATACCAGGCATGAAAGCATTAAGTGAAAAAGGATATGAAGGAGGAAGAAATTGTTCTGTGGAAGCTGAATTGGAAGTGATAGTCGCAAGTGTAGCAGCATTGAGAAGATTATTAGGTTGCAGATGTGCACGGCTGGAGGAGCTTTCACCTACAGTACTAGTGTGACGACTTTCAAGGCCTTGATCATAGAGAACACCCCTAAATACATGGCCTCCAATGGTCACAGCAGTTTGAAATGCGTATTCATCATCTGCATCATCCATTGAGCTCACACGAATGCAACGAAATGTTGCCATTGACTGCACTTCAGCTGGAAATTTTGCCTCTTCTGAACCTAAATAAATAAATAAAAACCCACCAATAATATTAAGTGTATATATAAGAGCAAAATTACAAAAACCAGATTGTGTTTCTTAAGGATCAGATTCTAACAGTAGAGTAGAGAAAAAGAGAGTCTCTTTAGGGTTACCTAAAAGATCACATTCATAACTAGAAAAAGATTTTTTTTTTTTTTTTTTTGGGTGGTTGCTTTCTCTTTCTCACACATATAAATCTTTGTGGATCTTATTGATGTGTGGGAAACAGTACCTGGAGAGTGGATTTGTCTGTGCCTCTTAGGGCTATGTCCCTGAAGTTCCTGTGGAAGAACAGCTGCAAGCTGTTGCTGTTGATGTTGCTGCCTCTGGCGCCTCCTATACAAAGGGATCCAAGTGCTCTTGACGTGAGTTTCACACTGAAAACCTTTGTTCTTACAGCAAGTCCTGCACCTCATGTACACACACTCTTTCTTAGCTTGGTTCCCACAGTCTTGGCATCTTGAAGCCCCCATTAGTCCTCCTTGCTGCCTCATCCTTCTTGTTCTCACTACTGAGAGCACCCTTTACATTCTCTTTCAATATTTTTTTGGTGCTTTCTTTCTGATTCTTGCTTTTGTAAAAGTGAGGCAGCTCTAAAACTAAAAGGGTCTTCTATAGTTGGGTGCTCTTGTTAATGGATGGGGTTGTTCTTGGTGGTGATGGTGGTGTGTTATTCTTGAGTTTTGGATTTGTGGGTCATTTTACCTCCCAGTAGTGAGCTAATTGTGCGCCAGCTTTTGAAGACACTTGTAAGTGGTAAACAAGTAGGAATCCCTTGTTCAAAAGCATTCAAGAGTTAAAAGTAGAATTACACCATTGCAACGCCGCCAAAAAACCAACATCATCATCGTCAACATCAAATTTTGGTAATGTGCAAGTAAAATAAACCTCCCACAGTCCCTTGGTCTTACAAAGCATCAAAAACCATAAAAAAGAAAAGAAGAAGAACAGTATCAACAACAACAACAAATAAAAAACTAACAAAGAGAAAAGGTTATTAAGATCACATTGATAATTATATCAGTCCAATTGATTGTGGGGTGTGTCTGTGTGTTCGTTGGGGTGTAGGAAAATTGTACCTATGCCTATGTATCTGAGTTTCCCACCAACTTTCTATTTGGGGTCATAGTCACAGTCACGAAATTGTACCTATGCCTATACACTTCTATATTTATCTCTACAAAAAAATAAAAATAAAAATAAAAAAATAAATTTAAAAAGAAAAAAAGAAAAAAAAAGAAACTACTGGTTCTTGGGGAGTCGTGGATGTCAATCATCTTAAAGTTTAAAACAGTAAGATAAGTAAAAAATTAACTGCTATTGCCACAGTGGTATCCACCAATTACGGTACATCCCCTGATATAGACATCACTAACCTGTGACAGTAAGAGGCCTCAGACTGCTGACAGCTTTCACAGATTCGTCCTTCCCACCGGAAGACCCGCATTGGTGCACTTCTTCCCCATGATCACTAGTTTACTACCACTGTTTCTCTCCCAAGTATTTTCTATGCCCATTATTCTAACTTTACCCGCAGCTATTGTAGTACCCTGGCTCATTAAAAAAATACATACCAATAACTAAAAAACCTATGCTGTTTTTAGTTGTCTGTTGTCCTTGTCAAAACATTAATTTATTCACCAAGTATGAAACATCTTATTTCATGCTAAAGCCAAGATTCTTGTAAGTAATAAATGAGATTTACTAATCAGCAAAAAAAATAAATAAATAAATGAGATTTACTAACGTGTATTCTTAGAGCATATATTAATAAACTATTTTAGAAAATATTTTTTTGAAAAAATGAAAAAGTAATTAACTGTTTTGACAAATTTTTCAATTTTTCATAAATTTTTTTTCAAAATTGATGGTTAATGTGTATAAAATAAGGAGATTAAATTCTATAAGGACATGGTGTAAAACTCATGTTTTACCCCTCCAATTCGAAAATGCCACATCATCTTATCACATATTTAAGAATAAAAACAATCATACTCAATCAATTCTAATACCCATATATAAATCCAACCAAATTGGGAATTTATTAATATGTTATTAGGTGTGGTAAGATTTATTGAATTTTAAGTAAAATACTGACGTGGCAATCACTTATTGGATGGTGTAAAACCCATATTTTACACCCCATCCTTATAGAATTTAATCTCTAAAATAAGATATCTTTAAAGCAAAGGTGTGTTTGTTACTCACAGAAGCATGACAGTTAGGGGTGTCAATGTTCGACCCAACTCGCGAATATGATACAAACTCAATATGGGTTTTTGCGGGTTAGGGTTGGGGTTAATAGGTTTGGGTCATAAACGGGTCAACTCGAAATCAACACGATAAAAAACGTGTCATAAGCAGGTTAACCCGCGTAACCCGCAATAGACACGTTTAACACGCTAATTTATTTGTGTTAACCCAAAATGACTTATTTAACACAACCCGTTTAACTCGTATTACAAATAAATATTCATTTTATTTTAAATTTGTCAAATACCTATCCAACATATATTTTTTAAAAAGAAAAATAAGTAATTACAAAAACTTATAAGGGATATAATTGGAAATTGAAACTTTACAAATCCTAGATCTCTAAACCCTAGAAACCCAACCTTCTTAAAAATATCTTTTTTTATTTTTTTATTTTAGTTGTATTACTCACTCTACTATCTTATAAACTCACGCCAAATTCTCAAACTCAAAGTCTCAAACCGGATATTGCTTTTAAACTCACGCCCAATTCTCAACCTCAAAGTCTCAAACCGGTTGTTGCTCTCTGTACTATCTTATAAACTCACGCCCAATTCTCAAACTCAAAGTCTCAAACCGGTTATTGCTTTTAAACTCACGCCCAATTCTCAACCTCAAAGTCTCAAACTGGTTGTTGCTCTCTCTCTCTCTCTCTCTCTCTCTCATGTGTTTAGTGAGTTTTAGAATTAAAGAAAACTGTTTTCTTAATGTTTCAAAATTCTGGAGTACTTTTTTCTACATAATGTTTTTGTTCTATAAACTTTGAACCCATATGCCGTTATTAATATATGAGATATATTAATTGTTAATTAAGGCCACGGTTGTAGCTTTTGTCTTGTGTCGTGTGTTTTTTTTAGAGTTGGACATTGTCGAGTCCAAATCTTCTATCTCATCAATTGTGCTCCACTTCATGCTTCACCAATAAAATTTAAACAGCTAGCCTCTCTCATTAAATAAAATATCTCATTAAATAAGACAACTAGCCTCTCTCATTAAAGTCAGAATTATCTTATTTAATGAGAGAGGCTAGCTATCCAAATTTTATTGGTGGAGCATGAAGTGGAGTACAATTGATGAGACAGAAGATTTGGACTCGGACATTGTCTGCATATCTTGCAAGTGGGTTTATTGAGATAGTTTATAAACTAAATCTGATGGGTATTGCTTTTAAAACTGTTGAGGCATGTAACTACTAATACTTATATATATATATATATATATATATATATATATATATTTGGCATAGAACTTGCACAAATGAAATTAGATGAGCTTGTGGAAGATGTTATGAATTTGGACATCAACAAAGAATCTATAGATGATAATTGTAGTCATAATCAGGATTGGTCTACTGTTTGCTCCAATTCTTTCAATATTGATACTTAGTATTTGGCAAGTTCTAATGATATTATATTTTTGTTGAACTATGTTATTTCATTTTTGTTAAACTATGTTATTTTGAATTTGGGTTGAAGTGTATGCACTTCTTTTAGAGTGTAAAGAACTTCTTTCTAGATGAATGTTATATTTTTGTTGAACTATATTATTTTGAATGTAGATTGAAGACTTAAAGTGTATGCACTGCTTTTGGAATGTAAAAAAAATTATTTCTAGATGGATGTTATATTTAATATTATGTAGGTTGAAGTGGGTTATGTTACATTCATGTCAACCTAACACGACTCGTTTATTAAGCATGTCAAATGGGTTAGGTCAGGTCAACCTTCCTTATTAACGGGTAGGGTTAGAATTGAAGGACCATGACACGATTATTAAATGGGTCAGATTAGGATTGAGCCATTTAATTAAATACCCCTACCTCGACATGACACGAACCCAACATGCTAATCCAAATTGACATCCCTAATGATAGTAATGGATAAAAAAAATTTCATCATTGCCGCAATAAGATTGCATATATGCAACTTTACTATGCATGGGATTGTAAACAAAAATATAATATTTTAATCTCTCACACGCTCTCTCTCTTATTGCATATATAATATTTTTTATTATTTTATTGGGTTGTATGTAAAAATAAAAACTAGGATATAGGGTGAATTGTAAAATGAGTTGTATAACATCTACATTCAAATTAACCAAACTTAAAAGTGATAATACATAATAATTATGCCAAAATAATAATTTATTTCTCATTAGAATTATCATCTTGCCTAATTAACATAATCTAAGTCAATGTTATCATTATTTTCATCATCTTGCAAAAATTATTTCTTCATTGACATTTTATTTATCATCGTCAACATTAACTATCTCTTCTTATTTTTCTATTTCAATAAATTTTTTCTTTATATTTCTTATATGTATTCTAATTTTTTTGACTTATAACAATAATAACAAATCAAAAAATAGTTATGTTGTCATTTAATATCTTATTCATATTATAAATAAAAAATTGTAAATGTGAAAGTAAAGTGTCAAGTGTGTCGTCCGAATTTTGTAGGAGAGAAAAAAGAAAAAAAGAACTCATCAAACATATTAATATATTGGAATCAATCTAGTAACTTAATAATTTTCTGTTAAAAACAAGTTTAATAACTTATTGTATTCAAGCCAAAACACAAATTTTAACCAAGTCTAATGTTAGTTTATTGGGCTCAATCATGTATATGTATTGTGTAATTTGTACGATTTATATGTGTGGGGGGAAAAGGGCCTAGTCCAACATAGTGGGCCGAGAGCCCATATGAGAGCTATTTTGCGACCGAGAAGAAGGAGATGGTAAGGGCAGGCCCATCTGGAAGTAGGACCCTCAGAAGGAAGAATGATAATAATCCGAAGAGGATATCTCCTGTCCGAAAAGGTTGTAATCCTCTGACGCGAATATTATAAATCAATTGAGTGTGTAAAAAGTCAAAACGACCTTCCGAGGACTCCACCTGATCAAGATAAGCTCTGAGTATGCTGGGAAATGATAAGGATGGAGAAATATCTAAAAGGAAAGCTGCTACCACCGTATTTAATACTCTGCAGCAACTTTTTTGGCCGCATTTATGTGGAGAAGACCCCTGAACAGTGCATCATAACCTACCGCCACTTACACAGAGTTAAAGAAGATGCTTAACGTGACACGTACTCAAGTAAACTCATGGATGAGGAACAAGTGGACGATGGAGATGAAGAGAAGGGGGGTTATATAAAGGAAAGAGGCTCCTAACAAAAGGGCAGGAAAAAAAAGAAAATAGAAGAAGAGAGAACTGGACTGTAATCCTAAGATCTTTGTTCATCAGATAATCAATAATATAGCTCTTCGGATATTCACTTTTTACTTGTAGTTTCATGTTAGCTTGTGCTTGAAAGTTGTGGTTCGTTGTTGTTAATTCCATATTTAACCTAGCTCTTTCACCCATACTCTACAAATTAATTGTTTTGGGCTTGAGCCCCACAAATCCCAACCTTACAATATGCTATCCACATCTCTATATATTGTATGATTCATGAACATACTATGATTTTTTTTTTCATTCTGTTCGATGTGTATCTTACAATAATAATAACAATGCATGAGACTTAATAGCCATGTGTGTAAAACAAAAGCTAAAACTCCAACAATGACTTATTAGCTATGTGCGTAAAACAAAGCTAAAACTCCAACAATTCCAGGTGTGAAACGCAGAGAAGAAGGTCCACAATTTGATGATAAATATGCAAGAGGGAGAAAGTAAAGAATTACTAATATGACAATTAAGTTCATTGCTTCTCTCTCCCCCCGCCCCCCCCCCTTTAGTTGAATCAAATTTGTTGCAACATGCACCCTCATATATATCAAATGCAGCCAAGTTACACATTACTATTTTATTTTTACTTAAAGAATTTTTAAACCATGTAATGGGGTTAATATTTTGGCAAAACACGAGCTAGACACTAAAGCATCTTATTCCAATTATACAAATAAATGATAAGGTCTAAACGTAGGGTTAATTAACACTAAATATATAGAAGATTCAAAGGTTAGTATTGTGCATTCTCAGTAGACACTAGACCGTACTCACCACTAAAAAATTTGATCATTTATCTAACTAGGACATATAATATATATATATATATTTAAAAAAAAAAAGTTTAGTTTCATGATTATCCAAAAGATTATGTGAGAATTATTTGTAAAGATTTAGTGAATTATTCTCTTTGAGGAATGTGCTAAACTTTATTTATTCTCTCTAGAAAAAAGAAAAAGAAAAAAAGTATGAAAGAATGTCTTAAACAGAGTTCATATTTGCTCTCNCTCTTAAAACTAGTACATAGAATTAATTTTAGCATAAAATTAATATCCATAATGGTCACAATTAAAATTACATTTAAATATGTTTAAAATCTTAAATATTATACAAATTCTAATTCTAAGCATATTGGCAGCTAAAGCTTATGAAATTTAAATTCTACTAACAAATTATTTCGAAATATTAAATCCACCAAATGGTAGACTTGTTAATTTATTTTTATTTTTTTAAATTTAAACGTTTTATCAGATTTTCAATTTTGGATTTTTAAGCCTACGTGGAGGGAACGTGTCATTATACAAATTCTACCAATATTATCATTTCATACAATTTATTATATTTGTTAACACCACCACCGGCCAACACCATTATGAAGCCATCACCACCACCTTTAGCACTAATATCAGCAGCACCATCCCTCACAACCACCACAATCGTTAATTACTGCCACCACTTCAACCTATTTTACGACCATCATCCCCCATAATCACTACCCCGCGCGTTTACCACCATCACTACCACTACTACACTTATTTACCACCATCTTTATCATCATTGTAATAATAATAACATTGTAATTCTTAATTTTTATAGATACTTATTTAAACAATGAAAAATTAAATTTATAAGAGTGGTATTGTTGGATTTGCATCAATTAAATCTTTTTTTTTTTTTTTTTAAGTTTTAAGAAATTTTGAAATTCTTCTCCTAAACACAAGTTAGTGTTCTTAATGTTAATGTTGTAAATCTGAAGGAGATAGATATAAATCTTTAAACCTTTAATTAAGAAAATAAAGATTATATTGACAATTTAATTGTTAGAAGGAAATGAAGGGATCATTTTGAGGAATATAGCTTCATATAACTTTGCTCAATTTCATTCATTTGAATGAGCTAATTTTCATTTAAAAATAGAATGTACAATTCTACATTTTTAAACATCACCTTTTTTAATGTACTGTGTTGCACAATAAACCCAAAAAAATTTATGAAAATAAGCTCATCCAAAATCCAAACACATTAGGATTCAAAAATAGCTCCACTACTTATATGCATTTATCTTAGTAATTAACCACTAGTCTCTTTACTCACCTTACATACGTTTAAAGGATTTTTAAATTGCTACTTATATTTTGAATTTGGCTAAAAAATGAAATCAAATTTGTTGCAACATGCACCCTCATATATATCAAATGCAGCCAAGTTACACATTACTATTTTATTTTTACTTAAAGAATTTTTAAACCATGTAATGGGGTTAATATTTTGGCAAAACACGAGCTAGACACTAAAGCATCTTATTCCAATTATACAAATAAATGATAAGGTCTAAACGTAGGGTTAATTAACACTAAATATATAGAAGATTCAAAGGTTAGTATTGTGCATTCTCAGTAGACACTAGACCGTACTCACCACTAAAAAATTTGATCATTTATCTAACTAGGACATATAATATATATATATATATTTAAAAAAAAAAAGTTTAGTTTCATGATTATCCAAAAGATTATGTGATCTTAAACAGAGTTCATATTTGCTCTCAAAAACACAATTATAATATTTAAACTACATTTCTTCATTGAAACTGTTTGCTTACAAGCTAAATGTCTCGAGCCCTTCACATTTTTGCCTAGGCCGTACATTAATTGAGAGAGGTACAGCACTAAAAAGTAAAAAAAAATTGCCTATTTTTCAGTCATTAGTGATATAACCCATGCAAATGAATTAGCACGATCCATAACCATATCTTCCTTAACTTATCGAAATCCACCTTTTTGCTGAATTCATGAAAAATTTTCTTTTAATATAATAAAGGTTTCTTATACAAATATTAAAATCAAGTGCTAGTGTCGAAGCAATAAATTTAATAAGAATCAAATGCTGGGGTTGAACTTGAAGCAAAAAAAAAAAAAAAAGGGGAAAGAAAAAGAAATCAAGAATTAGTGATTGTGCGTAATTGATAGTACTAGCTGATCAGCTAGCTAGTATGTTGACGGATCAACTGATCATCTATGGTTGAAATCTGAAGAGCCTAAAAATCCATCTTTCCCACTGAAAGATGCGACATTTCTTACAAATGCATTTATTGACCAAAATTTTTGCACGTACTGCAGAAATGTAAAAGGTTAAAAATCTTAACTTTTTTCTTAATTTGGTTAGATAAGGTTTTTTTCTTGGTGGGCCAAAAATAGATTTTTCATTAACATGACTTGGTTAGATTTTCTGGGTACGAAAAAAAAAATTTTTTTTTTTCGGTGTGCTAGAAAAGTCTTTTCCATAGAATGGACTATGGAATAAAAGTTTCTTATTGAACAAGAAATTGAGCATTCTTAATTTATCCATAAAAAAGTTTTATATAGAAGTCTTATTAATAGTTATTGTTGCAAAAATTTTGGTGATTTTTTCCCAAATGTACTCCCACATAAAAAGAGGTGAAGAGCTTTAGAAAAACATGAAGTAAGTTTCTTCAAAGCATAATTTGAGTATTTATCTATTTTTGTGTGAGAGAGTTAATTGGGTATCCTGAGTTTGTATATGTGTGGTTTGTGAGTTAGTTTATGTTTGTGAGAGTTTAGTTTATTGCTGTTAAATTTGATTGAAAATGGTTGTAATATAGTGAATTTGGTTGGCTTTCCTTGTGGGTCTATGTTTTGAGCTTGATTTTAAAGCTTTGTTTTAAAACAAGCTGAGTTAAAGAATGTTATTTTGTTTATGAACAAAATCGCGATCATAGCCCTTAGAATAAACAAATTTGCCTTGCTTGTTACTTGTTATGGGTTTGATAAAAACTACAAAATCTAAGCATGTGGCTCGACTCAAGGCTCTAGAATAAACAACTTGAGCTTTGCACTTGTTACTTGTAATGGGTTTCATAAAATTACAAAATCTAAAGATGCGGCTTGACTCAGCTTATATATAGCATTATATTTATGTGAATTTTTTTTTTTTAAATGCTCGTTTAGATAAAATCTATATCTTTCTCAAAAAAAAAAAAAAAGGGATAAAATCTATATCAACTTTTTTTCTTTTTACATGAAAAATTAAAGATTTGAACTTGATTCGAGTTTGTACTCGACTTGAAGACCTGACTAATGAAGTAAGAAAGTTTTATTTATCAAAGTTGATTAGGATAAATAAAACAGCTACTAAAGCAGCATTAAAAGTTGAAGGTGTTTCCTCCAAGTCCAACCAAAGCAGTACATCAGTGGATGAGTTATAGCATGAAAGCAAACTTGCAGACCCTGTTGGAAGAGTTAGAAACAAAAGTAAAATTTACAAAAACGATACAGCAGTAAAAATTTTCCGAACACCATCCAATAAGTGAGCTTAAGTTGCAGATAAATTGCTCCCTGCGTACAAAACCTATTGATAGAGACAGGATCCACGTAACGTACTTTTTTGTAGACACATCACATGGCCTTTTTCGCTAAAAAATTCAAACTAGTAACCATCTTTCTGTAACCTATTGATACCAATAACCATCCTGGTTCAAACTAGAATCAGGATCCACGTAACCTATTGATACTAATAACCATCTTTCTGTAACTACCCATTTCCTGATTCCCTAATAGCTTGACTTTAAATACAACTAGCTACTTAACTACCAACAGAGATAAACTCTTCTCTTAATTAAAATGAAAAAAATTAATGAAACTTAAAATATTGAGCTGAGAACATCATAAAGTTAGGAGGTGTAATTTATAATCTCTCTCTCTCTCATTGTGTTTGTTAAAAAAAAATGAAATGAAAACAAGTTGACTCCAATCGACTTCCACTCTTTTTTTGAGATAACCGATTGACTTCACTTGATCTTCGGCTTAATCTTATGTAAATAAGTATACCTAATTTTCATTTTATATAGAAATAACAAAAAGTATGACTTTAGATAAAATAAAATGAAAGAAAATAATACATGTAACCCACCATGACTAATGTGTTGAGAATTTATGACCAATCCATTTTTTTTTTTTTAATTAAAGCTTTATTGTTGTTATTGTATATATTTTCAAAACTAATGCTGCATTACTAATAGAATTTTTTCTTTAAATCCTTTTTGAAAATTTCTTTTTTCTTTGAAGTATGAATATAAACATAAATATACACGAAATGTCTTGGTTATATTTTACCATTGTGTTGTTAAACATATTGTTAACACCTAAGGGGTGGCAATTCATATTCGCATATCGAGTTCATGTCATGTCGACTCAGTATTCGATTATATGGGTCAACCCTAACCCGACATGTTTATTAAACGGGTCAAGATAACTCAACCCTAACACAACCCGTTTATTAAACAGATTAGTCGTATCGACCTGTTTATCAGATTTTATCAAAAAAAAAAAAAAACTAATTTTAGTATTAACCAAATTGATATGAATTATGAAAAACCAAACAAATAAATATTTTTAACATAAAATTCAGAACTAACGAGTAATTGCATCACTAATAATTATTCAAAATTAAAGCACATCTCAATATTACAAATAATCAATTATAATATGTCAAAGAAAATATACCACAACAACTAATAAATTTATATACCTAGCAGGAACGAAACTAGGATTTGAACTTTGGGGGGGGGGGGGCAAAGCTTAAAACAAAAAAAAATTAATGAAAATAAAACTAATACCTATTTCATATTCAACAAAATATTGCATATAAAATAAGTGTTTCTTAAACATTTGATATTATAAAAATGTTGACAAAGTATAACATACAAAATAAGTGTTTTTTAAACATTTTAACACATTTATCAAAATGGAACTTGATGCTCTTTTAAATCTCGAAAGTTGTCTATGATTGAACAAAATAATAATAATGAACAAAAGTAATGAACAAAAAAAAGTTAGAAAAGAAATAAATTTAAAGGATGGATTTAAAATCTAACCGAAGCCCAGAAGAAGAAGTTTTGTTGAGGACATTATTCAGGAAATGAAATACAGACTTAAAACTACCCCCACAAACTCTATAATCTATGGCATGCGAAAAAGATGAAGTTATGAGTAAAAAACGGCGAGTAAATGATTGGTACAACATTAAGTTTGCAACAAAAGAGAGAATAGCTCACCTTGAATTCAATGAAACTTCCAAAATGAGAGCCATGTTTTGACCAATATTCCTAGTTTTTTTTTTTTTTTTTTTTTGGGTACTAGTTTTTTTGGGGGGGGGGGGGGGGCAATGGCCCCCCCTGCCCATATGTTGGTCCGTCCCTAATATCTAGGGTTTTAAAGATATATTGGTAAAATATCATTTAATTAAACAGGTCAAACGGGTTTCATGTGATGAATATTAACTCAACTCGTTTATTAAACAGGTTAATTGTGTCAACCCGAATATGACACGAACCCATTAAGCCTCAATCTATAACCTATTAATTTCATGTCGTGTCGTGTCGAGTTTGGGGTTCGTGTCCAATTTTGCCACCCTTATTAACACATGCACTCTAAGCACACAGATGAAGACTAGTGAGTCTAAATTCTAAAGATATGGTGAAAAGGCCATTTGGGCCTCGCTCTCAAACAATGAAAAAAAAAAAAGAAAAAAAAAAGGCTATTTGGGCTTTGGCAGTGTTTTGAAACACGTTGAGACTCAATTACGACTCATGTGACTGTAAATGAACCAAGCCGATCACGAACAACTCAGGCTTGGCTCGATAAAAAGCTTGTTCATATTTGTTTGTTTACAAATAAGCTAAGCTTAAGCCTTAGTTTTAAGCTCATTTAATAAACAAATCGAGCCTAAGCAAAAAAATTTGTTCACAAACAAACTCGTAAACTATTAGACTTGATACACAACAATTCAAGCATAAACTTATTTATAAGTTTATATGTATTAGCTAAATATACTCATTACACATATCTTAATAATGACATAGCCAACATGAGACCATTACCTATATTACCTTAATTTTTTCCTTTCCTTTAAACTGATAAAGAACCACTTTAGAATATAGTTACATTTAAAAATAAATAAATAATTAAGTAGGCCATATATGATCATTCCCTATTAATCATCTAAAATAAAGTTATGAAACATATTAGTATTTTCTTATTCATAATAGTTACAAACAGGTATTTTTCTAGTCCTTCTTCACCTAACGTGAATGTAAAAATTGTATTTTGAACAATTGCTGAAACCGTAGATAAGAAATGATGATTGAATGAATTTAATGTAAATTATTAATTTGAATAATAGCTAATCATAAGTAAGACTAGATGCATGATAAAATGAGTATACTATTTTCTTTTTCTTTTTTCTTAATTTTAGAGATTTAAGCATTTAATAATATAAGTTTTTTAGATCTCAAGCTCAAAAACTTAACCTGAGCTCGAGTTTGAACTTGATATTAAGCTTGAGTTTGGCTTGACTAATTAATTAAGCTAAGCCAAGCCAAGCTCAAATTTTTTGGTTTTCCCACAAGCTCAAACTTAAACACTATTTTTAGGCTTGTCACAAGCTCAAGCCAAGCTCAAGCTTTTGATTTTTGCTGATGAGCTAAACTTGAACATGCATTACTCAACAAAGTTCGGCTTGTTTACAGCCCTAACGGGTATGCTTGTTGGTGCAAAAGTGGTATGTATCAAATAATACCATATGCCATAGCAAAATCTAATAATTGAAATAATCACATCAACATTTCACCGCTACTCTCACATTGTTAATGGGATAATTAGTTGGTGCACATGTCACTCATATATTGAATTCAAATATTGACATGATATTATTTTATACCAAATACCTTCTTGAGTCGATATATCAAATACGTCATCTAGTCTGTGGCACTATCAATACAGCCTAAAGATGTCTTCATTTTGAGGATAGTAAACCAGTAATTAAGCTTGAGTTTGGCTTGACTAATTAATCAAGCCAAGCTCAAGTTTTTTGGCTTTCCCACGAACTCAAGCTTAAACACTATTTTTAGGCTTGTCACAAACTCAAGCTAAGCTCGAGCTTTTGATTTTTCCTGATGAGCCAAGCTTGAACATGCACTACTTGACAATACTCGACTTGTTTACAGTCCTACTTACGGGTATGCCTATCGGTGCAAAAGTGGTATGTATCAAATAATACCATATACCATAGCAAAATCTAATAATCAAAATAATCACATCAACATTTCACCACTACTCTCACATTGTTAATGGGATAATTAGATAGTGCACATGTCACTCATTTATTGAATTCAAATATTGACATGGTATTATTTTATACCAAATACCTTTGCGAGTATCAAATACCTCATCTGGTCCGTGGCACTGTCAATACAGCCTGAAGATGTCTTCATTTTGAGGACAGTAAACCAGTAATACGACAGTCCTGGGCCTCATGGTATCCATCATCCATGAAAAACAAAACACCCTAAAAGTACTCTTAATTGCTGTGGCCAATAGGACATGTACGAGTGAATGACAAATAATGGCCAAATTTTGACAGTGTACTGCTTATACTGTTTCAGTTGGAACTTAAGTAGAACCACAAAGTCTATCTTGGCCTGCATCCCCGAACTCAATTGATGCTATTTTTTTATACGTGGCCCAGAAGTGATGGTGGGCGGTATTGGGAGATGAACCCAAATGAAGCACATAGATAACACACAATTTTGACTACTTCACTAGCTGAACAATCTTCACAGACGCCTTCACAAATATTATCTTTCTTTCAGCAGTGGCATTAACAACGCGGATCAGGAAGTATTAGGACTTGTTTGATAGAAAAGTTTGAGTAATGTTGTTTGTAATTTTTTAAAATATGCGTGAATGAAAATGTATGTAATGTTGTTTAAAAATCAAAACTATGTTGTTTAGCTACTCTACCAAACAGGGCCTTTGTGTGGCATAAAAGTGTTAAACGTGATGCCAACTGTGTAAGATGCATTAGGCGTATGAGGCAGTGAAATTGAAGGGGTAAGGTTGATGTTGCCTACAAATAGATCCTAAGATGCAGTGGAATCCACAACTTGATTATTTACAAAAATGTCACACTCAAAAATTTAAATCTTTTTTTCGGGTGGGGGGGAATAATTTGATAATTATAATGAGGGGAGATTTGTACCATAAACATCTCAACAATTGAAAACAATCTTGGCAAAAATTAAATTTGAAGCCAATGTATCAGGAAATTAAAGAGCTTTCGAGAATCAGAAAAATTAACATGTCAATTCCACAATGTTGCCCCTGAATCACTGAAAGAATGAAGTTTAAACTACTTCAGCAGGGAACCTAATTAGCATTTAAGCAATACAGCAATTCCCTTATCTTTTTCCTTGCACTTTCTGAAATAAAATGGGCCATAATGACCCCAGGTTCACTGTTTTCTTTATAAACATTCAGGAACAAACAAACCTGCAGACATAGAACAGGGTTTAAAGAAATATATAGCCACAAAAACCAAACCTTAGCACCGAAATTTTAAGGTCAGCTATGGAATCCTAAACAGAATTATCATGTCAGCCACATATATTCCTTTCACCATTCTATTTGTTGAAAGTAAACAATATGTTAACTTCTTAATTGAGAGACACCAGAGTACCCATACATAATCCAAATGATTCTCATTAAGGAGCACTTGAATATGGTACGAAACCACTTATACACACCAGTGTAAACTGTGTAATATATCTTGATAAACAGCATACCTTACCATCTTAATCCCCTATCATTTCTCCTAACATTTCTTTTTGAAACAACACAAAGATCAAGTGTGACAAAAGTATACACTGAAGCGGTTAAAATAAGCCAAAACCCTTTCAACCCACATACTATTGGCCACTTCTTAGACCAAAAAACAATCATCCAATCAATTGTCTGTCTTTCCTTCCCAGCACAGCTTCAACTTCAACTCAACAAGAATACAGAAAAATTGTTACAATAACAGCCTTCTAAGCCCTGTATATCCTCTTCTCAGAACTTCTATAAATAGAACCATATAATAACAACCATAGAACATGAAAAAGTCAAAATACCAAGCTATCAAATATAAATAGTGTCTTTCTTTCCCCCTTCAAAGACAACAAATAGTCAACAACAACAGCCAAGCCTAGACTAGTTAGGGTCGGCCATTCTATTCATTTGAAGTCAAACTCTCGGTTACGTTTATCAATTGAAGTGTTAAGACAAAAAAAAAATCCACAACTTTATTCCACAAACATCTGAATCCCCATTTCTTAAACCAAATCTATCTACAAGAAAGCAAACAGCAAAGACGCAATTGCCAAATACCACAAAAGATCAAAAATGGGTTTCCCTTTACCCTTCCAAATCTTCAATTTTCCATCCCCATTTCCCCCAAAATTTCTCCCAAATGTTCCAAACCAACCCAACCCCAACCCAAACCCCCAACAAAAACAACAATTACCAATAAATAAATAAAAACAACCAAAAATAAAAGCATCTTTATAGACAAATGAAAGATAACAGGTTAGTTAACATAACAACCACCATATATCCATACCAAGCCCCCAATTAAGCACCAAATTTCCACAAAAGAGTAGATGATATTTTTTTTTTTATAGACAATTGAAAGATAACAAAGCAGTAAACATAACAGCCACATATACTAAGCTCCCCAAGAACCATTTTTAACCCCCAAACCCCCATAGAAAGTAATTACAAACCTAAAAAAATTCTAACAGATAATACCCATCTCCAAATCGCTACCAATTTTTCTTTATCTTCAACCTGACCTAGCAGTTGTGCTTCATTCCCATACCATGCTTGCCACGCACGCAACCTGGCCTCACAAACAGGTATGGCGACCTCTTCGAATTATACATCTTCGGAAACGCCCTTTTCCCTATCTTCCTCATCCTCTGTCTCCCAAACTTGCCACTCACATCCCATGGCACTAACTCATCATCAAAGTCATCCCTACCATCATCCTCATCATCATCGTTCTCCTCCTCGTCATCATAACCATACCCATACCCATAACTCCGATTCCCGCCTTGGAATTTCAAACCCACATCATAATCATGACCGTGATGATCATGATCATCATCAAGATCTACATGATGGGTGGTGGTGGAGGTGGTGGCGGTCACCATTGTTTCTTCCTTTTCAAACCCTAACGAACCAAACCCATCTCCAATTCTCTCGTCTTTATCTTCCTCCGATTCTACTCTCTCTGAATTCTCTTTCTCCGAGTCGTCAGCATCAGAAACGTTCACGAATTCCCAGTGCGACAAACCTTGTTCCTCCACTTGTACAAAATCCAGATCCTCAGCCACGAGAAACTCCATTTCCATGGACAGTGTTGATGTTGATGATGATGATGATGCCCTAGAAAATTTCGCCATTCTCTTCTCGCTAAAATCTTTGACTCACGCACAAGTTTTTTTTTTTTTTTTTCTCTTTGCTTGGAAGAAACGTTTTTTTTTTTGGGTTTGGTGAGTTTCTACTTTGGGGTGCTGTGGCTTTGCGTACTTTTTATATGGTTGGGAAATGCTTGCTTTGGCTTGGGCCTTGCCGAGCACGTAGTGAATGAGGTGTCGCTTAATTAGAAAGAGACAGTACGTGTATTCCACCAATGGTGGCTCGCCACGTCTTATTTTGGAGAGTAGCTTTACAGGTTGGCTCTGTCATTTAAACCGTGTATGAATTAATGGAAGTTATTATCTGTCATAAATTAAAGCGTGGAATAGTAGATTAAAGAGTTCATCAAAAAATAATAGTAGATTAATAAGATGCTTTTTCACTTCTTAAGGTTTAACGTTTTGTTTTTGATCCTTTTTCAAAATTTTCACTTTATTCTTCAAGTTTTGCACATGGAATTCCTTTAATTCTAACCTTTCTTTTTAAAATTAATGGTTTAAATTAAACCATGTCATTAATCCACTAAAAAAAAGTCTTAAAATAAATGCCACATCAGCTGTTGAAGACCTTTATGGCACCCTTTTCTTTTTCTTTTCTTTTTTTGGGTCTTCAACACCTTTCTCTCACCAAAAAAAAAAAGAGAAAGAAAGAAAAGAAAAGAAAAGAAAAGAAAAGAAAGAAGAGTCTTCAACACTTGTGGGTGAAGTTTTTGACTTTTCTTTAGATGTATTTTGTGGAATAAGTTAAGTGCCATAAGTATCACAGGATCTTTTTTTCTTTTCTTTTTTTGAATAAAATACATTTAAATTTTGACATGTCCATTTTAATAGTTAATGTGGAGCTTATTTTAAGGTTTTTGTTAACAGATTAATGACGTGGTATAATTCAAACCATTTATTTTAAAACGAAATGTTAGGATTAAAAAAACTTTATATGATTGAGTATTTTAAGAACTCTAGAGATTTTTTTTTTTTTGAGTAAAAACTCTAGAGAATCTGAATTATTTTTATTAATATTTATTTAGTATATTGAACTTTTAGGTAGTTTTTTACAGCAAGTCTCTCCGATGGATTACTTGATAAGATATTTTTTTAGTTAACTTGATAAGATTAATTGATAATTATTAGCTAATTAGTAATTACAGATTAGCTGAAATTTCGAATTTGATCCTTTTATTTTATGGCATGGAAATGGATTTTATATGATTGGATAATACAATATACCGTATACTGCCACAAAAAAACTGTCATCGTCAAGTAAATATTGTGTAGAATTTCTTATATCACTTATTTTTTCATCGGACATTAAAATTCATATGGCTGGAGGTCCTTGATAAATGATAAGAATCCGAATTGCCAAGAAGGAAGTTGATTATGACTCTTCTCTTTGGCTTTGAAAGATTTGGCAAAAATGAAAAATTATTTGGGAATGAATTAAGATAACCATTCATTTTACAAATGGGTAAGTTTGATTGGCCTCGCCCACAACCAGCCAAAGAAGGAAAGGCCTCTACAAAGGCATTTCTTTAGATAAATGCTTTTTTTTTTTTTTTAACTGAAACCTAGATATTTCATTAACCCGAAATTGGCATATAACAAAGGCCTTAAGAGAGGCATAAAACAAAGGAATACATATACACATTTAACATTTGGCCCTATCCACTAGGAGAACTCTTTGGATCATTGGGGGCTCTGAACCCTTCCACTGTTGGGATATTCCAGTTGCCTTAACCACTTGTGCCAGATCATGTGCTGCCTTGTTGTAGTCCCTTTTCAGGTGCCTCACTTTCCAGCTCTTAAGAGAACGAAGAAGCTCTAAAGAACCTCGAATAATCGAACCAAGCTCTCCATTACAATTGCTTGCACTAATGGCATCAACTACCACAACTGAATCAGACTCAATAATCACTTGGACAAGCTCCATCTCCTTAACCAATCAGATTCCTTCCTTAATAGCAAGAGCTTCTGTGACCTCCGCACCATAAGCCCCATTCAACACTTTGCTACCTACAGCAATTACCAAGCCCCTACTATCTCGAATAACCACACCCACACAGGACAAGCTTCTCTCCCCTGCAGTAGCGCCATCAACATTTATTTTATAATACTCAGGCGGGGGGTCCACCCAGCCCACATCAGGTGGTTGTTGTTTCAGAATGCAACATGCGACAGCATCTCTATAATCCTCACGGGTGCGCCTAGCAATGTTCCAAATTTGGGAGGGGGAAGAGCCACTAGACTCATGAACCACCTTATTCCGATTATGCCAGATGGACCAGGTAGTGGCAAAGAAGGTCTCCAGGTCCAGTGGGGTACCTGCATCCAGAATTTCCAATGCAACATCTACCAAGTTGATATTCCTTCCCAAAAGGTTCACCAGGTAAGTTTGCCAATTCCACCAAACATCCCCAAGCTTGTCACAATGTATTAAAGCATGGTTGGTGCTTTCAAAGGCTTTCTCAAAGAGAGGACACTTGGGCTCAATGTTCAAACCACGCCTAGCCAAATTAAGTCTAGTAGGCAGCCCGTCATTGCAAGCCTTCCAAGAAAAAATTCTAATCTTGGCTGGGAGCCTTAGCTGCCACATTTCCTTCCATAAGTGAGTCCTGCAATCACTAGTTGAGCACTCCCCAACCTCAGATTTTTCCACAAGGGGAAGAGCAACGTAGTATGCACTCTTAACAGTGAAAACACCACGCTTATTCCCCATCCACATAATACTATCTTCCGGAAGACTGTAGCTAAGGGGAATGTTTAGAATGGTTTCAGCTTCAAAGGGGAAGAAAAAACTCTTCACTCTGTCCACCTTCCACCGCCTTGTATCCTCGTCAATCAAAGATGATACCATTGGAAAATCTCCAATATCTTGTTGGGGGGAGTAGATTTTATGGGTAGTAGGAGTAGGTAGCCACTTATCCTCCCATATGTGAATCATTTTACCATTGCCTACCCTCCACCTCGTACCCCTCTTGATAACCACTAAGCTATTGTATATGCTTCGCCACACATAAGAAGGATTGCAACCAAGCTTTGCTTCTAGAATATCACAAAAGGGGAAGTACTTAGCTTTGTAGATTCTCGCGATCAGAGAACAAGGATTCATAAGGATACGCCATGCCTGCTTAGATAGCATTGCTAGATTGAATGCTTGTAGGTTATGAAAACCCAAACCCCCATTCACTTTTGGCTTACACATTTTTCCCCAACTAACCATAGCCATTTTAGTCTCTTGATCTCTCTGCCCCCACCAGAAATTCCTCTCCATCCTTTCCAAGTCCTCACATAACCTTTTTGGGAGTTGGAAACAACTTATGGTATAAGTTGGGATTGCCTGTGTAACCGCTTTGATTAAAATCTCCTTCCCACCCATTGAGAGCATTTTTTCCTTCCATCCAGAGAGTTTTTTCCCCACCTTATCTTTTATTTCTACAAAGACTTGGTTCTTCGACTTGCCAATTACTGATGGGAGATCGAGATACTTCCCTTGTCTTAAGTCTTGCATTGGTCCCAAGATGCCCAAAACCTCATTTCTGGTTTCAAGAGAGGTATTGTGGCTAAAGGTAACTGAGGAATTCTCTGTATTGATTTTTTGCCCCGAAGCTGCCTTATAGAGCTCAAGGATTTCCATAAGCCTATTGACTTCCCTTTCTTCAGCCTTGCAAAAAAGCAAGCTATCATCTACAAAAAATAAATGTGTGAAACTAGGGCAGCTCCTACATATGGAGACACCATTGAGCCTTTGTCTATTGCTTGCATCATCTATAAGGGCAGAGAAGCCTTTTGTACAGAGAAGAAACAAATAAGAGGAAAGGGGATCCCCTTGTCGCAGTCCTTTGGTTGGGGAGATATTGCCATGAGCTTCCCCATTAATTAGAATGGAGTATAAGACAGTTGTTATACATTTCAGCACCCATCCAATCCATTTTTCATGAAAACCCATCCTCCTCATAACCTTTTCAATAAAATCCCATTCTACCCTATCGTAGGCTTTGCTCGTATCCAACTTGACCGCCATATAGCCATCCTTTCCACTCTTTTTATGCTCCAAATAACGCATCAACTCGAAAGCAACAAGCACATTATCAGTAATTAGTCTTTCTGAGAGGAAGGCGCTTTGATTCTCAGAGATTATTTGAGGCAGAACTGTTTTGAGGCGGATGGCCAACACTTTGGAGACCAGTTTATAAGCTACATTACAGAGACTAATGGGACGAAAATCTTTCATTCTGTTAGGCATTTTTACTTTTGGAACAAGAGTTATATAAGTGTTATTAATATCAGATATAGATGCATTTGAATTGAGTACATTTAGCACCATATTAGCAACATCAAAGCCAACAATATCCCAATATTTCTGGTAAAATATAGCTGACATACCATCTGGGCCGAGCGCTTTGGTCAGATGCATTTGTCCAAGGGCTACTCTGACCCCCTCCACAATGAACTCCTGTATAAGTGCAGCATTCATCTCCGCAGCATTCATCTCCGCGATCACTTTGGTAGGAATCAGGTCAGTAACCTCCTCCACACATGTCGGGTGAGTGGAGGTATAGATATCTTCAAAGTAGTCAATAACTATCTTGACTATACCTTCCTTGCTTTCACACCATGCACCCTCATCATTCCACAAACCAGTAATTGTATTCTTGCGCCTTCTCTCTAAAGCACGATGATGAAAGTATTTCGTGTTACGATCACCCTCCCCCAACCATTGCACCCTTGACCTTTGTTGCCACCACAATTCCTCATCATCCAACAAAGTGTTGATTTCCTTCCTTAACTTGTTGATTTCAGCCCCATTTTGTCCTGTCATGTCCTCCTTTGTTAGTTTACCTAGTGTAGCTTGCTTCTCCTTTATCTTTCTTGGAATTTGACCAAAGGCTGACTGACCCCACTTAGACAGAGAGCTTGCACAATTCTTAAGACCAGTACTGAAACCACTTGGATCATGGAGGTTTGTACTTGCCCCCCAGGCCTCTTCAATTAACTCCTTGCAATCAGACCGTTTGGCCCAAATAGCCTCAAAAAAGAATCTGCGTTTTCCACGCCCATGAATGCCTTTTGAATTAGTAAGTAGGATGGGGCAGTGATCGGACGTTATGTCTTCTAGGTGCTGCACTCTTATATTTGGGAAGTGCTCCAACCAGTCCTGAGTTGCAAAAGCCCTATCTAGCCTCAAATAAACTTTATTATTCCCCTTTTGTTGGTTACACTAGGTAAAATTAAAACCAGAAAAACCCAAATCTATAAAATCACACTTACTGACAATGTCTCTAAACGCTTCCATCTGATGTTGTGGCCTCGGAGGTCCTCCCAATTTTTCTTCCGGTGAGAGGATTTCGTTGAAATCACCAAAACAAAGCCAAGGCAGCTGAAAATGACTATTAAGCGTGTCCAGAAACCGCAAAGATTCTTTCCTTCGATGCGTCTCGGGATGACCATAAAAGCCCGTTAGCCTCCACTTGAAACCAAAAGCTTCATCTGTTACAACCGCATCGATATGGTATTTTGAATAACTCTTAATCTCCAGATTGATCTCCTTTTTCCAAAACATAGCCAAACTGCCTTCTCTTCCTTGTCTTTGAACATAGAAACCATTAACAAAACCCAATTTCGGCTTTACCTTCTTCATACCAGCAATCTTCTTTTTTGTTTCTGTCAAGAAGATCACCTTGGGATCCCAGCGCCGCACAAGGTTACACAGCGCTCCAACTGACCGGAGGGTCCCAAGTCCCCGACAGTTCCAGCATAAGGCCATCATGGCTCTCACCGGTGCTGCTCTGCAGCCACCGCCGTTTCCTTCATGTTTTGTCCATACCTCTTCTTAGTCTTCCTGCTTTCCTCTGCTTCTAATTTCTCCAGCTCTCCTACTCTTTCAATACCAGCTATTTTCTCCTGGCCCGTCATTATCACATCATCAGCTGGGCCTTTCTCCCTTGCAAACTTTTTTAAATTTCCTTTGGCCTTGGGTTTTATAATTTTCCTAGAGCCCATATCCAAGTAGCCTTCCTCGTCACATGCCAAAGGTTCTAAAATAGACTTGACTGGGCTTGTGACTTCAGACTCCTCAAGCCCAATACTTGTTTTAAGGCCCACCACTAAGTGCCCATTCTTTGGCGTGTTATCCTTATTATTGCTAAGTATTTCAAAATTCAAACTCTTCCTAGTAGATCGTGAAGCCTCTTCCTTCTCCGTATTTGCCGGGCTTACCTCAGTACTGTCACATCTGCTTGGGCGACTAGCTATCTGACTTCCTGACTTGTCATCATCACCTACTCCGCCTTAGGACGCCTGCTTTTCCGCTACCTTGTCACCTTCAGACTTTTTGTTGCCACCACCTTTTTCAAAACTTACTTTCTCTGCCACCACCGGTTGAATATTGTTTCTCCCCCTCTCATTGCTTGACGGTTGGCGCTCTTCCCTTCTCGATATTGCTACACTCTGACCTCCCTTGTATCCTCCAGCAGCTCTAAGCCAATCACCATACTGGTATTCTGTCATTTGCCTTGCTTTCGTGGCCACAATATGTCTATCATCACGGCCCAGCTTGCCACAAATGTAGCACACCGTAGGGAGCCTTTCATATTTGAAAGTGACCCACAACTTCGCCCCTTCCATACCCATCAGATAGCCTCCTCTGCGAAGAGGTTTGTTCAAAGGCAGTTCAGTCCTGACTCTCATGTACCTAGCTTGATCGGCTTGCCAAGATCTTTTGTCTGCCTCTAGAAAAATACCAATCTTATTCCCAATATCTTTTGCAGTATCCTCGGACATTAGTTCAAATGGAACTCCCCATACTTGAACCCAAAAGGGTGAATGTGAGAATACAATATTTGCAGCTGATAAACCTTTTTTCCATCTGCACAGCAATAGAAGATTATTATCAAAGTTCCACGGACCATTCTTCTCCACCCACTCCATTTGATATTTGGAACTGAACTTGAACTGGAAAATGTCATTCCCAACATCTACTATCCTCAAATCTGACCCTCTTTTCCAAGCAGCTCTTCAAGTGCTTTTTAGAGCACATTGATTTTGCTGTGGGTTTGATAAAAGCTTACCAAACAGACTTAGATGACACTCTTCTAACAGATCGGCTCTGCTATGAGTTGAAATTTGGATGCTTTCTTCTTCTTCTTTGGTTAACTGCAGATTCTGTAAACCATCCAAGATAGCTTGTTCCATGACTAACGCTCAGTGCTTGACCATATTCAGACAATCACACCTGAATAGTCAAAGAGAAAACCCACAGTTTGAAGGCTATGGGAGAAAACGCCCTTACACGAGAGAGACAAGGCTCCTACGGGGGAGAGTCTAGTTAAAGGGAGAGACTTTCGGCAATAAGAAAATTTAGATAAATGCTCTGTTTTTTCCTTTTTCCGGATGGTAAATATTTCTTAGACATGGAGTGCAAATCAAGCCCATGTTTGAATTAAAATTGCACTTAACCCTCTCCAATTTGTGTTAGTGGGTTTGATCAATCTTCCCCATCCCTCCCTAAAATTGAAAAATAAAATAAAATAAAAAATAGAAAGGAGAGATAATGGTTGTCCACACTCCAAACACTGCACAATCATTTACAAAAAAAGTATCAGTATTATGTATTCACATTTTTTTAAAAACTAATGTCCAATGTATAAAGTGTGGACAGTGAGAATATGTGACAATAACTATTGTAAGGACGAGATTTTGATGACCCAAGCCCACTAAGATCAGTGAAGGTCGGTCTAAAAAGCCCAAAACAATAAATTTGTAAAAGAGTGGATCTTATAAGCAAACTACAAAACCATGTAAGTTCAAGCTGATAAAAATAGATACACAAATTCAATAAAACGTCTTCCTTGGGTCAATCCGAGGACAATGTGTTCTTATACTAATCAAGCATTTTCCATTTACAAAGTATTTTTCTCTCTCCCTCCTTTTTCCTCAATCTTGCATTTTTCATGAAGGCAACTTCCTTGTATAGTCCCCCTAATACATCCCAGCCTTCCACCTGTTCAATTTCTAGGAAATCCTTTGGATGCTTGTCCCATCAAGGCCTCTCTGGAGATAATAGGAAGGGCTGTGAGCTAGGAAAACAATGTTTAGGTGTCATTTCTCCATAAATGTGGCCAATTCAGTTGGCACAGTGGATTTAATGTGGTGGTGGTAGTCACCTTCCCAAATATTTCTTCTTTCCGTTACTAATACAGCTCTACTACTTTCCTTGGAGCTCATCCTTCTAGAGTGGTTGACTTCCTAAAGTGCTCCCAAGGTGCCATTGTTCCTCGGGAACTGCGGTTACCACGCTAGACTCCTCTTTCCTCTTCGGTCTTCTGGACTGTGTACGTATGTATCTTTTAGCCATCCTCGGATATTTGATTGTCCTTGGACAGGGCCCGCAGCCCAAAAATGTGCTCGAATCACCTACCCCCACAACTATTAGGAAATTTATTACCTCTTTTTCTCATATTACAACCATATTAGCATACAGATAAGTTTAATAACCTCTTTGTTGCATGTTGCAATTTTGAAATGGTTTTGTTCAATCACAAAGCATTGTGAGATTTTACTTTTAGAACACACACACACACACACAAAATCTACACTTTTCTTTGTTAGGGTTTCTCTCAAATATGTTTTTTTTTTTTTTTGGCACTCATCATTCACACTTGATGGATAATTTGACCTACATATTTTAAGATGTTTTTGCCATATGTTTCAATGGATATAAATTCTTTTATTCCTTCTTTTTTCAAATTAATAATTCGTATAGGATATATATAAATAAACCAAACTTAAATATTTCATATTACCTAATTTTATTAGATTCTTCATCAAACCAAAACTTAGACATAATTATATTTACCGGTATTCAGATTCCAAATGGCAATGAATTCCGAAAGATCTAGATGATGTGGAGTATATAAGATTCATCGAATTAAGTGCTAGGTGCCTGGGTCAATAAATTCTATGAAGATAACTAAGAAATTTATTTTGTAATGTTGTTTTGTAGTTACATTCGTAAACATTATTCAAAACTTTTGATCTTAAAACTTTATTGTTTGAATGGAATTTCGAAGATTGAATATGTTGGATTGAAATAGCTGCCACTTATTTCTTGGATCTGTTTCGTCCGGCGAAAATTATCAAATATCACTTTGAATTATTGTACTAATAAAAAAAAAATTATTAATATATTTCTTGTGTCTATTACTTCTACGTCTATTTCAATATTTTCTCCATGATATAGATTGATTGCATCCTTTGATCGGTTAATTGGTCATCAACTGGAGCAAAACGTGAAAAGTTATCATGATTTGCACTCTGTTAACCTCTGAGTAAGGCTAGAATTTGATTCAAGGATGATGCATTGGATTTCTACAGCAAATTGTAAACTTGCTATGGTATCGCTCATTAACCATGCACATAAAACCAAGATAATTGTAATTCATTGCAGCCACCCATTCCACTTTCAATTAGTAATTTAGTACACAATGCTATCAAGCAAAACATAATGACTTCGATTACAACACCCAAAAAAACCAAAAACACATTTCTCATTTGTGCTCACATATTCATAAATTGTCAATAATTTGTTGGCAAGCAATGAATATAGATTGCAGCCATACACCAACATCCATTGATGGCCATCAAGATCAAGTTGAGACTACACTGTGTGGCAAACAAGAAGCAGAGGCAAAAGGAGCAGCAATTGAGATCTGAGTAAAAAGACATGCCATTCTTCTTATAAAAATCATCTGTTGCTTACAAATAATATTACAATCGTTCCACTATCTCTAAAATTAAAGAAAACAAAACCAGAAATAGAAGACCTAGGATATAACTCTCAAATATAACATAAGGATGAATTTATTTCATTCTCCAAACTTTACTTTTAGGCAGCAGAAGCATGATCCCATGCCTTGGTGGAAAACTAATTCAGCTTTAGACATGAACTGCACCATAGACAAATAAAACAAGGTCAACAAGAAAAAAATAATAAGAAAGTTTAATCAGGTACACCTAAATGATTGATTCAAGAAAAAGAAACAATCTTTCTAAATAAGTGAAAAAGGTAAGAAACAAAATAAGTTCAAGACTTTGATATTTGGATTTCAGTAAAGGAGAGCTTAAAATATTAATTTAGATTCCATTTGTAAGTAAAAACCTATTAACATCAGTATCTATAGGTTCAACAGCAACCCTTTTTTTTTTCAAGTTACACACCATATCTAGGTTCAACAGCAATTTTTTGTTCTTTTTTTCCATTGGTAAGTTATACATGCACCGCAATAGGTCTTTGCACCCACGACCTCACTCTTCCCTTTAAACTTAAAGGGAGGAGATTCCAATTGAGCTAAAGTTCATTGGCTGCAATTTTTTCTTTAACTCTTACCACTCTTGATCAATCAAGAGCAAGATCTATGAAAAAATGATCTTATTAATTTCTCAACAGATTACCTTTTTTCTTTCATTTGGGATTGTACAACATTTCTTACAACTTTTAAGTATCAGCATAACACAAATTCCTATTTCAATAAAATATTGAAACCTTCTTTTTACGTCATCACTGATACCAATGCAGTGAGGGCACTATCAAATTCTTACAATAAATTTTCCAATTCAAAGTGTCATATTTAAAAGCTATGATTGAGCTCATCCAGGATAAAAAAAGAACCATAAACTAAACTACACAAGAATTCCCCCACCACCCAACTAAACACACAACCTATTTTATCCCACCCTCCTTTCTTCTGTCCCTTATCCCCCATATAGCCAAAAGGCTTCACAAAATCTTCACAATCACTTATGAAAGGCAAAGGGGAGAAAAACGTCAAATTATAGGTTCTCCCAAAAGAACATTACACTATTTGAAGCCCTTGTAATTCAAATAAAAAAATAAAATAAGAATCAATTATTTGAACTGGCACAATAATACTTTACTAATAACCAATTAAACCCCCAATTCATAAAGAGAGAAGAAATTTGCCAAATGGCATCATTATACATTGACATGTAAATGGTCCAGCCCATGAACAGCATCTAATTCTATGAACAACCAACAAGAATAGCCCAAGTCAAAATTTCTGAAATTTTTTATTACATTTAAAAATCACAATTAACTAAACAAAGGGGAAGAAATATAAAAAAGGCTTGATAAGGAAAGAACAAAAAACAATTCATTAGGAACTGAACTCTTTCTTTAGTATATCTTACCTTTACCTACAGATGTGAATCAAACGACATGGTTGCTTCTGCTGCCAAAAGGATGCGGAAAAAAGATCAAAAAATGCTCCTGGTCTAACCGCTTGATCATCGTATCTGGGAAGGAGAACAGAGCAACCCCGAAGCATCTGCACCAACCACTGCAAGATCACAAACAGTACAGAGCTGCCCTTCCTGACTTGGCACAAACCGGGAACTACAGTAAGGGCAGGAGACATCCTTCTGTCCTCGGTAAATTGGCACATATGTTGCCCCACAAGTCACAAATGGGTTTCTGAAATCATAGTTCAACTGGGCAGAATCTGTCATATTCCTCTCCGCAGCCTGCAGCACTTGCCTGGCTGTCCTTGCTTGGCTCTCTAGGGTGGGGTTGGTCTCTAGAAGCCGCCTGGCAAAGTTAGCTGCAGTGGCAAGGTTCTTTGCCTTGAAGCAAACGGTCATTGCATTTTGCAAGGCAAGCCTTAAGTGAGGCATTTGAAGGTTGCAGTGGGTGAAATAGGCTGCAAGCTCTTGCTGACGTACTGGATCATCCTTGAGTTCCCTCCTCTTAAGCTCAATTTGCAAACCCAAAACATACTCTTTCACTATAATGATCAACTCCTTGACTTCATCAACTTCCCTCCTTGACTCAACAACTATAAGAGGAATAGTATGAAGAATGCTAATAAAAAGTCGAAGCGCCTCTGTGAATTTTCCAGTCGTTGTGGCCTTGTAACCTGCCTTAAGCTTCTCCTCCAACTGAGAAAAATTGAACACAAGTGCTGGTGGACCCCTAACATTTGGGCTAGCAGACTCATTCCATCCTCGTTCAACCGCCAATGATATCACTGGAGCAGATGAAAATGCACGTAAATAGCTATGACTGCCAGTGTGAAGATCAAGAAACATGGGTCTCAATGGAGTAAAGTTTTTAATTCCAAGTTGCCTGCTCAGTAATCGCATTGCAGTATCAAAATTTCCAGCAGCTGCATGTTCAGCAGCAAGTGATGACCTCTGGACCCAAATTTGGCTTACAGGCATGCCAGGAGTTGGGGCCACAAAAACTGAAGAGCGAGCATTGACAGATGCCCTTGGAGTGTCTGCTTCAGGAGGGAGCTCCAAATCTTCAAGTTCCCATCCCGCCTCTTCCTCATTCTCTGCAGCCTCTTCGCCATCTTCCAGAATTGCTGTAACATCCCCATTCTGCAAGCCATCAACATCAACCATGTCCAGCTCCTCACCCCAATCACCATCAGCAGCCTCATCCTCTTCATCTGCAGCTCCCCTGCCAATATTATCCAGCCCTCCTTCAAATATTCCTTTCATAACTCTCAGAAGGGGCCAATCACCACTGCACATAACTGGGGCTCGGGGCATCAGAAGGGAGGCTGTTTTCCCCTCTGGCAAAGAGGGAACATTATCTCCCAACTCAGCTGCTAGACGTTCAGCAACGTCCTGTAGCCCATGGGTTGAAGCTGTAATGTAAGCAAGTGGCAAGTGGCCAACATTTTCCAAGATCTTAACACGTTCTCTGACATCACCCAGATATAGGGCATTATGAAACTGACCCATGACATCATTCTTGACTTCAGCAATTTTCATCATCTTGGACAGCTTTTCAATATTACCAGTTATTAGATAAAGAAAAGACAGCCTCTCAAAATTTTTGGTCCTCTGGTAGGCATATTCCACAATACCTGCATTACCCTGGCGAAGAGCCTCCACCCCCAATCTATACCAGTAGTCTTTCTCATCGATTGCTGTAGCTGATGCAACCGCAATTTGGATATTCCCACTTTCTATAGCCAAATTGAATCTAGTTCTCTCGTCTTTCACAAAATGGAGAGCAACATCTGGGAAGCCCTTCTGTTGAAGATAAGCAATCACAGCCTCCCCACAAAGCTGTGAGTTCCTTATCATGCTCATAACATGGTCATATCTCTTCTTCAAAAGGGACAGCTTGAAAATATATTCTGTCGCATCAATAACTATAGACCTGTTTTTTCCATCGCGATCCAAGCAAAAGATAGTATTGCCAGATACCTTTGTAATGTATATTGGGACATCAAGAGTTCTGATTATCCCACTATCTCCATTTGGGAGGCAGTACTTAATGTGATTTAGAGTCGTATAAATAAAAACACCATTATCATCCCAGGCACCACTCTTTACACGGATTGTCTCATGAAGAGTGCATTGGTGAACAAGCTTCTTGCTAGCAATGATAATGGCATGCTTGCTGAGTAAAGCAACATTCTCCATGTCATGAGACCAAACAACATATTTGACAAAAGGGGTTTGAAGTTCACCAAGAACAAGCCTCTGCTGGAGATCAAAAATAACCACTCTATCCTCGGCCCTACAAAGCAAGTTACCTGTTCCAGCATAAAAGATTGCATCTGCAGCTATAGGAAGGGCACTCTTTTTAACAATCTCATTTTTCAGATTCTTCACCAAGACTTGATTGTTGCTCTTCTCAAGCACAGCAAACCTATTCCGGGCCACAAAGACAGCTGATCCCCCAGGACCTCTCTTTGCTTCTTGCAGACTATCACCCCTACCAATGCTATCTTTGGGTATGAAATACAACTCATAAGATCCCCCATCAACATCCGAGCAGATTAGAACAGCATTTTCAGTGGGACTATAGGAAAGAGTCCTTGGACTCTGATTCAAGCTAGTGGAACCAGGCCGTCGAATTGGCATTACTTGTGTATCCTTTTGAGCTGAAAACTCATAGAATCGCAAAAAGCGATCTTTGGTATAGAATAGAGAATCACCACTTACTGCAAAGGCAGGCCGTTCTCTCTCCAACTTGAAGACAATCATGCCGCTGTCATGACCAGCTGCCAATAGATTCATCTCAGGGTGAGATGCAAGAATCCAGAATCGATCATGCTCACGACGGAAAGTTTGAACTCCAGTTCTCTTTGTTACATCCCACACACGTATACTTCTATCCTCTGAGTTGGATACAATTATGTCCTGTTTAGCATGGAACATAACACATGAAACATTATTCATGTGCCCTCTCAATGTGTCCACTTCCCAAGCCTTTGTATCTGAAAACAAAATGAACATTACCTTACCAACAGGGTGCATACAAAGTTTCTCCTTTTTATAAGTGAACAAAATTCATTAAAAGCACAAAGGGGCACAATCCATGTACAAGGGCAGTATTCAAGAGATACACCAAAAATAAAAAGATGGGTATATACTAATAATAGTATGATAGCAAGGATAAAGGATAATTTATGAGTTTCCCATTTCTTTCACCCTTAGGCACAAGAAGCTTCAAATTTTAAGCCTACCAAACTAGACTAGAAACAAGGTTGTTCCAATTGCAGACCACCTCGCAATAATTCATACTCAGCAGAAGGGAATTTTTAAAGAAAAAAATTTAAGGATTCTTCTAAAACCCATAATACTACTACAGAGTTTACTCTGAACAGCAACCAAAAATTACAACAAATGGTCAATTCCCAAAAAGGAACTAAAAAAACAACTGTATGTATAGTATAAAGGAAATGGAAAGAAAGGGTTACCATTCATTCGCCATAATTTGACTTGGCGATCATCAGCTCCTGAGACAATCAGCGGCAGACTGGGATGAAATGCAGCCCAGTTCACCCCACGGTCATGACCTTCCAAGACATACTTAACAACAGCATCAACACCACCAAAAAGATCAGTGTTCATCTGACTCAGCCGCAAGATGTCATCTGCAGGGGAAACTGTCTTCTTTCTGAGAGCACCAATATCCCAAACACGAACAGTCTGATCTAGGGAGGCTGACACAACTAGGTCTTCTTTGGGGTGGAATGATGCACACATAACATAGTGATTGTGTCCCGTCAACACAGATATACAAGTGCGTGACTGCCAATTCCAAATGCGAATGGTCTGATCATCACTAGCACTCACAATCCATGGGTACTCGTGGTGAAACTGCACTGTACGGATATAATCCAGGTGTCCAAGAAGAGTGAAAAGGCATCTGTGCAACTTGTAGTTCCAAACTTTAATCTTGTAATCATCCCCTGAAAAAAGCCAACAACTTCATTGGTGCATACACAGTGCATCAGAACCCCTTCACCTTGGAAATAACTTTACTACTGCACTCCTCTCTCTCCCAGAACTAGCTACATTTACTCCATGAGGAGCCCCTGTCCCCCATAGTTACACACAGTAATCATACTCTAACAGGTTTATTCAATAAGATTCCATCGTTTGTCAATTCTATTGGGAGCCACAAAAAATTTCCCGAATTTGCTAAAAATTCAACTAAAAAAATCAAATCAGCATTAATTCAGAAATTTTATTTAAAACCACAGGGTCTTGAACCAAAGGTAATAATCTAAGTGTAAAACTAGTAAAGTTAGTTCAAAATGTTCAGGAAATTGTGTATCTACCCTGTTTGACTGCTCATGAAAGAGAAGAAGCATTGTTTTAAACAAGTCAACTATATTATAAGATTCTTCGTCGGTTTGGACTTGGAGAATTAATTTGCTGTAATCAACTGATTCCAATACCCCACAGCAACCATTTGGATCACTTAAAGTAAATGTTTTCTGCTATAGTAACTCAATAGGCATATGAAATAAAGTACAACTGGATATAAGAAATAAGGAGAAATCTCAATTATTAATTCAAATATGGTATGGATATACAAACTTTTAAGTTAGTAAAATCTTACAAAGAATAATATTCCTAGCATTAATTTTTTATTATCTATAACTAATAGAAGGAGATTCCCCGAGTTTGGTGCAATCTTTCCATTTCTTGAGATGCCCCGATTAAACAGTTCAAAAAAGTGCTAAATAGTGAGGAAAAAATAGAAAAATCAAACTTATTCTTATCAGTTGCTTGAAAGGACTATGATCATAGATTGTTGAGATTATCCAATATTAGATAACCCAGGTTACGTATTTTAGGATGGCAGAGACTTTTAAAAGAAGATTGCAGCAAGTGGAAAATCATACACTCCTCTAATTATATAGTTTAGGGGAGCAATTTAAACCAAAAAAGAAAAAGAAAAAGAGCTAATGAGCTCGAGCTCAAATGACACCTCCTCCCTTTGTAATAGGAAGGTGGAGGGTGAGGTTGTGGGTTCAAGATCCAGCAAATGTATGTGTAATTACCCGTAACAAAAGAAAGGGAAAGGAAAAATAAATGTGGTAATTACTGACTATGTAGCAATAGTGTATAATTTATATTTACAAAAAAATGTTTTATGATTCTTGGGTAGAGGAAATCTTGGACACAACTTCTCATAGCTAAAAAACCATTTTTCTACATAACAGTTTACATGTCTTTCATAATTCATAGTACAAGATTTATATTTAATATGTTTGCTAGATTGAGAGACACAATCTTTAAATTCTTTATTTTTTTCATCTAAAACTAACTCTATAATGTACCGAAGCCAGTTTGGTTATAAGTGAAAATTTTGTTCTTAAAAAAATAATGTTAACATACAGGAATTTACAAAATTAGTTGAACATATTAACAAAGGGGAAAAAAAGCTCCTATAAGCATGCATAAAACATGTTCAAAAGGCTACTGAATAATTAAGCAGGTCTTATTTCAGAATTATTCTTTGATTTATTTTATTGAAGCAGAGTGATTAATAAATTATCTTTCCTTCATCACTTTTTACCCCCACAACTTCAAACCTTTTTTTTATATAGGTAATAGAACTTTTATTGAAAAATGAACATCATGTTCATGATGATGAACACTGGACATGATGAAAATACATAAAGCACAAGGGCTAAAGCTAACAGCTAACAAATTGTAGAAAGCAGGAATTGAAATACATTGTGTAAGACCCAAAATACCCCACAACTTCAAACCTTAATAAATATATGGTGCTAAACTTTATACAATCAAATCAGAGATTTATGCCAATAAGCCGTGGCTCAAATAGCACTTCCTCTCTCATAAGTGTAGCGTGGAGGGTGAGGCTGTGTGTTCAAAATCCATTGGGTTTATGTGGAACTTCCCAATAAAAATAATAACAGATTTACGATCCAAATCCCATCATTCCAAATTCTCCAAATTCAGATTTTCATTTCCTTTCTCGTTTATGCAATTCTCTTGGTGCCCTAACGGCACATACTAGCCTAGATCTACACAAATTTAACAATTACCAACCAAAGGCATTCCAATTTCATGGTTTCAATTCATGACATACAGCTTACACTTACTAATCACAATCATAATCCACAAATCAATCAACAGTGACATGAATGGCAATAAGATACGCAATTCCATATCAAAACTAAGCCAAAAGCAGGTGCAATTTTGATACCTCCAGACACGAATAGTGGCTGAGATTTGTGGAAATGAACACCACGAACCGGTCCATCATGCTCGTCAAACCGATCAATCAGAGTCCCCATCCGGTAGTCCCATAGCTGGATCACACCACTGTGAAGACTGGCAAGGATCCACGGCCTCTTACTGTGGAAACTCAGTCCCTTCACTCTATTACTCTTCGTCTCGAACTTCGTCAACATCTTCACCAATCACCGTGACTCAATTTCAATCACTGTCCACAACCAAATCGCATCAAAAAAACCCTACACACACAAATTGCCACAATCCACTACCAGATCAAAATCCAAATCCGAATTCACAAATTACATAACACACAGCCAATAAAATTGAAATCTAATAATCGAATTTCAAAAACCGCGAGATTCAAAAATTTCGCGGCGTTTTTTGTTTTTTTCTTTCCTACAATTTCTTAATAACCAAACAGCAAGCTAATTGTTCAGCAAAACGAAAAACAAAAACAAAAAAACCTAATGATGCGAATTGAAAACAGATCTACGAATACCTTAGATTTCGATTCAAAAATTGAAAAAAAAAAAGCGCATAAAATTTTTACCACAGATCTGATCAGTATAGAAAATGATCAAACGGAGCTACTATCGCATCCACAATCACCGACACTACCAGATTCGCTTATACACATATATGTATAGGTGCATATAGAGAGAGAGAGAAGGAGAGTAAATTTTCACAGAGAAAGTTTTAGAGAGATAGAGAGAGGGGGTAGATCGGGAAGTGAGAGAGAGAGGGGTTTTTTCAGTTCTCCCTTAAATCTGAGCCTCGTTGAGTGGGTTTTATTTTTTTTATTTTTTTATTTTATAATAATTATAATTATTTTTATTTTGCTTGATAAGTGAGTGTGAGAAAAGAGAGAAATGAAGAGAGGGAGAGAGAGGGAATATGAGAAATTTATTGAGGGTACGGAAGGGAATCAGAAATATTCCTGGTGATTTTGGGTATGGTGGGTTGTTTGGTGTGGGTTATTATGTTGATGGTAAATGATGGCCGTCGGATTTAGATTTTTGATGGTTGTGATGTTATGGGGTGTGTTGGCACAGTAGTTAGTAGCTAGACTTGGACCTTAAGCAATATTATAAGAAGTCAATTAACGGTCTAGATTTGTGAAAATTACGTCAATGATTTTTTTTTTGGGGAAAATTTAATTTAAAAGATGGTTTACGGAATTAGTTTTAGAAATATTTTTAATAATTTTTTATGAAAAAAATAACTTTTTATAATTTTTTTATTTCTTATACAAATGTTATTAAAGCATGTAATTAGTAAATTCTCTAATAATTGAATAAAAGATTTTGAGTTAATAGAAAGCTATTATTAAGAGCGAATGTCATAAATTTAAAACTCTCTCAAAAAAATATAGGTTGGGTTCAAATTACACCCAGTATAACTTTAAGTAATGTTATATCACATAATAACGTACTATTGAATTAATATTTTGAAAATCCAATCGCTAAATACATATTCTATATGTTCTTAACATGCATGTCAATTTTCATATAAATCAAATGTTATTTGCCATTTGATCCATAAACTTATATTTTATGCATTATTTTAAACTACACAAACTTGAATTTTAACAACTAATTGATGACATGACTATTAATCTTTGATTACCTTGAAATTTTGCAAGTATGAAAGATATATGAAGATAATGTAATCTAATGGTGGATTTGTCAATATTCGCATTTAATTAAAAAAATATTGGGTGGTGTAACATTACTTAAAGTTACACCAGGTGTAACTTGAACTCAACCCAAAAAATATAATATTAACTTTCCTAAAATTACCACTACACATCCTTAGTGTCCATTTGGTAAAGATTATTTTTGCCAACTTATTTTACTATTCAGCTTATTTTATACTACTATTTATGGGTTTCACTACACTTTTTGGTACCATTCATAGGTCCCACTATACTATTTCAGCTAACTTTTACCTTCATCTACAGTACTTTCAATAAAAAGTTTTCGATTTTAGTAAAATAAACAAATTCCAAACGGACTTTTAGTGTGATGATCATTCCATAAGTGCAAAATTCTTGTGGGTTAGGGGTAATAGGGTAAGTGCCAAAATTTATAAGGCATATATGATCACTAAATTCAGACACACTTTCTAAGATGAGCTGGGTAAAGCATGATAATGAATCTTATTTGAAAAAAAATTGACCAAAATGTGTAAGGCATATAAATTCAGATTGAGTGTGTCGCATTCCAACTTGTGCATTCCAATCCTATTGATGAGCCTCGTCCAAAAGGCTGTGAATTGTATATGCTTTGGCTAAGTTCAACAGAGGCATCTACCTTCTCTTTTCTAAGTTAATACGTCTGAGAAACAACGAGTGCGACATATCTATAGAGAAATCAACTTCTATGCATTTTATATACATTTTCTAAGACGAGTTGTGTCGGGAGTCCTACTAAATAATTAGACACTTTCATGCTTTAAGCAGCAAATTCATTATTGACTTAAACCACTTATTCGGCTATTTAAGGAGGAGGAAGTCTTTTAACAACTATCTCTCTCTCTCTCTCTCTCTCTCTCTCTCAAGTTCTAAAGGCTCTTTCTATTTTACTATTTTTCACACTCTCTTTCTATTGTTAAGAATGGAACTAACTTAAACATCAGAGTGCTTTCTTCTCTTTATGCAAGACCTAGGTTGCATCAACTTTTAGCAATGCCAGACATTATATGCGCAGTCATGATATTATCCTACCACATCCTCCCTAAAGGTTTCTACCACCTACTAGTTGCACATAGTACATGGATCGTATAATTCGTGATTTTCTCCCTAATCATGTTATCCTAATGTATTCAAGCGGTGTTAGAAGAAGAAGAGTTTGTAGTAAATATATTTAGTGTCAATGTTCCCCCTTCAACCAAAAATGATTATAAAATTGATGGTCTTCCCTTGATCTCATACATTTGCAAAAAGTAAAACAAAATATCATAAATCCAAGGAATTGTGTCAACAAGGGACTCTCTAATACTTATTACTTAAATCAACAAAAGAGTTTTTTGAGAGTGGACAAGGATAATTGAGTAGGGCTATTTGTTCGTACCTTTTCCTAAATGTTTTCCTCTTTTATATGCTACTAGGGGAGTGGAGTTTTTTCACAACAGTGTCAGTCGTATAGGATTTGAATTTGAATTACACCACGTTTTAGGGATTATGTTGTAATAAGAGGTATTGGATCTAGGAAGTGGGGTTTTAGGTTGACTTGGACATATTTTCATTTGGAAAACCAATTGACTTTTGAAATTTCCCATTCAAGAGAGCTTGCCCCGCTAAGGACTCCTCTCACGCTCTTGTATTTTATCTTATTTTTGTAAAGAGAGATACTACGTCTACAACAATTCTATAATATTTTTACAACAAATTATAAGTAATTAGTTGTTATTGGTTCAAATTTAAAACTAACCCTAAGATTACTTTTTTGCCTCAACAATAACAACCAGTAATAATCTGCTACTTAGGATTTGTTGTAAAAATATTGTAGACATATTATTTCCCTTTTGTAAAAGGCCAAGCAAGAAGTTTCTAATAGGCCATGTCAGCATGATTGAGCCCACCCTTAGTAATTTAAGCATTGGAACATCCCCGACCCCAATGGATCTCTATAAATTTGTTTTAACTTTTTGTAGGTGTCTATCAACGAGGTTGGACTATCAATCAACCATATCTGTATATCATCAATAATAATAAAGGGTAAACAATTTATTTACATGGTTTGGTTTTAAATTTTCAAAATGTCAATTGTTACATATAATCCTTAAGGCTTGGGTTGAAATGAAAATTGTAGTGTTCCATCCAAAATGAATGTGTTGTGCATGTGGCTTCATAAAGATTTTAGGGTCTCAAAATGTAGCAATTAGAAAATTTGTGGGACTAATTTATAATAGAATCAAAACCATAAATGGGCAAATTATAGCCTACCTTAATAAGTATTAAAGAATAAATTTGTTCATAAAATGATAACTATGTTAATTTAGACGAAATCCTAACAATTTCATGCTTCAAAAGATCAACTTGGTTCTTATCTTTTAGTAACACTATTAGTGGTTTTCAGAGGGAACTGGGCCCCCTTGCCCTTGGTAAGAGAATTAGAGGAGGAATTAGAAGACTAGAGGTTAAGAAGCAAATGACAAGCAAATGACTTGTTATTTCTCAAGATGATTATGACAAGAATGAGCTAAATAATATAATAGGTTACTTGGGTACATGCTTCTATTACAATTGCTTACTCACTAATTCTGTTACTAACAACCAACTCCTAGCAGATTAACCACCCTACAACTGATTTCTCACATGCTCAATTAGAATTTAGACACATGGTAAACATGTGGGAGCAGTAATTAACTTCACAGTTGGAAGCAGCAGTAGTAACCACTTATAACAGCCAAGTGATTCTTCTGTTATTCCTAGGATCGAACCTAGTAATCGACTACAGCACTTGCACTCATACAAGCATTCTAGACCCTCATCATGACACATAAGCCTTCATAACAGCACTAACCCAGTAGCAACATGCTTCCTTGCAGCAGTAATGCAGCAAATTCACTAATTACAGTAGCCACTGCACTACTCAAGCACTACACAAAGATCCTAACACTCTGATACAATATTTTCTAACTGTATATGTGTGTCTCTAACCCCCATTTTGTCTAAAATCAGCAAGTATATGCCATATTGGGTGGGGTGGGGGATTCCAAATTGAAAACATGCTTAATAAAAATAGCATAACTAAAGGAGATGGAAAATACAAATTAAACCTTCAAGCATTTTTTCTCTGTAGCATGGCAATAAACCCCAACATAGAAAAGACGGAATATGAAATTACACAGACATGGACCTAACAAGATATGCATATAACCATGCCACAAGATATTAAATCAAAGCAGGAATGAACCAAATGCCACATTATTTGAATCATATAATTGAGAATCATGAAATGATTTATGAAAAGTCCCCATATCATTCGAAGAAAATAATTGCAACAAAGACTGTAGTGATTAAACTTATAGAGAAGCTAGAGCATGAAGTCTCCAGACACAAGTGAACTAAGACAAGAATAGGCTAAAAACTGTAAAACAAAGTAACAATAAAAGCCATCGGTAGAGACATCCGCAAAGGCCACAAAAGTTGTTCCACCTTTGAGACCATTAGGAACAAAACTATGAAATAAAAGAGAAGCACATGCCACAGGCTTGGGAAACTAAAATTTTCCCACCAAATCGCTCAAACTAAAAAACAACTAGATAAATTTAGATTGAAATCTTAACAAAAGAGAATCCTGCTCTACCACCATCAATAACCCTCAAAGCCAAATTGAGTTCCCATCATTAAAGTTGGACTCGCTCCAACATCAACAAAGTTCAGAACTATAAGCTAAATGAGATATCCACATTATATAAATGTTAGTAGAAGCAAGCACTATATATTCTATGCATTTTTTTTTTCAAAAGAAAACACAAGTAGACAGAGAGAGAGAGAGACTGCAAATAGAAATATCCTTAGTCAAATGCAATTTGACAAGACTGAGAGCTCCTTTGGTACTCGCTTAATTTCTCGTGAACTTGAAGCTTCACCTCTGAATCTAGAGCACTTTTAACAGTGATTCTCATAGTCTTTAACACTCCTGCCGCCATTAGGAGCTGTCTAACAAATTCCATCTCATACTCATTTCCTGAAAATTGGTTATAATGAAAGGTTGTAAGGTGTGACGACAGGCATTCAGGAACAGTGAGTAGCTCCTTCAAGTAACCATCAGTTCTGATACCATATTGCACATAATTTTGAAGCGGTTTGACGACAAGTATTTGTAGCTTTGGAGCCCGATGAAGCAAGAGTTGTATTGCATGCCACTCGATAAAATGAAAAACAGAAAAACTCAAGGAAGACAAATTATGAAACATGGGAATATTATCACGATTAGAAGCATAGGAAAGGGTCTGCACGAAAACGACAATGACAATTGGGCAAAGTCACAATTCACTCTTGACAATATTATTAAGTAGTATTTTGCATGAAAAAAAAAAAAAAAGTAGCTTGCAATTACCTCTGCGGTATTTGTGATCAATTCCATGGATATAACATTACAGAATTGTCCCATGAAGTCCCATACTTTCTTTGCATAATCTACATCCCGTAGAAATTTCACGATCTCAACGACAGATTCAACCACATTGGGGAGTTTTTCCAACACAAAGTCCTCGTTCAAAACACCATTGAAATGGAAGTACTCGAGAGCTGGGGTGTTTATGTGGACTTTGTACGGCCAACATACAATAGGCCAATGAAAATGTAATCTTTTGAGCGTAGGTATAAGTATAATGGCATTGACACTGAACGTGCCAATGCCATTATACTTGTAGTTTGGCAAACGAGAAGGAGACAGTTTGAGGGTCAAATCTCGAAGGAACGGGCAGGCAGCGAGGAGTGTGGAGAGAGAGTCGCGGTTTGCATAGCTAACAGATTCAAGTTTCATAATCTTGAGACTCGGTAATAATGCAGAACTAGTAGGAGGATTCAGAAGAATGTCACCATTCAATTTCAGAACCGCTAATGTTGTAGAAAAGAAGATACTATGGGGCAGCTCCGAAGTTTTAGAGAATTGTAGGTTTAGTTCGAGCTCTTACAAACAAAGCCGAATGGAGGCGGCGACGACCCATGTTTCGAGATGGGTTGAAACACAACACTGGAACAAAAAGATGCGCAACTTGTGTATGGGCGCGGGATCGGGACCGGTATTGCGAAGAGTCAAGACACTGGACACTATATCCTCTAAAGGATGAGTGATTTGGGGGATATCTTGATGGTTAAAATCGAGAATTGGGAGGAGAGTCCAGAGGGGCCTCCACCTGCTCGACAAAATGCTTGTGCGAATGGCGTCTGGGGTTGGGAGAAAGGAGAGGATGTGGCAAAGTAGAGAGTCCGGTAGAGTGCTGATAACGTCTCTGGCATTTCGTCGAGCAGAAGATATGCAATTCTTTGCTCTTTCACTTTCGGTTCTGTCTCTCTCATCGAACTCTGTTTCTCTCCTCTGGCCTTTCATGTTAATGTATGCTACCCAAATCTCCAATCTGCTTCCGGTTTCAGTGTGTGGAATTTTGATTTTTGAGTGAAGTTTCAACTTTCAACTTCTGGCGACAGGGAGTGTGGGTGTATCAGTATAACTACAAGTAAAACGATCAAAATGACGAAATACCCAGCATTTCGCATACTGGAACGATGTCGTTTAGAGTAATCCGATCCTAAATTCCAATGTTGCTCTCGCTTCATTTTTTTTTTTTTTTTTTAAGGCAACTGTTTTTTTTTTTTTCAGAAACAAGGCAACTGTTTATCAAACTTTTTGCTGAAACATTTTTAATTTAATAAAAGTTTGCTAAAATATATTTCAACCTTGAAAATGTTTGAAAATGTGAGAAAATATAAGAAAAAATGAAATTTAAAAAAAGTTGTACATAAAAATTAAAAACTAGTAAAAATTAAAGCTTAACACTAATGTCAAACTCACTCTGAAAAGGGGTTTGCTTCCCCTTTATAGGCTTCGTTTTAAGAAAAAATTGATTACTTTTGTTACAAAGTTATGGAAAAAGAAACGGAAACAAGGGATAAACACAATTTTTTGTCCTCAAAATTTCTCCCATTTTTTTATTTGATTCTTGGAGTTTCAAAAGTAGCAATAAAATGAATAAAGTTTGTAACATAATTTGTTTTTGTGCACATACTATTTTCTTTATAAGGTACAAAAGAATTTTAACCTCATAGCATCTCAACTAAACTAATGGGAGCCTATATGCTGCTGTGCATATTAATATAAACATTAAGGGATAATTACACTTTACTCACCTGTGGTTTGCCTCTAATTTTATGTGCCCACCCGTGGTTTAAATTTTGACACTTTGCCCACCTGTAATTTTCCGTTACTCTAATATCAAATAAGTAAAAAATATATCCAAAACGAATCAAACAACCAAAATAATAACAAGAACATACCCAAGACACAAAAATCAACAAACACAAACTGAGGACAAAATTATCTACTTGAGCATCCGCATTTGGATGGCTATATGCCAAATGCAAAGCATATTTGGCATACAAGCCCAAAACACACCTAACAGCTGGAAGGCTATATCTCATATGCAAAAAAAAAAAATTGAGATTTTGCTACAGTACCATCTCAAATGTAAGATGGTACTGTAGCAAAATAGTATAAAAAAAATATTTTTTAATTGCTTTTAAACAGCAAATTTCTCACTCCTCTCTCATTTTATCTCTTTCTTTTCTCTCTCTTCCTTCTCTCTTTCTCATCCCCTCTCTCTCTCGCCGAATCACCAAGCCGAATCGAAGCTCACGCCGGATCGAATTTCTAGATCGACGTGGTGGCGAGCTGGTGGCGCGGCTGAGATCGGCGTGATGGCCGGAGGTTAGCGCAGTGGAGATCGGCGTTTGGTGGTGTTGACATGGTGACCGAGTCGTGCGTGAAGATCGGTTTGGCGAGGTGGGTTTTGATTTTGGGTGGGTTCAGATTGGGTTTTGATCGGTGGAAGGAGATTGGGTTTTGATTTTCGGTGGGCGTGTGGCGTGGTGGTGGTGACTGGTGGTTTGTTGGGGTTCGGCGGCAGTGGGTTTTGATTTTGTTGGGTTGTTGGGTTCGACGGCAGTGGTTTGTTAGGTTTTGATTTTGGGATTGTTGTTGTGATTTGTTGGGGTGGCTGGGTTTGTTCACGGTGATTTGTTGTTGTGATTTTCTCTGGATTTTCGGCGGCGGTGGTGTGCAGCGGTGGTGGTAATTGTGGTTCCTGACCAGAAGAAAAGAGAGAGAAAGAATAAATAATGTATAAATAATGTGTTGTAATGTATAATGGTAATTGTGAGAAATATTATTTTATTGTGTAAAAATATTATTTTAATGAGTAGGATTGGGATATAAAAGTTGGGATGTTGGAGAATTGTAAAATTGTATTGTATAATTGAAAAAGTGACTTTTTGAGATGGTAAAATAAGATGGGATTTAGAATCCGGCTGTGGATGCTCTAGAACCATTGATGTCAAAAGAGCTTCTCTGCAAATTTCCTGACAAGTCATCGGCTTTCGACTTTGACTACACGCAGAGCTCAATATGGTCCCCTTTGGTCCCTCGGGCTTACAGTGCCATGGACTTGGATTCTGATTTTGAAGATTTGGATTTCATGACACCCACAAATAGAAAGATCTCATTTGGTGGTGGCGCTATGGTGTTGAGCAACAAAACCAAGTTGAAGAAAGTCACTTACAACATCAAGAAGAAGCTCAACATAAATCTTAATCTTAATGTTTTGAAGATGAAGCACATGCACAAGAACAAAACCAAGGCATCTGATTCTCTCCGTTTTTCCTGGGAAAGTCAGCGTTTGGTTGGTTAGTTTAGGCTGGCTATACCTCGATTCGAACCTCAACAAACATATATTTCTCTCTGCACGTGACTAGGGAGATTCTCTCTGAAATAGTGTGTGTGAAAATTATTGTTATTATTTTTTTAAAATTTTAATAAACTACCTGTATTTGTCTCTGAATCAAACGGATTTTTCTCTGCAAAAAAAAAAGAAAAAAGAAAAGTCATTTGGTTTGGCGGAGAACAAAGCTGAACCATTTAAATCTGTGAATCTTATCGTAAATATATTAAAAAAAAAAAAAAGAATCAGAGAGAGATAGAGAGAGAAAAAAAAAATAGTGAAACTCTCTCTCTCTCAAAGTTTCTCTGTTTCTTCGCTCAGATTTGAGTTTATCTAGATCTTGTATTTCAATCTTATTTGGACTAAAATACTTTAGATCCAATTTAGGCTCCTAAAAGAGCTCGAAATTTCTTTAAATTTTGAAGTATATAAAAGAATCGGGAATCTAGCTAATATTGGACTTTCGGTAATTCCCGAAAATGTTTAGAAATTTCTCTGTGTTTTTCTTTTTGGTCAATTCATTCAAATCTGTATTGCCCTTGCAGCAAGCAGGTATACTGTACATGACTATCACGTTATTCAAAAAGTGTCCTGGGTTTGTGATTGTTGATTTTTGTGTCTTGGATATGTTCTTGTTATTTTTTTGGTTGTTTGATCCGTTTTGAGATGTGTTTTTTACTTATTTGGTATTAGAGTAACGGAAAACATTGAGGTGGGTTACGAAGCACTCACAGTCAGAATCACAGGTGGGCAAAGTGTCAAAATTTAAACCACGGGTGGACACATAGAATTAGAGGCAAACCACAGGTAGGTAAAGTGTAATTATCCCAAACATTAATGTATGAGATACATTTTTTATAATAAAAAGTGTTTATATAACTTATATAGCTAGAAATTTAAGTTCATTAAAAGTGTCACGTTATCATCATTATGAGTCAATAGATACTAAAATAATGTCAAAACTCCTAACTTTATAATAGTATAAACGTTGAATAGAATATTTGCATTCAATTAGATATGGTTATACTTGGTTTTTTAATTAAAAAAAAGAAGAAGAAGAAGAACTCAGGCAAAACTTCCGTTTAATGCTCTAGTGCACCAGATAGGACGCAAGCTAGACACGCGGTCAATTTTGGACATGTGAAGTCCGATGCACTGAAACTCTAAACCCAAGCCAAACCCACTATACTCCACTATGTTAAGGGGGGAAATCTTACAGAAGCATGTTTTTGTGGTGATGCAATTAGTATACATCTACGGGCCAAATTGTACATATTGTATACACATACTGATCAAGAAAAGAATGATCAGTGCCACATGAATAATGTTGCAACAAAGGGATATACTCAGGTGCTAAAAGCAAAGTTCACTATCTCGTATAGGAGTTGTCGTCTGGAAAATTGTATTGATGTAGGACAACCACAAACAACAATAAAATAAAAGATAAACCCTAGGAGTCAGCACCTAAGGGTTGCTTGGAGTCAGCACCAAGTAAAACTGGAGTCGGCACTAGTAAAAAGAAAACATATGTTTTTAATAATTCTTAAACTGTCTTACAATAATCCCAAAAAGCATTTAAATAGCTAACAGTAAAAAATGCATAAAGAAACCCTAATTATTAAATGTTCGGGTTTGCTGAAACTCAAGCCCAATGACTAATAGGCTCCAGCCATAAGGCCACAGGTTGGGCCGTCTTCTTTTTCCTCCTATACGTGCGTATAATTGGGGGCTTGTACCTCGTGTCCACAGCAACTCCCCCCGGGTGAGAAGAACTCCACCCCGTCGAGTGGAAATCTAAAGATCTCTAATAGTACTCAAGCAAATCAAGATCCAGTCACTGTAGCTCTTCTCGAGTAATCCATGTGCAATCAGAATCTGGTCACCCTCGCCACCAAACTAGGAAACGGTGAACTCCTCCATCCCTAGTAGAAACAATCTGCTCATCTAAAATAACATCAATAGATTCTTTATGTGCATAAGGTAGATTTAAGGGTAAAGGGGTGGGAACAGGGGCATCAATAGGATTAGGCAAATACTCATCAAAAGGGGTATCAGGAATAGCTGTGGGGTTTTTATAAGTAACTAGATTCTCAATATTAAAGGAGTAGCTAATACCATAATCAGGAGGAAGGTCAATGACATATGCATTTGGGCCCATTCGTTTCAATACCCTAAATGGTTCGACACTACGAGCCTACAATTTCTTAACGGTCCTAGAAGGAAACCGTTCAGGTCGAATCCGAATCATGACATAATCCCCTACCTGAAACTCTACATGACGCCGATGAGTGTCAGCATGAATTTTGTATTGAGAATTACTTGCCTGAATTTTTTTGTGAATCTCATTATGCAAATCATGAATATGTCGTGCAAATGCCTTAGCAGACTTAGAAATCCTAACATGTGGGGACATGGGCAAAAGATTTAAAGGCTTCCTAGGCGTATATCCATGCACAACCTCAAAAGGACTAGCGCCTATAGACCTATTGACAGAGCTATTATAAGCAAGTTGGGCTACAGGAAGAATTGAATCCCAATTTCGATTGGCTTCACCCACTAGACATCGAAGGAGGTTGCCTAGACTATGGTTAACCACCTCAGTTTGACCATCAGTTTAAGGATGAAATGCTGTGGAAAATTTTAGTTTGGTGCCCACTAAATGCCACAAGGTCTTCCAAAAATAACTCATAAAGCGAACATCCCTATCAGACACTATGGTTTTGGGAAGACCATAAAGTTTGACAATCTCATCAAAATAGAGCTTTGCAATCTTAAAAGCATCAAAGATCTTAGAACATGGTAGGAAATGAGTCATCTTAGAGAAGCAATCAACAACTACTAAAATGGAATCATGCTTCCTAAAGGCGCGGGGCAAGCCTAACACAAAGTCCATGCTCACATCTTGCCACGGGCGATTTGGCATAGGTAGAGGTGTGTACAGGCCAGTGTTTTACTTGCGATGTTTAGCCAGTTGACAGGTACGACATTGACCAACTATCTTAGCAACGCCCCTCTTAAGGCCAGACCAATAAAATTGACGTTCCACTTCCTCAATTGTTTTGTCCCAACCAAAATGACCTGCAAGGCCTCCCACTTGTATCTCCCAAACTAAGAAATCTTTCACTGAAGACCGAGGGATACATAACTTGTTGGCTTTGAACAAGTAACCATCTTGAAGGGTATAATCATCCAGGATTGGTCATGGGGCATTACTTAGGCTAATGTAGAGCTCCCCAAAATCTGGGCATGACTCATATTCATCCTTAAGTCTTTCAAATCCAGTAACCTTAACATTCATGACGGATAGCAAAGACACCCTTCGACTTAGTGCATCAGCAGCCTTATTCTCAACTCCCGCCCTATGTTTCACTACAAAGTAGTATCGTTGTAGAAACTTAACCCAACTATCGTGCTTAAAATTCAACTTCTTTTGGGAATGGAGGTAGTGCAAAGCATCGTGATCAGAGTAGATAACAAATTCTCAAGACAACAGGTAATGGCGCCAATGCCAAAGAGCTCGAATAATGGCATAAAACTCTTTGTGATAGGTGGAGTACTTTTGCTTAGCATCATTCAACTTCTCACTGAAATAAGCAATTAGGTGGCGCTCTTGACTAAGTACTCCCCCTGTACCAATACTTGAGGCATCACATTCTACTTCAAAAGGCTTGGTAAAATCAGGGAGACGCATGACAGTTGCCTCAGTCATCTTTTGCTTTACCTCATTGAAAGCCTTAGTATCTGCTTTAGTCCAAACAAACTCTCCTTGTTTCATGCAGTTAGTGATGAGAGACATAATGATACTAAACCCCTTGATGAATCGGCAATAAAAGGAAGCGAGCCCATGAAAACTTCAAATTTCATGGATATTTTTGGGCTCGGGCCACTCCACAATTGCTTGAATCTTTTGGGGTTCGGCAGAAACTCCCTCAGAGGATACTATGAAACCTAGGAAGATGACTTTATTGGTGAAGAAAGAACACTTCTTAAGGTTTCCATATAAACTCTCCTTCCTAAGGGTAGTACAACTTGAGTTAGGTGGTCTAAGTGTTGCTCCCTAGACTTACTATAGATGAGGATGTCATCAAAGTACACAACTAAGAATTTCCCCATAAAAGGCTTGAGCACTTGAGTCATCACTCTTATAAAGGTACTAGGAGCATTGGACAATCCAAAAGGCATGACCATCCACTCATATAAACCATCCTTCATCTTGAAGGCAGTTTTCCACTCATCACTTGAGCGAACCCTAATTTGATGATAACCGCTTTTCAAGTCTATCTTGGAGAAGATCGTTGCTCTAGCCATCATATCCAACGTGTCATCCATTTGAGGGATAGGAAAACGATATTTCACAGTGATCTTGTTGATGGCTCGGCTATCAACACACATTCTCCAAGTTCCATCTTTCTTTGGAGTCAAGAGTGTAGGGACTGCACAAGGACTCATGCTTTCACGAACAAAACCCTTCCTAAGAAGTTTTTTTACTTGCCTTTGCAACTCGGCATGCTCTGCAGGGCTCATCCTATAGTCCAAATCATAAAGCCAAGGTCTACCTAAGATAATATGCCCTACATCCATGGGAATTACATCACACCATATTTTAGCCTTGTAGGTGAGGAATTGAAGTGGGACAACACATCTTTCTTTTATGGCTATGGAGGAAGTATCCACCTAATAAACTTTATATGGGTTAGGGTGAGGGGTCGATTTCAAGCCTAGGCAGAAAATAACGTTAAAGGACACCGCATTAATGCAACTCCCACTATCTATAATAACCTTGCAAGTTTTGTCTCCACACTTAGTGTAAGTTTGAAAGATGGCACTCCTTTGCTAATCATTAGTGTCCCTCTACTCTATCAAAGCGCACCTTACCACATTCACTCTAGGGACACCAAAGTCTTTGAAGTCATCAATCTGAGGAGAAATGGCTCTAATGCATGTGAGATAGCTAGGGTCATCTTCCCATTCTGCCTCAACATCTTGGGTTCCTTCAACATTTGGATCATACACCAGTTCCTCAACATCTTCAACCTTTTCATCATCCTCTTGAATGACAAAGGCTCTAGAGGGACATCTAGCTGCAATGTGTCCAACCCCATTGCATTTGAAGCATTGGAGGCGAAAGTCTAATCTTAAAGGCTCATTGACCACACCTTTTCCCTTATCCTCTTTTTCTATTGGGGTGCTATTGGGGTTGACCTTAGGGGGTAAGGCAAGTTTAGATCTGCTACCAAAAGGTTGAGGATTGGTAGGACTACTCCGGAGCTCAGAACGTTGCCAAAAGATAGATTTGGATGCCAATTCACAATTCCTAGCGAGGTCATATGCTTCTCTTAAGGTAGTGACTCCTCGGGTGATAATTTCACCTAGTAGGTTAGCATTTAAACCTTTCTTGAACCTATTGAGTGTGACAACCTCTTTCTCGACTATTTGAATTCGCCTCTTGAACTTCTTAAACTTCTCTATATATTCAGCCACAGGAGCAGCGCCTTGCTTTAGGCGATCCCATTCCTCAATGAGGGAGCTCCTATAAGTTGGAGGAAGATAATTTCTCGAGAGTGCATCCTTCATCTCAAGCCAATCAATAATGGGGGGCTCACATCGTCGCCTAAGGGTTTCCTCAAAGTCCTCGCAGAAAAGGTCAGCTCTTCCAATTAACTTCATCCTGGCATACCTCACTTTCTTGTTTTCAACCCAATGGTAATAGTAAAACAATTTCTCCATTTGACGCAACCAATCAGTGAAAACCCATGGGTCTAGGCAGCAATCAAAGGTGGGTGCTTCTATCTTGTCCTTAAACATCCTATCATCATAATCCCTAGGGCCATTATGATTATAGTGATCATGTTCAAAGTTTGGAGCCCTATTAAAGTAACCGAAGCTATGTTGCCTAAGCATGTTATCTTCTTCATGGTTAATGGTCTCTCGTTGAGATGCTTCAAGTTGCCCAACCCTATCCAGTAAATCATGGACACTTTTTGCTAAGTTTTCTATGGTTTGCTCTAAAGAGGGCCTAGACTCGGAAGTGGATTAATGTTCAGAGTTTGCCATAATGCGACCACTACATAGATACATGCACACTATATTTATCAATGCAATTGAGATTCACAAAAGCTCAAGTAACCAATTCTCAATGTAAAATTAAGGTCAAGCAAGAGTGCACGTAGAGATTAGATCAATGAATCAAAGGAGTAAATTGCAATCAAGTAATGACAGTGTTCACAATATTGAGAGATAGTCCAAATAAAAGTCAAATTCCAATAAGCTCCACAATTAATAATGAGAATCAGATATTTCAAAGATTTTTTTTTTTTTTTGAATTTTAGAATGGGTATTGAAAGAAAGCACAAATAATAAAATAGCTAACTGGATCACAAAATGGGTAGGCCAGTGGGGTATGGTGGGACATGCACATAAAAAATATAAAGATATTATTCTTCAATGAGACAAAATTGAATCCACCAAAAAGAGAGTGAGAATTGTAACCTTGTTAGTGGCCAACTTACTGCACTTGCTCCTCAAGTGAATGGACCTTACTTGGACCAATGTATCTGTGGATGAACAATTTTAAAGCCCAATACATGCAGTGGGCTATCACAGTAACAATAACTTCTTTTTCTTTTTCTTTTTTTGATTTTTTTTTTTGCAAAAATAATAAAATACACTGAATGACAGACACGGACTAAAGAAATTCAAAAGAAGAACTTTAAAAGAACACACAATACAGACAAAAAAATGAAAACCACAAAACTAAAAGAAGCACTATAATTGGCTCGGCAATGGAGAAAAAGAAGAAGGAAGAAAATTGGCTTTCGCACGGAAGAAAAGAAGAAGAGAAGAAGAAGGTCGACGATTGTGGCGGCACGAAGACAGGGAAGGCAGCAGCGACACTAGATACGGTGGTAGTCGACATCCTTAGTGGCGGTGGTCAACGATGATAATGGTGTTGGCAGCGGCCTGGTGCTGATTTGTGGGTTTCGGTTGACGGGTCAATCTCAGCAGTGATGATCAAGGTTGCTGATGGGTCTCGGCGTGGGTCTCTCCTTTCTCCATTTCTCTCTTTTTTCTTTTTTCTTTTTGGATTTGGGGGTGTGGGTTCTGTGATCAGAGGCAAGCACGGATGGTGGTCACCGGTTTGGGAGGCGTCACTGGCTTCTCTGTTGGCTTGAGAATGAAAAACTCATGTGGGGCTGCAGGGTATATATAGATTGTAAGGGCTGGTTTGGGCTTGTTCAAGATCTCATGGGGCAAGAACTTGAAAGGTAATGTCATCTTGGCTAACTTGCCCTTTTGATGGTTTTTGCTTTCAAGTGGCTGTCTACGGTTGTGTGTTGTATGGACCGGAACCTGGCTCTGATACCAAAACTAACATAGGACAACCACAAACAACAATAGAATAAAAGATAAACCCTAGGAATCAACACCTAAGGTTGCTTGGAGTTAGCAACAAGCAAAACTGGAGTCGGCACCAGTGAAAAGAAAACATAAGTTTTTAATAATTTTCAAACTGTCTTACAATAATCCCAAAAATTGTTTAAATAGCTAACAGTAAAAAATGCATAAAGAAACCCTAGTTATTAAATGTCCGGGCTTGTTGAAACTCAAGCCCAATGACTAATAGGCTCTAGCCATAAGGCCACAGGTTGGGCCGTCTTCTTTTTCATCCTATAAGTGCATGTAATAGGGGGCTTGTACATCGTGTCTGCACCATGTATCTACAATAAAACTCCTTAACTACTCTAAGGTATTCTTTTCTTCACTCCCTGATTTACAGTATATACTACAGATCACATTTTTTGCAGTGCTGATACTTTATGGTACCAAATCATCTTCAATTCTAGGCAGCTTCCACTATGGCTTGCCCTGAAGTACTTGGACAATCTCGTCTGCTCCTGATTGGATGCCTTTCAAATACTCCGTAAAAACACGCTGCTGGTAAGATCCTCCCTCCTGCAACAGTTTGAAGTGGAAAGAGAAAAGAAGGAACAAAATCAGCTAAATCAGAAGTGAAGCAACTAACATAAAGTTGTCTGACATGATTCACGGAAAAAGGTGTCTTACTGTTCGTATCAAAGTCCGCTCAATTTGTTTTTTAATGACAGCGTAAAACTCATCTGGTGAAATGTCCCCTTTGCCAACAGTCATTCCATTGATCAGAAGCTTGTTCCATTCTTCCTCTGGAGCTGCCACCCATATAATGTCTATTAGTAATGCAGATCAGCAAGCTTCTCTCTTTATCAGAACAAGTAACAAACATTTATTAACATGACAAATTCTACTTAGTAAAGTGTAATATATCAGTAGGTAATAGGAACCTTTTATTATGGCTTCGAGAAACTGCTCAGCCTTCAAAACTTCTTCTCCTGCACCAGAAATATCACTAGGGGCTGGGTCTCTATATCATCAACTTTATAAGCAAAAGCAAGCCAAAAGAAAATGACTATAAAATTTATTCATAAAGAATTTTTAAAAGGGTATCGTTTAACCCAGGAAGCTATATTCATAAATAATAACGAATTTAAATTAAATCCACCAGTATAAATATATAATATGTATGAAACACAGTCAAATGTTTTTTCATAATAGAGATTAAATTTTTTGTTGGCTGTCAACCTACGAAAACCCTCCTTTTTTCAGGTTTAGGACCGGTTGTGAACACAATATATGACAATAAGTACAGACACAATATAGGGCAAGGTCAAATGTATTCATCTTAAATTCTTAATGCTGTGAAAGGCCAACAGAGCATCATTCGACCTACGTAAGGCTTTGGGTAACCTAGTCTTTTTAAATTTTTTTTAAAGAACCATAAAACTTAAAAGTTTCCATTTTCCACTTATAATCCCAGATATTGTCTAATATTTAGGTGATTTAGCTTTTAGTATTTCCATCACCACAAAATCAGATTGTTTGCATGACATTACATCTAAACTCAGAAAGGGTAATACCTTTATTTGCATAACTACGTTTGGAGAGAACTCTGGAAGCATAAAGTTGCAAAACCTTTTGCAACATAGCCTCCAGCCCTGGCTTATCCACATCTTCTTTTGCCTACAGATGATCCACGATACATTTTAGTGACTTAATCGTTTACTATCTCAAATAAGGACTAGCATCTGAACAATGTTGCAAGAAAAATTCATGAAAATCCAAGCATTACCATATGTAATATGAAATTTATGAATATTGATGACAGTCGTTCACATTTTTTTTTTCATAAGTAAGAGTCAGTCACATTATAAAAATTAAATTTAACATACATGCACCATTATGCCTTTGTACATGTATAGAAAGATTGTATAGCTAGTTTGATGCTTGAAGCTCAAAACAATTAGACCTAGAATTATGCAAGAAGACAGGGTATAACTTTTTACTGCAAAAATATGGCAATGTTGTTTGATGGAAAGCATGCTCACATTTAAGTTATGGTGTCTGACCACCATTCAGATTGAATAAAATATAATTTAACGGCAGTAGTTGTAGCTCAATGGTCTTTTGCTATTAATGCAGGCAAAGTTAAAAGAAAAAGACAGACTCACTTTCCGTAGCTGTGCATTGACCTCTGAAAGAAAGCCTTCATCTAGTTGCCCTTCTTGTTCCCTTTGGTTTATCTCCTAAAAATCACAAGATGTAATGATAAGTTACACAAATACAAATCAAAGAGATTTACAACAGTCTAAATTTGCACTAGCAAAAATGAAAACACATGTTAACTAATCTACATGTGCTTCAGTACAGCTGTCCAACCAAATAGGTAACTCATCTAAACAACAAAGCAGCTGAAGCTACCATCTCCAAGTTCTTATTTGCTTCTTTTCTTTCTGTCACCCCATTCATGGCTATATGGCATTATTTCCATTCTTCTAAATAGCCATCAGTGTCAACGAAAACTATAATGGTTGAAATGAAGTTTTCATGTAGACGGAGAACTATAGGTGAAGGGCAGTGATTCACAAGCTTGGTTAATAAGAACATTGTCACATAAAAAGGTTTACTTTTCATGTGACAATGAAGGGTACTGAGAAAAAATTATCCATGAATGATACAGAGTGCCCAACAGAACAATGGAAATCAATTTATAACCAAATTTAAGAAAAAGGTTTACTTTCTCCATCAATTTGAGGGCCTCGGGATCTCTAGGAGGCCAGCGAACCTCTTCCACTTCATCAACCACTGGTTTTAGTATCTCCTTGAGAACATCAGTGGATGACTTTATTTTTTCCTGCGGGAGAAAGATACGGGGAAAATAATTATGAGAGAACTACTAAGAAGAGGAAAAAAGAAGGGGAGGGGGGAAGGAGAGAATAAAGTGATATAACTGAAGCATACAGGGAAATCAAATAGAATTTCATTGATGAGAGAAAGGGACAGAGACAAAGAGAACAGTACCTTAGTCTTATGGACAAGGCAATCCACTATGCTCATTACAGATATAGCCAATTCTTCATAATCCTTCTGCGAAATGACAAAAATTATGTGTCAGTGTGTTTTTGTGCAAAGCAGGGATTTGAAATCAGTCAAACATCAGAATTTCATTAAAAATTAGAATTAACTAAGTAAAAAGGCATGCTTTATCATCCTCTGATTTGCAGGTATCAGTTCTTGCTGCAAGGCGTATCCAAAAACCTTCATTGAAAGCAAGGACATTTTCAACAACAAGCTTCTGAAGCTGTTCACAGAACAAAAAAAAAAGCCGAAAATAAGTTTATTAAAATAGATTAATAGTGGAACCAAATAAAAGATATTTGCAGTTTCAAGTAAATGGAGAGCCACATTTAATCAATATAGAAATTTAATGAGCATCCCACACTTCAGAAGAAAAATTGAAAATATTCATGTGGAAACATTGTGGAAAGAGTTTCTTGCTTGAAAAAAAAAAAAAAAAACGATTAGCACCAGCACCATCTTTTATTTTCCCCTGGAAAACACCACGTACTTACTTCATTTGGATTTGCATCCCTCAGTGTATCTATCAGCCTATCCACTTCAACGGTCTTTTTGAAAGCTTCCTCAGCACCTTGACTGGCTGCATAGATCAAATTTCTCCTGTTTTATTAGATGCAAACACGCAATTTTACTACCGATAACTCCACCAATCAGATAAAAAGAATACTAGAGCTGCGTGACTGTAAAACTTGATCTAATCATTTCAGCATAGGCAACCACAGTTAAATCACACCTATTGGTCTCGGATGATTGAGGTAGAGAGAGCTGGCAGTAATTCAAAAGACTAAAGGATAGCATTCCACTTAATTCTCTAAAATTAAAATACCCATCTAGGGAACACTCTTTTTCCCAATTGAACTCAATAAACAAGTTATATCTATAACATAACTTAATCTACTCTACTTAAGCTATTAATAGTTCTAAAAATTCTTATATTACCAAGCACGCTTATCATAAATCCAAAATAGGAATAGGCCCACGGTTTTTCTTCCACCATTTTCTTTCTTATATGCCTTGAGACCATTGCATAGCATAAATCACCAAGTCTGTTAGAGATAATCCAAGTCCAAGCCCATTGTAAAATCCTAGTCCAATTATACTAGGAATCCTAGTCCTAATTGTAAATGCTGTCCTAACTATACTGTTGTAACCTTAAGGTTAGTCAGTGTTAGCATAGGGTCAGACTATCATGTGTCCGTTTCGTAGTGTTGTAGGAAGTAAAGCTTTAATTGTAGAGCTCTTATGATATAAAGTTTTAACTGAAAAACTCTTTAGAATTTTGAGCATTTGGCAAATTATAGTGAATAGCATTTTAAAAATCTGAATTTATAATGTAGATCCGTTTTTCTAAAAGCTCCAAATTTCAACTTTTCTCGTAGAGCTTTATGAAGATCATAGTGCTCTAGTTGGTGGGTTACCAAATGTTACATTTTTTTTTGTTTTTGTGTTAAAAGCTCAATACATTTTAATACGGAGAGAACTCAATAATAAACATGTAGCAATAACTAGGATAAACAAGTTTCATCAACAACATAACTTAATCCACTCCGCTTAAGCTATTAATAATTCCAAAATGTTCTTGCATTACCAATCATACTTACTACAACCAAAAATATGAAAATTCCCACATTTTTTTTTCTTCCGTTATTTTCTTTCATATATGCCTCAAGACCATTGACACAACATAATTCACCAACTCAAAGACACTCCCAGTAGGTCATACACTCATACTATGCTAATCAAGTACCAATGCACAGAAAAATCACTTGGTACCACAAAAACATTATGAGATAATATATATATATATATATATATTTTTATCTTTACGTAAACCCAAAGACAATTAATTTGTAGAGTATGGGTCAAAGAACTAGAATTAGCAAGGGACTAATAACAATGGATTATCACTCTTTTAACTGTTCATTGATCAGTTTGAATACCTCCTTTTTTCGTTTGAAACCCTCCTCCTCTATTATATAGTCACTCTCACCCTCATCTCCATTGTCCACGTGCTCCCCATCCATGAATTTGCTCAAGCACCTGTCACGTCAGGCAGCTTCTTTTCATCTCTGTGTGAGTGGCGGTAGGTTAGGAGGCACTGTTCAGAGGTCTTCTCCACATAAATGCGGCCAGAAAAGCTGTTGCAATGCATTGAATACGGTGGCAGCAGCCTTTCCCTCAGATATTTCCTCATCCTTATCGTTCCTGAATATGCTTTGAGCTTATCTTGATCAGGTGGAGTCCTCGGACAGTCACTCGGGCTTTTCCCCTACTCAATTAGTCTAGGATATCATATCAGATTAAAACATCTTCCTCAGACAGGAGATGTCCTCCTCGGGCTGGAGATATCCTCCTCGGACAGCGATGATTCTCTACCAAGAGGATTCCACTCCACTCTGGGCCTTGCATTCTCCGCATCCTTCTCTTCGAATGTGAAACAGTCCTCTCGTGGGTATTCGGCCCATTAACTTGGGCCTGACCCCCTTATCCCCCACAAGTACAAATAAATCTATTTTTTACATATTATGTAACAAGAATATAATAGTCAATTTATATAAATTACATTTTTCATCCTTCTCTTTTTCTCTCTAACCAAGCAAAAGAGTTTTTCACTCTCCCACTTTTCCACCTCTCCAACCAAACACACAAGAGGGAAAACTAAATATTTTTCATCCTCTCACAATTTTCTATCCTCTCACTTTTCCACTCTTCCATCCAAATGGACCCTAAGAGACTGAGTGAGAGAGTGTTTAAAAGCGCCAGATTGATATATTGCATAGATTTCGAGTCTTATAAACTTGATTTCTACGTGGCTCCACGTGGCAATTTTGTCCAACTAAGGGTATCAGAAAAATACTGAACTCGAGCTTTAGAAACTCGAGTTCTAATTAAATTTCAAGTTTTAAAAATTCGAGATGATAGTTTCACATATTCTTTCAAAATCGGGTAACTAACGAAATTGTTAAAATATTACTGTTATTTGGAAAGGTTGTTCCTTTCGCCTCTCTTTCTTTAATTATCATTGTTTTATTCAGCCAAACGCATCGTTTAGCCCTTCACCAAAAAAAAAAAAAAAGGACCCACGAAACCAAGTGACGCTGTAGAGGCATTGCTCCTTTTTATATAGCTAATAGGAATAGATATCTTCCCATAAAAAAGAAAAAAAGAAAAAAAAAGAAATAGATATCACAAATTCACAATACAGAAAGGCCCATGGCCTAGTAGGTTGGCCTCCATTGCACATAAAGGTGTGCCCCGCTAACATCTCCCCAAGTGGGAGAGTGTACGTCATAATCCGTTCTATACAAAACCCTTCCTCAGTAGACGACTCCAAAAATTCTCAACTTTTCCCTCTTTTCATTTCAAAATTCTTCTCTACAAACCACCAAAAACCCTAATAGAAATCTGAAAATCTGAAAATTAATTTCGATTATTATGGAGTGGAACCCCGAAACCCTACAGTTCCTCTCCCAATGCTTCCTCCACACACTCTCCCCAGCTCCCGAGCCCCGCCGCCTCGCAGAGTCCTCACTCTCCAAAGCCGCCGACACTCCCAACTACGGCCTCGCCGTCCTCCGCCTCGTCTCCGAACCCTCCGTCGACGAGCAGATCCGCCAAGCCGCCTCCGTCAACTTCAAAAACCACCTCCGCGCCCGGTGGGCCCCGGCCTCTCCCGACGAATCAAACCCCGTCATCCCCGACCCCGAAAAGGCCGAAATCAAAGCCCTAATTCCGAATGTGAGGTTGAGGGAGGAGGACGAGGAACTCTTTGAAATGAATTATGTTGAGTTCATTCGGAGGGATATTGAGGGTAGTGATCTTGATACTAGGAGGAGAATTGCGTGTGAGCTTCTTAAAGGGATTGCGACCAATTATAAGCAACAGGTCACTGAGATAGTTTCTGCACAGATTCAGCATTTGTTAACTTCGTTTGCTGCAAACCCAGTTAAAATTGGAAGGATAAGGACTGTGCCATATACTTAGTTGTCTCCCTTGCTACTAAGAAGGCTGGGGGTAGTTTGGTCTCAACAGATCTTGTTGATGTTCAGAGTTTTTTTGCTTCAGTTATTGTGCCGGAGTTGAAGGGTCAGGATGTGAATGGGTTTCCGATGCTTAAGGCAGGTGCACTGAAATTCTTTACAATGTTCAGGAATCAAATATCAAAGGATGTTACAGTTCAGATTTTCCGAGATTTGGTTCGGTTCCTTGTTGCGGAATCAAATGTAGTTCATTCTTATGCTGCAAGTTGTATTGAGAAACTGTTGCTGGTCAAGGATGAGGGGGAAGATCTAGGTATACCGCAAACGACATTGCTCCATTTTTTGTTGAGCTGATGACCAACCTATTTAATGCCTTCAAATTTCCAGAGTCCGAGGAGAATCAATATATAATGAAGTGTATCATGCGGGTTCTTGGGGTAGCAGAAATATCTTCTGAGGTTGCTGGAACTTGCATTTCTGGACTGACCTCTATTCTCATGGAAGTTTGCAAAAACCCAAAGAATCCAATTTTTAATCACTATCTGTTTGAGTCTGTGGCCATTCTTGTCAGGCGGACGTGTGAGAGGGACCCCTCTCTTATATCAGCTTTTGAAGCAGGCCTCTTCCCTTCCCTCCAGCTGATATTGGCCAATGATGTAACTGAATTCTTTCCTTATGCATTTCAGCTGCTGGCTCAGCTTGTTGAATTGAATAGACCACCCATTCCTCCAAGCTACATGCAGATTTTTGAGATTCTCCTATCACCTGAGTCATGGAAAAAAGCTTCAAATGTCCCAGCACTTGTCCGTCTGCTTCAGGCCTTCCTTCAGAAGGCACCCCATGAGCTTTTGCAAGAGGGGAGACTTATCAAGGTGCTTGAAATATTCAACACACTTATCTCATCGCCTAGTACAGCTGAGCAGGGCTTCTATGTTCTCAACACTGTTATTGAGAGTCTTGAATACGATGTAATTGAACCCAACATTCGTAATATTTGGGCTATCCTTTTTGGGCAGCTCCAAAAATGGCGAGCAGTAAAGTTTTTGAAGTCTTTTTTGATACTTATGTCACTCTTTGTAGTCAAACATGGTTCTATGAAGCTTGTAGATTCAATGAATTCTGTTCAGGCCAACATATTTTCCGTGATTGTGAAGCAGTTTTGGATACCTAATCTTAAGCTGATCACTGGAGCCATTGAGCTTAAGTTGACTGCAGTTGCTTCAACCAGGCTTATATGCTTTATAGGTGAATCTCCAGCTCTTTTGGATGCTGCAAATGTTGAACTATGGGGAAAAATGCTGGATAGCATTGTTACTCTCCTTTCACGGCCAGAGCAGGATAGGGTTGAGGAGGAACAAGAAATGCCAGATATTGCAGAAAATGTGGGTTATACTGCTACCTTTGTCCGTCTTTACAATGCTGGGAAGAAAGAGGAGGATCCTCTGAAAGATATAAAGGATCCAAAGGAGGTTTTGGTAGCATCATTGGCTAGGCTTTCCTCCCAATCTCCTGGGAGATACCCCCAGATCATCAATCAATATCTTGATCCAGCAAATCAAGCAGCATTACTTCAGCTTTGCAACACTTATAATTGCCAAATAGTTTGAGTAAGTACTTATTTGAAACAATTTTCCTCACTTTTATTATTTTACTATTGTGTTGCAACCATCATTAGTACATGAAAATGTTCGTTTTGATTTCTATTAGGAATACTTGATATTTAAAATAAAAAATAAAAAAAAAACATTTTATGGTACTATAATGATGGTTGAATCAATTATTTCTATTGTTTGTTATTTTCTGAAATGGTTTGGGAATGAAGCGCAATTGCTAGGTCAGGTTGAAGATAATGAAAATTTTAAAATTGGTAGCGATTTGGAGATGGGTATTATCTGTTAGATTTGGTTTAGGTTTGTAGTTACCATCTATGGGGTTTGGGCGGTTAAAAATGGTTCCTTGGAGAGCTTAGTATATGTGGTTGTTATGTTAACTGCTTTGTTATCTTTCAATTGTCTATAAAAAAAAATATCATCTACTCTTTAGTGGAAATTTGGTGCTTAATTGGGGGCTTGGTATAGATATATGGTGGTTATTATGTTAACTAACCTGTTATCTTTCATTTGTCTATAAAGATGCTTTATTTTTGGTTGTTTGTTTTTATTTATTGGTAATTGTTGTTGTTGTTGTTATTGGGGGTTTGGGTTGGGGTTGGGTTGGTTTGGAACATTTGGGAGAAATTTTGGGGGAAATGGGGATGGAAAATTGAAGATTTGGAAGGGTGAAGGGAAACCCATTTTTGATCTTTTGTGGTATTTGGCAATTGCGTCTTTGCTGTTTGCTGTCTTGTAGATAGATATGGTTGAAGAAATGGGGATTCAGATGTTTGTGGAATAAAGTTGTGGATTTTTTTTTTTGTCTAAACACTACAATTGATAAAAGTAACTGAGAGTATGACTTCAAATGAATAGAATGGCCGACCCTAACTAGTCTAGGCTTGGCTGTTGTTGTTGATTATTTGTTGTTGTTAATTATTTCTAGTGTTTGAAGGGGTAAAAGGGGGAAAGAAAGACACTCATTTATATTGGATAGCTTGGTATTTGACTTTTTCATGTTCTATGGTTGTTATTATATTGTTCTATTTATAGAAGTTCTTAGAAGAGGATATACAGGGCTTAGAAGGCTGTTATTGTAACAATTTTTCTGTATACTTGTTGAGTTGAAGTTGAAGCTGTGCTGGGAAGGAAAGACAGACAATTGATTGGATGATTGTTTTTTGGTCTAAGAAGTGGCCAATAGTATGTGGGTTGAAAGGGTTTTGGCTTATTTTAACCGCTTCTGTGTATACCTGTGTCACACTTGATCTTTGTGTTGCTTCAAAAAGAAATGTTAGGGGAAATGATAGGGGATTAAGATGGTACGGTATGCTGTTTATCAAGATATATTACACAGTTTACACTGGTGTGTATAAGTGATTTTGTACCATATTCAAGTGCTCCTTAATGATAATCATTTGGATTTTGGATCAGTTACATATGGTGGTAATTGCATTATGAACATGAGTCTTGTTTTTTCTGAAGAGATGGAGAGTTTATGGTAACATACTGTTTTGTTTTGAAGTCCTACTGGGTTTGAAGTAAAGTGCAAAATTTTCAAATATAATCCCAGTTAGTATATTTTTCTAGTGAAATTTATTCTTTACTGATATGTTTTTTTTTAATAGGTTTTACTGATATTCTTAATGAAGCTTCCCTAACATTTTTAGGACAGATGCATGCATACAAATGTGTGTACATGTTAATGTATAAATGTGTGCGTGTTCAATATGTTTCTATATATTGTCCAGCCTCCCCCAAATAAAAATTCTTGACTTCACCCCTAAATTGTAAATAAATTAGTTTTGCCTATTTAAGGTATAGATTTTAAATATGGAAATGAGAATAGTACACTATTTTGTTTGTAGGAACTATATCTTCTTTGTTGTTATTGGGCTGGCAACGTTGTTGGCACCCATAACATGAGAATCCTCTTTTGTACACTGAATTGTTACTTGTATCTGTATTTATTTGTTAGGTTTGTTGCTTCTGTTATTTATTTACTCGTGCACTCAACTCTCAAGCTGGTCTTATGCTGGCTTGGTAGAGAATTAGGTTGAAATGTCCTTCAATCTTTATTTACTAGTGTCACCCGTTCTATGGTTGTCCTCTCTACTATATATTTCGTGCTTTATCTTTTCGGCCAAGAGGATCATCTTATCATCCGATTTTGCTACCTTACAGGATCTTATCAGCAATGGAGTGGGGTTAATTTTGGCCAATGTTTCAATCAGTCATCTTTAGCATGCTTGGTGAGCAGATGGTACATTACCGTTGCAGTCAACTGGTCTACATGGTAGCAGCATCATTTGATTGTACAATCTCACAAGATCTTATGCCATAGTGAGATGTGGAATTTTTGTGTGAACTGTTCTCTTCGTCAGATTACCATGCACAGCAAGCAGATGGGAGTTCCACAATGTGGTTCCCTAGGTTTTGGGGTTTTTTTTTTTTTTGAAGGGCCTCCATCTTCGTGATGTTTTCATGGTGTCATGTTTAGCCTACATTTGTCAACAAATTGTAGACTATATTGCGATCAACCAAGTTATACTGGCTTCATCATACATGTATGCTATAGTGTCATTTTTGTTTCAATTTTCAACGAGTTATCCAATGGAACTATCGGCATCTTTTGTGATTAACATGTTTTAGCTCGAAATAGGGTCTTAAAAAGTGGCAAATGTTGCACGGGAAAAAGAATACCCAACAAAATCTAGGCAAAATTCAATTCAAAGAACCTTCTTCCGGGCGGTCGGATTAAGATACAAATCTTTTATTTCTTGATCTGTTTCGTCCGGCCAAAATAATCAAATATCACTTTGAATTATTATACTAATCAAAAAAATATTATTAATATATTTCTAGTGTCTATTACTTTTACGTCTATTTCAATATTTTCTCCATGATATATGGGTCCGTTTGGATAACACTTATTGTTGCTGAAAGTTGATAAAAACTAATTGTTGCTGAAAACATTGTAGCAAAATAATTTTTAAATGTGTGAATAGTGTTGTGGGAATCACTTTTAATATTAAATAGTGCGTGAACAGTACACGCACAGTAAATTTTTGCCTCCAAAGTGAACAAGTGCGGCCCCAAAAAAAAAAAAAAAAAAAGGAGAAAACGCAGAAGTGAAAACGTGCCGTGACTAACCGAGCTATCCAAACCCAGGCATAGATTGATTGCAACCTTGGATCGGTTAATTGGTCATCAACTGGAGCAAAATGTGAGAAGTTATCATGATTTGCACTCTGTTAACCTCTGAGTAAGGCTAGAATTTGATTCAAGGATGATGCATTGGATTTCTACAGCAAATAGCAAACTTGCTAAGGTATAGCTCATTAACCATGTACATAAAACCAAGATAATTGTAATTCATTGCAGCCACCATTCCACTTTCAATTAGTAATTTAGTACACTGCTATCAAGCAAAACATAATGACTTCAATTACAACACCCAAAAAAACCAAAAACCAATTTTTCATTTGTGATCACGTATTCATAAATTGTCAATAATTTGTTGGCAAGCAATGAATATAGATTGCAGCCATACACCAAGATCCATTGATGGCCATCAAGATCAAGTTGAGACTACACTGTGTGGCAAACAAGAAGCAGAGGCAAAAGGAGCAGCAATTAAGATCTGAGAGAAAAGACATGCCATTCTTCTTATAAAAATCATCTGTTGCTTACAAATAATATTACAATTGTTCCACTATCTCTAAAATTAAAGAAAACAAAACCAGAAATAGAAGACCTAGGATATAACTCTCAAAGATAACATAAGGATGAATTTATTTCATTCTCCAAACTTTACTTTTAGGCAGCAGAAGCATGATCCCATGCCTTGGTGGAAAACTAATTCAGCTTTAGACATGAACTGCACCATAGACGAACAAAACAAGGTCAACAAGAAAAAAATAATAAGAAAGTTTAATCAGGTACACCTAAATGATTGATCCAAGAAAAAGAAACAATCTTTCTAGATAAGTGAAAAAGGTAAGAAACAAAATAAGTTCAAGTCTTTGATATTTGGATTTCAGTAAAGGAGAGCTTAAAATATTAATCTAGATTCCATTTGTAAGTAAAAACCTATAAAAATCAGTATCTATAGGTTCAACAGCAATCTTTTATTCTCTTTTTTTTTTTTTTTTTTCTTTTTAAAATTTTCAAGTTACACACCATATCTAGGTTTGACAGCAATTTTTTGTTCTTTTTTTCCATTGATAAGTTTTACATGCACCACAATAGGTCTTTGCACCCATGACCTCACTCTTCCCTTTAAACTTAAAAGGGAGGAGATTCCAATTGAGCTAGAGCACATTGGATGCAATTTTTTCTTTAACACTTGCCACTCTTGATCAATCAAGAGCAAGATCTATGAAAAAATGATCTTATTAATTTCTCAACAGATTACCTTTTTTCTTTCATTTGGGATTGTATAACATTCCTTACAACTTTTAAGTATCAGCATAACACAAATTCCTATTTCAATAAAATAATGAAACCTTTTTTTACGTCATCACTGATGCCAATGCAGTGAGGGGACTATCAAATTCTTACAATAAATTTTCCAATTCAAAGTGTCATATTTAAAAGCTATGATTCAGCTCATCCAGGATCAAATAAGAACCATAAACTAAACTACACAACAATTCCCCCACCACCATACTAAACACACAACCTATTTTATCACCCTCCTTTCTTCTGTCCCTTATCCCCCATATAGCCAAAAGACTTCACAAAATCTTCACAATCACTTATGAAAGGCAAAGGGGAGAAAAACGTCAAATTATAGGTTCTCCCAAAAGAACATTACACTACTTGCAGCCCTTGTAATTCAAAAAAAAAATAAATAAATAAGAATCAATTATTTGAACTGGCACAATAATACTTTACTAATAACCAATTAAACCACCAATTCATACAGAGAGAAGAAATTTGCCAAATGGCATCATTATACATTGACATGTAAATGGTCCAGCCCATGAACAGCATCTAATTCTATGAACAACCAACAAGAATAGCCCAAGTCAAAATTTCTGAAATTTTTTTATTACATTTAAAAATCACAATTAACTAAACAAAGGGGAAGAAATATAAGAAAGGCTTGATAAGGAAAGAACAAAAACAATTCATCAGGAACTGAACTCTTTCTTTAGTATTTCTTACCTTTACCTACAGATGTGAATCAAACGACATGGTTGCTTCTGCTGCCAAAAGGATGTGGAAAAAAGATCAAAAAATGCTCCTGGTCTAACCGCTTGATCATCGTATCTGGGAAGGAGAACAGAGCAACCCTGAAGCATCTGAACCAACCACTGCAAGATCACAAAAAGTACAGAGCTGCCCTCTGTTGATATTCCCACTTTCTATAGCCAAATTGAATCTAGTTCTCTCATCTTTCACAAAATGGAGAGCAACATCTGGGAAGCCCTTCTGTTGAAGATAAGCAATCACAGCCTCCCCAAAAAGCTGTGAGTTCCTTATCATGCTCATAACATGGTCATATCTCTTTTTCAAAAGGAACAGCTTGAAAATATATTCTGTCGCATCAATAACTATAGATCTGTTTTTTCCATCACGATCCAAGCAAAAGATGGTATTGCCAGATACCTTTGTAATGTATATTGGGACATCAACAGTTCTGATTATCCCACTATCTCCATTTGGGAGGCAGTACTTAATGTGATTTAGAGTCGTATAAATAAAAACACCATTATCATCCCAGGCACCACTCTTTACACGGATTGTCTCATGAAGAGTGCATTGGTGAACAAGCTTCTTGCTAGCAATGATAATGGCATGCTTGCTGAGTAAAGCAACATTCTCCATGTCAAGAGACCAAACAACATATTTGACAAAAGGGGTTTGAAGTTCACCAAGAACAAGCCTCTGCTGGAGATCAAAAATAACCACTCTATCCTCGGCCCTACAAAGCAAGTTACCTGTTCCAGCATAAAGATTGCATCTGCAGCTATAGGAAGGGCACTCTTTTTAACAATCTCATTTTTCAGATTCTTCACCAAGACCTGATTGTTGCTCTTCTCAAGCACAGCGAACCTATTCCGGGCCACAAAGACAGCTGATCCCCCAGGACCTCTCTTTGTTTCTTGCAGACTATCACCCCTACCAATGCTATCTTTGGGTACGAAATACAACTCATAAGATCCCCCATCAACATCCGAGCAGATTAGAACAGCATTTTCAGTGGGACTATAGGAAAGAGTCCTTGGACTCTGATTCAAGCTAGTGGAACCGGGCCGTCGAATTGGCATTACTTGTGTATCCTTTTGAGCTGAAAACTCATAGAATCGCAAAAAGCGATCTTTGGTATAGAATAGAGAATTACCACTTACTGCAAAGGCAGGCCGTTCTCTCTCCAACTTGAAGACAATCATGCCGCTGTCATGACCAGCTGCCAAAAGATTCATCTCACGGTGAGATGCAAGAATCCAGAATCGATCATGCTCATGACGGAAAGTTTGAACTCCAGTTCTCTTTGTTACATCCCAAAAAGGAACTAAAAAAACAACTGTATGGTTAGTATAAAGGAAATGGAAAGAAAGGGTTACCATTCATTCGCCATAATTTGACTTGGCGATCATCAGCTCATGAGACAATCAGCGGCAGACTGGGATGAAATGCAGCCCAGTTCACCCCACGGTCATGACCTTCCAAGACATACTTAACAACAGCATCAACACCACCAAAAAGATCAGTGTTCATCTGACTCAGCCGCAAGATGTCATCTGCAGGGGAAACTGTCTTCTTTCTGAGAGCACCAATATCCCAAACACGAACAGTCTGATCTAGGGAGGCTGACACAACTAGGTCTTCTTTGGGGTGGAATGATGCACACATAACATAGTGATTGTGTCCCGTCAACACAGATATACAAGTGCGTGACTGCCAATTCCAAATGCGAATGGTCTGATCATCACTAGCACTCACAATCCATGGGTACTCATGGTGAAACTGCACTGTACGGATATAATCCAGNTCAAAAAAAAAAAAAAAAAAAAAAAATGCTAGCTATATAAGTTATATAAACAACCCAAGGGGTTAGCCGAGTTGGTTGGGCACTCAGTCTCAAGGTGCTTGTACCGGTTTGACTGAGTGTGCTCCTTAGTTTGAGTCCAGCAACAACAAAAATAAGTTATATAAACACTTTTTATTATTAATGTATCTCATACACATTAATGTTTATATTAATATGCACGTAGATTTCCATTAGTTTAGTTGAGATGCTATGAGGTTAAAATTTTATTGTACCTTTTAAAGAAAATAGTACGTGAACAAAATTGAATTATGTTACAAACTTTATTCATTTTGTTGCTACTTTTGAAACTTAAAGAATCAAATAAAAAAATGGGAGAAATTTTGAGGACAAAAAATTGTGTTTATCCCTTGTTTGTGTTTCTTTTTCTATAACTTTGTAACAAAAGTAATCAACTATTTCTTAAAACAAAACCTATGAAGGGGAAGCAAACCCCTTTTCCCATTCCGGATCGGATCTTTCTCTAAACGTCATCGTTCCAGTATGCAAATGCGAAATGCTGGGCATTTCCTCATTCTGATCGTTGTACTTGTAGTTATACAAAGTCCACATAAACACCCCAGCTCTCGAGTACTTCCATTTCAATGGTGTTTTGAACGAGGACTTTGTGTTGAAAAAACTCCCCAAAGTGGTTGAATCTGTCGTTGGGGTCGTGCAATGTCTACGGGGTGTAGATTATGCAAAGAAAGTATGGGACTTCATGGGACAATTCTGTAATGTTATATCCATGGAATTGAACACAAACACCGCAGAGGTAATTGCAAGCTACTCTTTTTTTTTTTTTTTCATGCAAAATACTACTTAATAATATTGTCAAGAGTGAATTGTGACTTTGCCCAATTGTCATTGTCGTTTTCGTGCAGATCCTTTCCCATGCTTCTAATCGTGATGACATTCCCATGTTTCATAATTTGTCTTCCTTGAGTTTTTCTATTTTTCGTTTTATTGAGTGGCATGCAAAACAACTCTTGCTTCATCGGGCTCCAAAGCTACATATACTAGTCGTCAAACCGCGGCAAAGTTATGTGCAACATGGTATTAGAACTGATGGTTACTTGAGGAGCCATTCACTGTTCCTGAATGCCTGTCGTCACACCTTACAACCTTTCATTATAACCAATTTTCAGGAAATGAATATGAGATGGAATTTGTTAGACAGCTCTTAATGGCGGCAGGAGTGTTAAAGACTATGAGAATCACTTTTAAAAGTACTCTAGATTCAGAGGTGAAGCTTCAATTCGGGAAAAGTACTCTAGAATCACTTTAGTTGAATTTTTAGCAAATTCGGGAAATTTTTGGTGGCTCCCAATAGAATTGACAAACAATGGAATCTTATTGAATAAACCTGTTAGAGTATGATTCCTGTGTGTAACTATGGGGACAGGGACTCCTCATGCAGTAAATGTAGCTAGTTCTGGGAGAGAGAGGGGTGCAGTAGTAAAGTTATTTCCAAGGTGAAGGGGTTCTGATGCACTGTGTATGCACCAATGAAGTTGTTGGCTTTTTTCAGGGGATGATTACAAGATTTAAGTTTGGAACCTCGGCTAACCCCTTGGGTTGTTTATATAACTTATATAGCTAGCATTTTTTTTTTTTTTTTTTTTTTTTGAGAATCATATAGCTAGCAATTTAAGTTAATTAAAAGATGTCAAAACTCCTAACTTTACAATGGTATAAACGTTGAATAGAAGATCTGCATTCAATTAGAAATGGTTATACTTGGTTTTTTAATTAAAAAAAGAAGCAAAAGAAGAAAAAGAACATATGGCTATACTTAGGCAGAACTTCCGTTCAATGCTCCAATGCACTAGATAGGACACAATCTGGACACGCGGTCAATTTTGGATAGGGGTGTGCATAAGTCAGGTTGAGGGGATTTTTTACTCAACCCAATCCATCACATAAGTGCAATCCAACCCATACCAACCTACCGTGGTAGGTCAAAAAAAATTCAACCCAACCCAACCCAACCTATCACATAAGTGCAACCCAACCCATATGGGTTGGGTTGAGTCGGGTTAGGTTGAACTCATGGGTTGGACAATTTTTTTTTATTACTATTATTATTAAATTGAGCAGAAAAAAATATATCACATTTGCCACCTGAGTTGATAAATGAAATATACATTAATATATAAACTAATATTCCAACTTAGTTGTAAATAAAATATGTTTAAGTATCCAACTGAGTTGATAAACAAAATATAAATGAACTAGTATCCTAATTCACTCATAAACAAAATATACATGAGTTTCTAACTCAGTTATAAACAAAACATGTCTAAAATTTTCAAATTTTTTTTATTAATTATGTAATATATATTAAAAGAACTAATAGGATTTTATATTATATATGATAGTAGAAACCGAGTGCTTCACAACTGGTTTTTTATTAAAATTTATTAAAATATAATATATTTTAAACATATATGAAAATATGGATGTGTCGGGTCGGGTTTGGCAGATTTGTAATTTTATGACCCAAACCCAACCCGACCCGCTATAAAAAAAAAATAAAAAAAAAATTTATAACCCAACCTAACCCACCAAGCCCTAAAAACCGACCCAACTTGCCGGGTTGGGTCGGGTCGGGTTGGGTTTGACAGGTTGGCGGATTTTCTGCACACCCCTAATTTTGGACATGTGAGGTCCAATGCACTGAAACTCTAAACCCAAGTCAAACCCACTATACTCCACTATGTTAAGGGGGGAAATCTTACAGAAGCTTGTTTTTGTGGTGATGCAATTAGTATACATCTACGGGCCTAATTGTACATATTGTATACACATACTGATCAAGAAAAGAATGATCAGTGCTACATGAATAATGTTGCAACAAAGGGATATACTCAGGTGCTAAAAGCAAAGTTCCCTGTCTCGTATAGGAGTTGTCTGGAAAATTGTATCCACAACAAAACTCCTTAACTTCTCTGAGGTGTTCTTTTCTTCACTCCCTGATTTACAGTATACACTACAGATCACATTTTGTGCAGTACTGATACTTTATGGTACCAAATCATCTTCGATTCTAGGCACCTTCCACTATGGCTTGCCCTGAAGTACTTGGACAATCTCCTCCGCTCTTGATTGGATGCCTTTCAAATATTCCGTAAGAACACGCTGCTGGTAAGATCCTCCCTCCTGCAACAGTTTGAAGTGGATACCATCAAAAAGAGAAGAAGAAACAAAATCAGCTAAATCAGAAGTGAAGTGACTAGCATAAAATTGTCTGACATGATTCAAGGAGAAAGGTGTCTTACTGTTCGGATCAAAGTCCGCTCAATTCGTTTTTTAATGACAGCGTAAAACTCATCTGGTGAAATGTCCCCTTTGCCAACAGTCATTCCATTGATCAAAAGCTTGTTCCATTCTTCCTCTGGAGCTGCCACCCATATAAGGTCTATTAGTAATGCAGATCAGCAAGCTTCTCTCTTTATCAGAACAAGTAACAAACATTTATTAACATGACAAATTCTACTTAGTAAAGTGTAATGTATCAGTAGGTAATAGGAACCTTTTATTATGGCTTCGAGAAACTGCTCAGCCTTCAAAACTACTTCTCCTGCACCAGAAATATCACTAGGGGCTGGGTCTCTATATCATCAACTTTATAAGCAAAAGCAAGCCAAAAGAAAATGAATATAAAATTTATTCATAAAGAATTTTTAAAAGGGTATCATGCTTAGGGAATTTTAACCCAGGAAGCTATATTCATAAATAATAATGAATTTAAATTAAATCCACCAGTATAAATATATAATATGTATGAAACACAGTCAAATGTTTTTTCATAATAGAGTGATTAAATTTTTTGTTGGCTGTCAACCTACAGAAACCCTCCTTTTTCCTGGCTTATGACTGGTTGTGAACACAATATGTGACAATAAGTGCAGAAACAATAAGGTTTTGTGTAACTAATTTTTAGGTGATTTAGCTTTTAGTGTTTCTATCACCACAAAATCAGATTGTTTGCATGACATTACATCTAAACTCAGAAAGGGTAATACCTTTCTTCGCATAACTACGTTTGGAGAGAACTCTGGAAGCATAAAGTTGCAAGACCTTTTGCAACATAGCCTCCAGCCCTGGCTTATCCCCATCCTCTTTTGCCTACAGATGATCCACGATATATTTTAGTAACTTAATCGTTTATTATCTCAAATAAGGACTAGCATCTGAACAATGTTGCAAGAAAGATTTATGAAAATCAAGCACTACCATATGTAATATGAAATTTATGAATATTGATGACAGTCGATCACATTATTTTTTTTTACAAGTAACAGTCAGTCACATTATAAAAATAAACTTCTTAAATTATCATTATAACATACATGCTCCAGTATGCCTTTGTACACGTATAGAAAGATTGCATAGCTAGTTTGATGCTTGATGCTCAAAAAAATTAGACCTGGAATTATGCAAGAAGACAGGGTATAACTTTTTACTATGAAAATATGGCAATGCTGTTTGATGGAAAACATGCTTACATTTAAGTTAAGGTGTCTGACTACCATTCAGATTGAGTAAAATATAATTTACTGGCAGTAGTTGTAGCTCAATGGTCTTTTGCTACCAATGCAGGCAAAGATAAAAGAAAAAGACAGACTCACTTGCCGTAGCTGTGCATTGACCTCTGAAAGAAAGCCTTCATCTAGTTGCCCTTCTTGTTCCCTTTGGCTTATCTCCTAAAAATCACAAGATGTAATGATAAGTTACATAAATACAAATCAAAGAGATTTACAACGCTGTAAATTTGCACTAGCAAACATGAAAACACGTATTAACTAATCTACATGTACTTCAGCACAGCTGTCCAAGCAAATAGGTAACTCATCTAAACAACAAAGCAGCTGAAGCTACCATCTCCAAGTTCTTATTTGCTTCTTTTCTTTCTATCACTCCATCCATGGCTATATGGCATTATTTCCATTCTTCTAAATAGCCATCAGTGTCAACGAAAACTATAATGGTTGAAATGAAGTTTTCATGTAGACGAAGATCTATAGGTGAAGGGCAGTGATTCACAAGCTTGGTTAATAAGAACTTCATTGTCAGCTCACATGATAAGATAATAAAGGAGCACATGAAAAGGGTACTGAGAAAACTTCTCCATGAATAATACAGGGTACCCAACAGAAGATTGGAAATCAATTTAAAACCAAATTTAAGAAAAGGTTTACTTTCTCCATCAATACTAGGGCCTCGGGATCTCTAGGAGGCCAGCGAACCTCTTCCACTTCATCAACGACTGGTTTTAGTATCTCCTTGAGAACATCAGTGGATGACTCTATTTTTTCCTGCAGGAGAAAGATACAGGGAAATAAATTATGAGAGAACTACTAAGAAGAGGAAAAAAGGAGGGGAGGGGCGGAGGAGAGAATAAAGTGATATAACTGAAGCATACAGGGAAATCAAATAGAATTTCATTGATGAGAGAGAGGGACAAAGACAAAGAGAACAGTACCTTAGTCTTATGGACAAGGCAATCCACTATGCTCATTACAGATATGGCCAATTCTTCATAATCTTTCTGCAAAATGACAAAAATTATGTGTCAGTGTGTTTTTGTGCAAAGCAGGGATCTGAAATAAGTCAAACATCAGAATTTCATTAAAAATTAGAATTAACTAAGTAAAAAAGCATGCTTTATCATCCTCTGATTTGCAGGTATCAGTTCTTGCTGCAAGGCGTATCCAAAAACCTTCATTGAAAGCAAGGACATTTTCAACAACAAGCTTCTGAAGCTGTTCACAGAGCAAAAAAAAACAAAAAAAGCCAAAAATAAGTTTACTAAAATAGATTAATAGTGGAACCAAATAAAAGATATTTGCAGTTTCAAGTAAATGGAGAGCCACATTTACTGAATATAGAAATTTAATGAGCATCCCATACTTAAGAAGAAAAATTGAAAATATTCATGTGGAAACATTGTGGAAAGAGGTTCTTGCTTGATTTATAACATTAGAAACTCCATGAGTGAAATGTCCAAGATACTTTGTCATCTATATGAGTAAAAGCACTGCCTTGTATGGTCTAATAATCATTGATCCTTTAATATGAAATAAAGCAGTTCTCATCCACCAACTCACAAGACAAGAATAATTTGTTATCTTATCACAAAAATAGGAGAACAGCAAACCAAAGCCAATTTACTGAAATTATATTTAAAATAGATATTTTACCAAAAGGAAGACAAACAGCCAAAAAAAAAAAAACGATTAGCACCGGCACCAACTTTTATTTTCCCCTGGAAAACACCACGTACTTACTTCATTTGGATTTGCATCCCTCAGTGTATCTATCAGCCTATCCACTTCAACGGTCTTTTTGAAAGCTTCCTCAGCACCTTGACTGGCTGCATAGATCAAATTTCTCCTGTTTTATTAGATGCAAACACGCAATTTTACTACCGATAACTCCACCAATCAGATAAAAAGAATACTAGAGCTGTGTGACTGTAAAACTTGAACTAATCATTTCAGCATAGGCAAACACAGTTAAATCACACCTATTGGTCTCGGATGATTGAGGTAGAGAGAGCTGGCAGTAATTCAAAAGACTAAAGGGTAGCATTCCACTTAATTCTCTAAAATTAAAATACCCATCTAGGGAACACTCTTTTTCCCAATTGAACTCAATAAACAAGTTATATCTATAACATAACTTAATCTACTCTACTTAAGCTATTAATAGTTCTAAAAATTCTTATATTACCAAGCATGCTTATCATAAATCCAAAATAGGAATAGGCCCACGGTTTTTCTTCCACCATTTTCTTTCTTATATGCCTTGAGATCATTGCATAGCATAAATCACCAAGTCTGTTAGAGATAATCCAAGTCCAAGCCCATTGTAAAATCCTAGTCCAGTTATACTAGGAATCCTAGTCCTAATTGTAAATGCTGTCCTAACTATACTATTGTAACCCTAAGGTTAGTCAGTGTTAGCGTAGGGTCAGACTATTATGAGTCCTTTTGGTAGTGTTGTAGGAAGTAAAGCTTTAATTGTAGAGCTCTTATGATATAAAGTTTTAACTGAAAAACTCTTTAGAATTTTGAGCATTTGGCAAATTATAGCGAATAGCATTTTAAAAATCTGAATTTATAATGTAGATTCGTTTTTCTAAAAGCTCCAAATTTCAACTTTTCTCGTAGAGCTTTAGGAAGATTATAGTGCTCTTATTGGTGGGTTACCAAATGTTACATTTTTTTTTTTTTTTGGTTTTCAAAGCTTGATACATTTTAATACGGAGAGAACTCAATAGTAAATATGTAGCAATCACTAGGATAAACAAGTTTCATCAACAACATAACTTAATCCACTCTGCCTAAGCTATTAATAATTCCAAAATGTTCTAGCATTACCAATCATACTTAGTACAACCAAAAATATGAAAATTCCCACATTTTTTTTTCTTCCATTATTTTCTTTCATATATGCCTCAAGACCATTGACACAACATAATTCACCAACTCAAAGACACTCCCAATGGGTCATACACTCATACTATGCTAATCAAGTACCAATGCACAGAAAAATCACTTGATACCACAAAAACATTATCAGATAATATTTATTTATTTTTTTATATAATAAAGTACCTCCTCTTCCAATGCATTAAAGTGTTAGAAGAAAACGGCGTAAGCCACCGCAATCTAAAAGCCCCAACTTTCCAACTTTGCAACAATAAACTCTGCACCACAAAGCAATCAAACAGTATATAATTGAAGATTATCCATAACACAGAGCAGTTTATCTTTGAGAAATTACAAGTTTTATAAATAAATAAATAAAGTAAATTTATTGACTCCAAGTCTCCAACAAGTCCATTTAGTTTTAGAACTCATAAACAGCGACCCAAAAAAAAAGGGAGTACCTGGTTATGGTGGTGGGAATGAGAGAAGCTAAGAAGAGAAGGGGGTGATGACGTGGCAAAGAATGCAGCCATTTTTGTGTGGCCAGTAGCTGTACGGACTAAGATGGCGGAAGAGAGAGAGAGAGAGAGGTGTCACTGATAATGAGCAGTGACCGTTCAAGTTTTTGCAACCAAATCTTTTTGAGTTTTTTAATTTTATATATTTGCAATATTTTTATTTATTTTTTAATTGATGGAACAGTCCAAATAAAATTTTATTGGGCCAAACCTGGGCCTTGTTTCCACCAAGACTGTGATGTAGGAGAAAAATCCATGCCAAGCGGGAATATGTATAAGAACTAATCGGCTGGAAAAAAAAAAAAAAAAATATATATATATATATATATAGGCCCATTATGTAGCAAGAGACTAAATGGTTACTAATACCCATTGCTTATATTCGAGAGTGGGTTAACTGGGAGAAGATATATCATGTAGTTGTTATAGTTGAGCAAGATTTAGTTACAATACTTATGTGTTGTTTCTTTGGTTCTCTTGTTAATATTCTGTCATGTGGATTTTTTTTCATGGAATAGAAGTGTATTTTTTCAATCAAGTAGCCATATAACCGAATTTTAAGAGAGGAACTTAAGGAACAGTACATAAGATACTATACTTAAGTTTTGTTCGTTATAGTTTTATAGATATGTCATGTGTTTTGATGAGAAGCATCTACAAAACACCATTGTTTCTTACTATATTAGAATATTTGCATTATCTCATGCAAAAATTTATGTCTATTTTAGCATTATAACCTAATTTTTTTAAAATTTTATATACTCACTTTTCAAAATATCTTATATTTGATTATTTATTTTACACTAGATTTCATTGGAATATTATTTCTTTCTCAACTAAAAGTTACTGCCCTCAATCTAAATAATTTCTAAAACATTCATTTGCACAACTACAGCAATTATGTAAATTTATCCAATCAACCCCAAAATGCACCAAAATCAATTTATCTATCATTGTACAAAAATACATTAATATTATAATAATTGTGTAAATTTGCAAAAATACATTTGTGCTATAGTAATTGTGTAATTACACAATTATTGTAGTACAAATGTAATTTTGCACAATGATACATAAATTGATGGGGTGTATTTTGGGGTTGATTGGACAAATTTGGAACCTTATGCTATTTTACAACTAATACAAATACTATTATATAGCGTTTGGTACGAGGAAATCCATATTACTCCTGGCATCCAGATTTCTAGGAATGTGATTCCTAGGAATCACATTCCTATGAATGTAGCTATTCCTATGTTTGGTTTATTCCCAGGAATCTTAAATGAATTATTTATTTTTCTCATTCTATCCTTAAATTTGAATGTGAACTACCAAGTCATTTAAAAAAAAAAGGTTAAAATTGTCAATTTATAAAAAATACAATTTCCTTTAAGCCTGGGAATCTGGATTCCCACCTGTTTTAAAGGGAATTCATATTCCTATTAAGAGGGGTTTAAGAGGGGAATCCAAATTCCCTTGGCATCTGATTCCCTAATATGATTTGCAACTAAACATGAAAATCTTTAAACATTTCTAGAAATCCTAAAACATTACCCTGCACCAAGCGCTACATAACAATCAAATTAATGTAAAATTGTAGAAGAGGGCGCCCAAATTTTTTGAAAGAGGAGCCCAAACGCAAAATTGTAATATATATATATATATATAAATAATATTTTCTTAAGACTAAGGGGCATGGGCCCCCACCTAATTCTAGCCCTGAATTGGCATGGGCTACGTTCAAGAAGGTGCCACAGCGTAAATTCAAGGTTGGTTTTGATCCTAAAGATTGCTAATTTTTCTGCTCCTTCATTATTTAAGAGGCAAATGGATCAGGTATTTAGTTTAATATTGTAATATTTATAAACTCTTTTACACAATATTTCTCATTACATTTATAATAAAATGATTCATAATTCTGTTATTGGTTTTTAAGTTCTCTAATCATCCTAAGTCATATATACAAAATGACATCTTGTATCACCTCTTGTGTCCTGACTATTAATAACTTGGAAAATGATGCTTGGATACTCAAGATAGGTTTAACGCTAAAGTTTCTCCAAGTTTTCTATTGAAGAGATGTCCAAAACTATTGTGTTGGTTTTGCAAAATAGTATGTAATCTAACTTAATATCATAAATTTCATTCTTAAAAATTTTTCTTCTTACTTTCACAAATAAAATTTCTAGTTAAAAAAAATACTTTGTATCGCAAATTAAAATTCCATAATTACAAATTATTTTTGTAATTAAATGAGTTTTATATTCAAGTTTTATTTATTATTATTTCCTTTTATTAGTAGTTTGATGAACTATTACTTGATATTTATTATTATATATAATATAAAAGAGACTCAATATGAAAACTAAAAGTGTAACGGGTATGTAAAATTTTGAATTATTATTTGAACATATTCTTTAAATAAAATTAACACAAACATAAACATAAACACAAGAAAATATGTTTTTTTTTAATACTTTTTTTTACCACTATTCATATAAATTCAAATTTAAACATAAAAATATATAAATTATTTGTCAATATTTGAGCTAATTAGGTTATTTATAAACTAAACCATTAAGTAAAGCTTGCTATAGGTGCCCTACCCTCTCTTTCCGTTCCATGACACTTGAATCTTCATTTACTTATTTTAATCAATTAATTAATTAGTAGCCATTGATAATTTATTATAGAAAATTATTGGAATATTATAATTACTTTGTTGTTACCAAATCAGAGTTAATTTTAGAAAATGTCCTCTCTTTGACATAAAGCAAAAAATAAAATATCACAATTTGATGTTAGTTGCGCTATCTTTCTTACAGACCTTCCGATTTGGGTTCAATGACAATATTGTGCTTTTCTACCATGTTCTCTGTAATTGTAATCGGGAAAAGTGACTTTTGTCATGCCCATTGTATTAAATATAGTTTCATGTGTAGTCCTACATTAATCCTCGAGAGATTCTTGAGATTAGAAAATGGAATTCTAAAAGTTTTTGGTTAGATTCTAGTTAGATTGGTTTCGTGTAAGAAATATGTTTTCCTAAATGAGTTGTAAAACCCTTTTTTAGTCATTTTAGGGGAGAGAGAGAGAGAGTTTCAATAGGACGTCCAAAAACTTTTAGAATTCCATTTTCTAATCTCAAGAATCTCTCGAGGATTAATGTAGGACTACACATGAAACTATATTTAATACAATGGGCATGACAAAAGTCACTTTTCCCGATTACAATTACAGAGAACATGGTAGAAAAGCACAANCCCCCCGCCCCTCTTTTTCATAAATGATAGTTCACTATGATTGGGAGAGACAGTGGAAGTTTTTAAAGTTTAAAGACAAAAACTTAAGTGTTTCTTGCACTTATGGTTCAATTGATTTGTAAATAGCCTAGTTAATAAAAAGATTAATGGAATGCTTTTTCATATATTCTAATTCCAATATTTGAATAAAAATAATGAATGTTTGTTTGTACAAAATAAGACAAAAACATGTATGTTCCTATTTAAGTTTATGTTTAAGTTAATGGTATTTCTATTTAATGTTATAAATATGATAATTCTAAAAATGTTATCGGCTCATAAAATCATACTTTAAACAAGCCCATATTCTTGGGGGGGGGGTGGTGGGAAATTCATTGTTATGCTTAATGGTCACAAGACTTGTAAAATGCTTATAGGTTTAGCTCCTCAGTCCTTTTGTAATGTCATATTGTTGGAGCATGCCAATATTTTAAAATTGATTGGTTTCTTTCTCATTAAAATTCCTTTGTAGTTGATCAAAAAATATATATATTATCCCGTTCATACAGAGATTAAGATTAACCTATAGATCAAGCGAAATTAATGAAATAATTAATAATTCAATAATATTTCCTTTCCCTTTTTATTTACCCTCTCACTTGTGCCAATGATAGTGCTTGTATATTTAGCAGAAAAATGAATGTCAAACACAAGGGAGAAGGAAAATAGTATTAATACAAAGATACGCTACAAACTCCACTCAAAAGGCATGATAAATTTTAAAGGAGGTTGGGGCAACTTGTACTACACACAACACTCTCTCTTAAGCAATGTAGGAATCATATTTGTAAAACCCACATGATGTAAGAGGCAAGATATGTATAAGTAAATATTCCCAAAAATTCAATAAAAAAAAAAAAAATCCCGAATTGGCACTCTCATATGTTTTAAGTATATGATATCCACACACATGTTAATCTCGTATACATATTCGAATGATTTTGTATATACAGGTAACGTAAAATGCATTAGACCGATCAAAACCAATAAAACCTAGCGGGTTCTAAGCAAATTGTGTGACCTAGCTGGGTTTTAATGACCCAATTGAGTTTGTGAATTGTGTAAAATTACATTAACAAGTCAATCTCATTGACTTCTTTACTGATTTATATGTGATAATGTGGTAATTTAAATAATAAAAAACCTAAATAAATAATTAAAAAATACATTTTTCAGTTTCGCAAAGCCAGTTAGCACGTAAGTATGAGTATATGTTATATAATTTATTGCTTAAAACTTCTTTTCTCTTCTATTGTTTATATATATATATATAAAATGGGTCCAAGTTAAATATGGTGTAACTCTTTAAAGTTACACATTTTCTAATTTATTAGATTTAAGTAGATCTAACGGTAAAAAAAATGACTTATTAATACTGATATTATGATTAGCATCTCATTTATTGAATTTATGAAATTCTATACTAGTCTCTCCTTGCCAAAAACGTGTCATACACTCTCTCTACCCTCTCTCTCTCTCTCTCTCTCCTCCTAGAGTATAGATGATTCTAGGGAGCCACCAGGTATTATGTTGAGCACCACCAAGTCAGAATGGTTACCTATCTTGCTGCAAAGACTCTTTGTGGCCGATTTATTTTTTCATCATTAGCCTCTTTCATAAATAGCTTCATTGAATTGAAGAGTTTCCCCGTAGATCTGGCTTCTCATATTGCAAAACCAATCTTGGCCAAGTCCATTATTCCTACAGCTTTTTTGACATTGTAATCCTTGCTTTTTGAAATGAAAATTTCAAAATAATAATTATAATAAGGTAAGTGAAAGACATGATTACATTATCACATAGGGTGTTTTAGAAAGACTCAATCATGAGTTTTTTTTTTTTTTTCCTAAATATTTTCACCCTTACACCTATTATTTTGGCAAACCTCAAACGAAATTGGTCATGAGGGTTTTAGAAAAACTCAGCCACAACAGTTGTTCTCTAAAATAATTTTGACTTTGGCCATGAGTGATTCTTAAGAAAATGTTGATATAGCACTAATTCCGGTACCTTGAAACAATGGAGTTAGAAATCAATGGTTGAAGCTTACTATGGAGATGGGAGAGTTCAATGCTCTTTTTCTTTTCTTTTTCTTTTCTTTTTTTCTTTTTTTTTGACTTACTTCTAATATTTTTTTAACTGGACATATAATTTTGTTCTTAAATATATAATGGTAAGTGTTAGTGAGTTTTAATTCTTGCTTTTTATTTAGTTAGTGAGTGATATGACAATCTCTCATTAAAATAAAATGAGATTTCTTTTTAAAATGTAGTGAAGAAGACTGTTAGTATTTTTTTTTTTTCCTACTCTTTAATGGGAAGAGTTAATGTCAACCACTGATTTCTAGGGAATAATTATGACATAGCTAGAGTGTTTCAATCGGTTAGATTAAAGGGAAAATTATTAAATACTCCGAAAGTACCATAAATGCGTACCCCCCTCTCATACGAATTGTGGATCCTATTAATTAAAGTTATAATTTAATTAGTGAGATTCACAGTTATGTAAAATGAAGGAGTTGGTATTTATGGTACTCTAGGAGTACCCAATATTTTCCCAGATTAAAGAGAAATTTATGATCTTAAAAAAATATAACTCTTATGAAATTATATCAAATGTAACTTGAATCCCTCTCTCTCTCTCTCTCTCTCTCTCTCTCTCTCTCTCTCTCTCTCTCTCTCTCTCTCAAGCCTATTTAGTAGATGTGGCATATATTATTTTTTTTGCAACATTGAACAGTACCGTGGCAAATTTGCCACGGTACGGAATGCATGTGGCAAATTTTTTTTTCTTTTAATGTGTAGATTGTGTTGATGAGTTGTAATAAATATTATTTTAATGTGTAGTAAATATTATTTTAATGTATAGAATTGAATTATAAAACATCTGATAAATGGGATGTTGTAAAATGATGTGGTAAAATAATAAAGTAAGCCTTTGGTGTGGTAAAATGACATAATTTTTAGAACATCTGCTACGGATGCTCTAATCCTTGCTTTTTGAAATGAAAATTTCAAAATAATAATTATAATAAGGTAAGTGAAAGACATAATTACATTATCACATAGGGTGTTTTAGAAAGACTCAATCATGAGTTTTTTTTTTTTTTTTTTTCTAAATATTTTCACACTTACACCTATCATTTTGGCAGACCTCAAACGAAATTGGTCATGAGGGTTTTAGAAAAACTCAGCCACAACAGTTGTTCTCTAAAATAATTTTGACTTTGGCCATGAGTGATTCTTAAGAAAATGTTGATATAGCACTAATTCCAGTACCTTGAAACAATGGAGTTAGAAATCAATGGCTGAGGCTTACTATGGAGATGGGAGAGTTCAATGCTCTTTTTCTTTTTTTTCTTTTTTTGACTTACTTCTAGTACTTTTTTAACTGGACATATAATTTTGTTCTTAAATATATAATGGTAAGTGTTAGTGAGTTTTAATTCTTGCTTTTTATTTAGTTAGTGAGTGATGTGGCAATCTCTCGTTAAAATAAAATGAGATTTCTTTTTAAAATATAGTGAAGAAGACTGTTAGTATTTTTTTTTTTCCTACCCTTTAATAGGAAGAGTTAATGTCAACCATTGGTTTCTAGGAAATAATTATGACATAGCTAGAGTGTTTCAATCGGTTAGATTAAAGGGAAAATTATTAAATACTCCGAAAGTACCATAAATGCGTACCCTCCTCTCACATGAATTGTGGGTCCCATTAATTAAATTTATAATTTAATTAGTGGGATTCATAGTTATGTAAAATGAAGGAGTTGGTATTTATGGTACTCTAGGAGTACCCAATATTTTCCCAGATTAAAGAGAAATTTATGATCTTAAAAAAAATATAACTCTTATGAAATTATATCAAATGTAACTTGAATCCCTCTCTCTCTCTCTCTCTCCATATATATAAAAGTTTATACCTTAAGGGCATAATTGAATTTTACTATTGTTTTAATATAAGTGGAACCACTCCCCTCACTCCTATTAAAATTCCCTGGAGCGCTTCTTCCTCCCTTTAAAAAAAAAAATTAATGCAATAATCCAGCTCATTCCCCCATATACAAACAAACCAGCCGGAACAGTTTTTGGTGGCTGGTCCATGTTGATGTACGGTGCAGAAAGAATATAAGTTTTACAACTAGTTTGGATGGAGAAAGTTCGGGATTGATGGAGACTTGAAGCACATGTTACGTATATAATACCAAGATTTGTTTCTAAGCTTTTAGGCTGACATTATTATGATTAAGTATCCAGTAGCTAAAAAGGTGATCTTGGATGTATCACCAATTCGATCACCAACCCATGGGGCCTTCCCATTGACTAGTTTGCTGAAGAAATTTGATTCTATTGGTATTTCAACCTTGAACAACTTCATGATTGATTTTTGGACCCCAAAAAATATAGGGTACCCTTTTTATTTATTGTTAGTCTTTGTGTTAGAGATAAGAGAGCAGAGCTAACCACATTGTTTAGAAGAGTGTTATTGTCGCAAGAACGCATTGATTACATACGTACACATCTTTTATTGCCCTAACGCAACACTGCTCAACGGTCAACTGTGCGCCGAATTACCTATCAATTTTCATCGAAGACATTTATATATATGGTTGAATGTTTAAAGGGTTATTTGACTCATAACCCTTTAAAAACTATCAAATTTTTTTTTTTTTGAGATAGTTTCAACTTATAACGTTAGTTCTTGATGACAACTCTTTATCATTAGACCAAAACATCAATTAATTTTTAGTGCAAGCAGGGATTGAACTTCAAATCTTTTATACAATTATCAAAAACTTTACCAGTTGAGTAAACTAGAATCCACTAAATACTATTAAGTGGATATCATTCAAACCAGCTCAACCCCAAAATTTGATGCCACAGCTTTTCAGTTTCATGGATTAAAAGTACACTGGTGCCAAGTGCCAACATTCTAGTGTATGATTTTCAAGGGCCTTCTCCTGAAAGACCTTATTTAGGCCTAACCATATTAACACATACACCCATAACAAAGTGTTTATGATCTCTGATAAATAAATAAATAAATTTATAATTCAATAGTTAAGAAGAGGAATTTGAACATTAAACGTCTTCATTAGAAACATCAATATATATTAGTTGAATTATAAGACTTTTGGCAGAAAATAAAGAATATCAATATATACAATATTACAATCTACAAATCTTCAAATTGGTAACTATTGCAATTGCTTAACCAATATGGTTTGCTTGTTTGCTTGCTCCACCCTCAATCCTATCACTCCTAGAATCAGAGACACACGTACGAATCACCAACCAACTTTGTCCAAATATAATTCAATAATTAAGAAGAAGAATTTGAACATTAAACGTCTTCATTAGAAATATTAATGGATATTAGTTGAGTTATAATACTTTTGGCATAATAGAAGGGTATGGTTAACAAGTGTCCTTAGAACATTTGTTAATATATCATTTTAAGAAAGTTTTGATACTACGAAAGACTTGGCATAATAGAAAGAAGGGTATAGTTAACAAGTGTTCTTAGAGCATTTGTTAATATATTGTTTTAGAAAAATTTTGATACCACTTTGGTGGAAAATATAAAAAGTTATAAAAAAAAATTATTGTTGTTTTTCTTTTTCCATAAAAATTTAAAAAATATATTTTTTAAACCAATACCCTAGGGGCAACTCCACATTGAAGGTAGGGTGGGCACAGGACCACCCTAACCTAAAAAGAATAATTACTATATATAATGTTTAAAAATTTTATGATTTGTATACCCTTAAAAAAAATTTGTGACCACCCTAAATTTTTCAAGGCCTAACAAAGTTAAACTTTGATCACCTTAACAATATATTAGGTCATTTTAAACAAAAAGAAAAAAAAAATATTGAACTAAAATTTAAAAGAGATGTAACTTGCAGTATTGATAATGAAACTTGTTATAAAACTTTATGTTTTGCATTTTTTTTTTTTTTACTTTTTCTTTTTTTGCGGAGAAGTTGTTATTAATCTATGAAATTGTCTTTTTATTAAATTTTGTATAATTCAGACCCATTTGGTAATGTTATTCTAGTAACATTATTTAAGTATTGTGAAAATACGTATGGATGAAAAAGTGCTGTGAAAATACATGTTGTGTTGTTTAAACAACGAAAATTGTTGTTTAAACAATACAACCAAACAGACTCTCAAATTTCTTAACAATTACCTTAGAAAAAAAATTCTAACAAAATCCATCTATACAATATTACAATCCATAAATCTTCAAATTGATAACTATCGCAATTGCTTAAGCAACCTGGTTTGCTTGCTTGCTTGCTCCACAACCCCCCAATCCTCTCACCCCTAGAATCAGACACAAACATACTAATCATCACCCAACTTTTGTCCAAATATGAAATTATATGTGTTCCTCACACATGGTCTTTTCTCAAACACGCCTATCACATGATTTGTCTAAACAATTTGTGAGGCTTTCATCATTACTTCATATGCTTCAACAACCCCATCCATGTGAGAAGTATCGAAACTATACAGCATACACAAAAATAAAATAATTTAAAATGGTTGAAATGTTTCTTTCATATCTATCTGCTTATTACCTTTTTTGTGCCGTGCTGACAACTTGCATATCTTTTATAATTTTTTTTTATTCTATAAAAGATCAATCATATCGAGGTCTGAAAAAGTGCTATTTGTCGTTTAGCTTTGGCGGCCTTTCCTGGATTCTTTAATCAAAGTCTCTTTCCTCAAATTTCTTGCGTTCACATTTTTCATTTGAACGAGCATTAGTCAACGAATAATGAATGATACAAGGAATAGCCACCAAGCTTTTGCTTGATAAAATAAATTATTTGATGGCATTCAATTCACCACCATGTTCCTTTAATCTTTCGTTCACAAATCCTTTTTTTTTTTTTTTACCCCAAGATCCTATGATCTTTACATTCATTCCAAATCAACTTGTAAAATTGAATAAGAACCAATATCGCAATAATTCATTCATTAAAAAAAAAAAACCAAAAAACAAGTAGGGGGTGTTTGGTTTGCTGTAATGTGTTTTTGATGTGATGTATATTACGATGATGTAACATTAAAGTCTCATTTGGGAGGAAGAAATAGAATGGAATGAAAATGAATGAAAATTACAATTTTAGAATATTCTTCCCCTTCCTTATTTTGGAGTTTTAATAGAGGGAATAGAAATCTCATTCACTTGTTTGGAAGTTTAAGTGGGAGGAAATGGAATAGGTAGAAGGGAACACTCATTACTCTCTATTCACTTAAAATCTCAAATTTTCATTCCCCTCAAAATTGGGAGGAATATGAGAGAATAAAATTAAATTTAATATTTTTTTACTAAAACTCTCAAAATACCCCTATATATTTAATCTTTTATTTTAAAATATAAGTCTAATAGTAATATTGTCATAAAATAATTCCATTACATTTCCTCCATGTTGCTCCCAAACAAGATTACTTATATTCCATTCATTTTCATTCTTTTTTATTCCTTTATTTTAAAACATCCAATCAAGGTTACTTAATTCCATTCCATTCATTTCCCTTACTTAAAAACATTTCATTCCATTTATTTCCTTTCCATTCCCTTATGAACATTCCATTCAATTCCATTTTCTTATGAACTCCCAAACGAAGCCTAAGATCTTTGGTTTATTTTATTTTTTCTAACATTACCATAATCTAAAATTATAAAATATATCATATTACCTTAATATAATATCACGGCGAACTAAATGCCCCGTAGTGTGTTCATAGTACATAGAAGTTGCAATTTACAAGTGAACTTGACTAAAAAAGCTACCATTTATAAATGAACTCGACTTTAAATTCATGATTGAGAATCAAGAGTTCTTTTGTAAATTATAGTTGTGTGTATTATTTATCATTGACGTGATGCACATTACGATGATGTAATATTAAGATTTTTGGTTTATTTTATTTTTTTTAATATTATCATAATTTAAAATTTTAAAATATATCACATCACTTTAATGTAACATTACGATGAACCAAATGCCCCCTACTATATTTATAGTACATAGAAGATACAATTTACGAGTGAACACGACTATAAAAGCTATCATGTGAACTTGACTTTAAATTCGAGATGAAGAATCAGGAATTCTATTGTAAATTACAATTATGTGTACTATTTGTACACTTATCTATGTGCAGTAGTAATTTCCCCAAAAAAATCCAAAAGAAAAAACCTTTCGCAATTCATCATTTTTATTTAGCTTGATGCAACATTTGAGGCACTACTTATGACTCACTCCTCTTAAAACGAAAATCACGTTATTCACATCCAAAAACTATCTGCCGAAATCATAACAACTCTGAAATTTCCATCAAAGGAATTAAATATTCTTGTTTTTTAATTTACAGCTGAATTTTATACAGTATAATTTACTTCTTAAACAAAATAGGGTTATTCTAACAAGTGCCTTTACGGCATTTATTAATAATCTATTTTAATAAAATTTTGATACTATTTTTATGAAAAATAAAAAAAGATGTCAAAATATTAATTAATTTTTTTATTTTTTATTAAAACTTTCTTTAAATAGACTATTAATAAATATTCTTAGAACACTTGTTAGCATTTTTCAACAAAATAAACCTATCACGAAGTAATACTTGTGACAAGATGTTCCTTGTCTAAACTAAGGAAAACACTAAACGCGGCACAGACATTTTTAGTACAGTTCATTCATATAAATTTCAAGACAGTCGGTACCGTAAATTTTGACTAAAAAGTAGCTTTCATCAACTTCAATGCTCCCATATTTATTAGGTACGATTCTCCAAAAGACTGTGCACCAATTTAAATATTTCTAAATATTTTTCTCCTCTATTGGAATGTTACTTATGTTTTGGCTGATTTGTTAAAAATTAAAAATTTATTACTAAAAATATTATAGTAAAATTATTTTTAAAAGATAAAATATTGTTTATTTGTTAATCTTTACGTGTTTTTTGTGTTTTAATTGGTCTATAAATAGTATCATGAGACCAGTCAAAAAAACAAACGCATTGCTAAATAAACGCACACTTCAGTCTAGTTTGGATAGCGACAGGTTATACGTTTTACACATTTACGTTTTTTTCTAAGTCTTGTGCACTATTTACGGGACCTACATGTACGAAATCTGACAAAATTAATTTTAAAATTGGCTCTCACGATACTATTCACATATTTAAAAATTATTTTGCTACAGTATTTTTAGTTTTAATTTTCAATTTTCAATAATAAGCATTATCTAAACAGACCCATGTATACATTTTCCCTTTCTATAAGTAGAAATTCTTAATTCGGCCAAAAAAAAAATGTAGAAATTTTCTTAAAACACAATTCTTTTATACTTCACTATCCATGTTACCTTTAATATAAAATATAATATTATTTTTATTTTTATTTTTATTTTTTACTTTTCTTTCTTTATAATCTTGTTATTGCAAATGAAGATATTTAAGTTGAAGGGTGGGAATAATTATTTTAAGCAATTGCTTCTAATAATTGAGGATTTAATTAGGATGTACAAAACTACAAATATGATAAGGAAAACATGATTTCTACATTAAGACATTACCACACTAAGAATCCATGAACCTTGTTAGAAAATAAAGAATAACTACAAGAACATATAATTTATATACGTTTTAAGCAGCACAAATTTGATCATATTTTGAATTAAGTCTCTTGAACTCAATCAATTAGAACATCAACATATGTCCTATAATCTCCTCTATTTTATAACAAGATTTCTTTATTGTCATCACCCATAGATATGGATCCTAAGATGTTTGTCTTAGCAAAGAAGAAAAAAGAATTATGTGTGTTTAGATTAACTTATTTTTATCAATTTAATTTATTTTGTTTATTGTGTTACTAGGAAAAAATAATCAGTTGTACCTTGATATCCTTTAAATAATTGTACATTACCTTTTAGGGGATGAAAATAGACTCAACAAAATAAACCAATAGTTTATTGCTACAAAATAATGTTATTGAACCTTTGATAATTCCAATCACCTATGTATCCAACACCTCAAAATCCAATTATTTTGTAGTTGTTTTCCAGCTTGCTTACTCAAATGATTCTCAAGCACGCCAAAGACAATTTATATTATTTCAAATTGATTGATTTGATATCATGACCTAGGACCGACCTATAAAACAAAAGCACACTTATTCAAATTTCTTGAATTTTAAGGTAGATTATGGTAACCAAGAGTAGAATAATAAGGCCAACCTCTTTTATTGAGAAGAAGGAAAAGTATTACTAGTGTGGGGCCAAGAGATCGTACGGCCACGGCTCACTCCAAGCCAGGCCCAAGGGGCCCAATCCGAGGAGGAATGACTACCCAGGGCTAATTTGGGGAGCAAACTCTTCTTTGGATCCACGCCGAGGATCCCCTCGTCCTCGGCATACTAAGGATAACTGTAGGGGAGGGAGGACAGACCCAGAGCAAGTTGTCATCTCAACACTTAATACGTTCACCTAACCCTTCTGGCCGCATTAATGGGGATGCAACCCCCGGGCAGGGCTACATCGATCAGGGTGAACCACTTGAGGGCGAATACGACCTCTGATGGGACAAGCAGCCAGAGGATAGGCCAATGAACGATCAACAGAAGGAAAAAGAGAGTAATATATAAGAGAGACAAGCAAAATGTAATAGGGGTTTTTTTGGGAGAAAGGAGGAAAAAGGACTCCTCGGCCATGGGCCAAGGAGTATCCACTAGTTGTAAATTGTTCCAAGTATTTTATTCAAAAAGAAAAGAAAAGATGTTCTCGCTTCTAGGACGCCGGTCAGCGCCTAAACCTTCAACCTACTCTCTACAAATTCATTGTTCTGGGTTCGTTGGGCCTATGACCAATCTCTTTTGGGCTTAGGCTACAAAAACCGACCCTACAACTAGCATTTTAGAATTATTTTATTAAACTCACAAATAAAAATTAAATTGATTTTTTTTTAAAGATAATTACAATATGCTACTAATTATGCAGTTCTAACTCTTACCTCCTTAGACCCTCAAGCACTTTATGTATATGAAGGTATAAAATAAGTTACAAGGCTCTTGGTTAAATTGATTATTTCTAATCTGTGCTTAAAAGTAATTACTCCAGCATGTGTTTTAAGGAAAATACTTACGTCGGAACATAGCAAAATGGTACTTCCTTCTTTCATATTTATGGTAGACCTCACCATAAATTTAATGAGTAGACCTCATCATAAATGTGAGAGGATTGAGCACCATTCATTATGTTTTGAGAGTACCTAAGAATTACTCGTGCTTCAAACGGTTGAAATGCAAGCACAGTAATGAAAAAAAAACTACTCCCTCCATCCCACTTTTTTTGTCTTCTATTCCATTTTGAGATGTCCCAAAATATTGTCCTGTTTCTAAAAGTAAAAATCATTAATTTGCTAATGTTCCTATTATACCTCTATTAATTTACTAATTCAATTTTTTTATAAATTTTTTTAAGGGTAGTTTTGAGAACTTGTACATTTTTAAAAGGTAGACAAAATAATAAATAATATTCTCTTAAAAAATTTAACTTTTCAAACAGTACAGTGGGAAGGAGGGAGTATATGATTTATACCAAACATAAGGTCAATACTCATCACTAACAAACACTGAAAGTAGTAATAAAGAGTTTGTGTTTAAATATGTCAGATTGGACTTTTCCTAGCAAAGCCTTCAATCTGGCTTTACTGAAAAACAACACAGTTGGGAGTTGGGACTGTTAATTATGAATTAACTATCAATCCCCTTTATTCAGCAAAAAAAAAAAAAATGCTGTCAATCTCCTTTGAGTTGGGTAATAATTGATTGCATGTAGATAAATTAAAATACAATTTGCTTGCACCTAAAAAAATATAAAAATAAATCATTATAACAGCCAAGTTTCTAATAAGAAAAAGGTACACTAAATTTAGGAAAATACTAAACTATTATAAAAATTTTACTATAAATAATTTATAAATTGATGCGGAAAAATTATGATTGGGACCACATAAACAATATAATAAACAAATATTTGAATCACTTTTTATTTATTTATTAATAATACATTAATTTGTAAAAATTATAGAATGTAGTCAAATTTGTAATATTCCAAATAATTCTCTAAAATTTAATTATATGGTTGGAAACTGTAACTTTACACAAGAAAAGGTATTGACCAATAAACCATCACATAGTTTCTATGTATACTTGTATATTTGTATTACATTATTTACATTGACTAATAAATCAAATTGTTGAATTAATTAAAGAACATAACATATAACAAACAAATCTAACTCTGACCAAATCTTACTTAAAATTAAGTAAACTGTCACATATAAATCGATTTTGGAAAAGTATATTTATAACGAACAAGGCAATCATCATGTGGCCCAAAGAAAAAAGAAAAGAAATGCTATAAATGAATCGAATGGGATAGATTCCAGATCAGTGGGGAATATTATATTGAGTTTAATTTAGCCCATCCCAGAAAAAGTGATGGAAATAAAAATCAACAACCTCTGGTCTCCCCAAAAGCTGACACTGCTCCATCAACCTCTCTCTCCCTCTCTCCCTCTCTCTCTCACTATGATCATATTATTCAGTTTTGAAAGAAGAGCAGGGATCAATAAATAGAGAGATAAATGCTTTCCCATGCTTCCAATTCAGACAAAGTCAGAAGGAGAGTGATAGCTTTAACCTTAAAATTACAAGTAATTTTATAGACATGGTAAAATCTCCCAATAATACACGTTTGGCTGTTGCATATAACCGTACGTATATCTTGCACCGAAATCGTAACTTCAGTAGAAATTATGTGTGTACATTTGTATGCAACTGTTACTGTGAACTAAACATTACTCTTTTTACAATAAAAAAATGATAATAACACAACTTTTACCGTAATTTATTTCCATGACAAATCGTGAGTAATTAAAAAAAAATTATAAGTCCATAACTTTGTTACAACTTTGTTATGTAAGCAAGTTATGATCCTAACATTATTCTTTACAATATTCTTGTTTTTAATTATTTATGATTCATCAAATTTATTATTTTATTATTTTATTTTGATATATACTAATAACTACCGCTTTATCTATTGTAAAAATGTGGTGACAATTTGTTACGTCACTGCCAGAACTCTAAAATTAAAGCCAAGAAATCCAAGTTGGTACCTCTTACTCAAAGTATATACATACTAGAGAGAGAGAAGGAAGGGGAGCTTTGAAATACTGGCCAATGGCATATATCTTGAAGCCAGACAGTACAAAGAGTTAAGATCTCTGAGAGCTAATTGACTGCTATCTCTGGCCCCAAATGCCCAGTAGCCCATAACACTTCGTCTCTTTACCTCACGTTATTTTTCCCTTATCAGTCAGTCAATTTTTTTGTGTAGATTAGAGAGAGAAATCAAGAAGGAGAGTTGCTGAAAAGAGATCATGAAGATCCAGTGCGGCGTGTGTGACAAAGAAGGAGCCGCGGTATTTTGCCCTGCAGATGAAGCAGCTCTTTGTGATGGCTGTGATCATAGCATCCACCATGCAAACAAGCTCGCCAGCAAACACACACGCTTCTCTTTGGTCCACCCCTCCTCCAAAGAATTCCCTCTTTGTGATATCTGTCAGGTACTTATTCCTCATCTCCTTCCTCCTAGTCAATAATAAGAGAGAGACAAGTCATATATAATGAATAAAGTCCCTTTATAATTCCTTGACCCTGATTAGTCTGTTCAGAATTCATAGCCGACCCAAGAATTCTGGGACTAAGACTTTGCCATTGTTATTGTTGTGTAATTTTGGTTGGAAAAAAAAAAGGTTCAAAACAACCATTAGAAGAAGAAATTGATGATATTGGACTATTGGTTATCTTCTCTAAATTGCAGGAAAGGCGTGCCATTCTTTTTTGCAAAGAAGATAGAGCAATTCTTTGTAGAGAATGTGACCTTCCAATTCACAAAGCCACTGAGCATACCCAGATACACAATAGGTTTCTTTTCACAGGTGTAAAGCTCTCTGCCTCTTCTTCTTTATATCCAACCTCATCATCTTCCACTGCCTCTGATGCAAACATTGGTACTGAGAATAGGAGCACAAAGTCATCCATAAAGATACCAAAACCAATTCATAATGAAGCTTTGAGCTCTCCTTCAAGTGCAAAAACGACACCACCAACTATCAAGATCAATGAAAATGAGAATAACACGGTTTCTATTTCAACCAGCAGCATATCAGAGTATTTGATGGAAACCTTGCCGGGTTGGGGAGTTGAAGACTTTCTTGACTCTTCATCAGCTAATTACAACGGTTTCTGTAAGGTTTGCAGTGCAGCCTAAAATAAAATAAGCCTTTGTTTTGTTTGATTTGTGATAGCTTTTATTTTCAAGAGCATCAAGTTTATTAATTTGCTAATATTAGCCACCTAATTATTGGTGCAGTCCTATGGTGATTTTCTTCCATTTGAGGATCAAGATCTTGGAAGAAATATTAGTTCATTTCCATCAGAAGAAGGTTTGGCCAACTGGGTTCCTCAAGTTTCACCTCAATCCTCTCAATTTCCTTGTCTTCCCCACACTGAGTTTCTGAACCCATTTAAGGAATCAGAAAAGACAACTAACGTGAAAAGAACTAGCCGGAAATGGAGCACTGATGCTTTTACAGTACCTCAAATCAGTTCTCCATGTCTCAAGAAATCCAGACACTTCAGATAGGATTTTACATATTAGATGTTTCTTTTTGCCAATTATGGTTCGATCTGTTTGTGATCTCTAGATCATCTCTTCTGTCTGTTTTAAAATGGGGTCAGTTTTTCTTCATTGTTTTTTGCTAGTCTTCAGTTGGATTGTTTTGCAATCATGTAAACACTTTAAATGTGAAATAGTTCCATTTTCCTCTGCAATTATCCTATTCCGCTGTTTTTCATTTAGCTTTTTGATTCTCCTACATCCATATTTCACACTTCTTTTTTCACACTGCTTTCATGCGGTTAAAATATGTACATTCTTACATTAATTATGGTATTTCACATTTCTTTTTTCACATTGCTTTCGTGCATTAAAAGAGGTACGCTATTACATTAATTATGGATGCGTGTGTGTGAAAAACTTCTAATACTATATGTTAAAGCATAGACATTCCTACAACCATTGTAGATATAAGCGTGAAAAATAGAGCAGATAAACGAAAGAAAGAATATACCACCGCCTCGTGTAGGCGAGTTGGTACCCGAGCTGTATAGAGACTGATTACTGGGGGCTCAAGCTCCCGCATTTACCTAGCGAAAAAAAAAAAAAACGAAAGAAAGAATACTTAACCATTCAAAGCATCATTTAACAGATTTTTGTTTAGAGCACCATCTAACATATTCTTGTTGTTCATCAATATATATATATATGTGTGTGTTCTTGTATAATCCACACTCATTAGGCTTAAAAGTTTTTTTCTTTTTCTTTTTTATAACCAAGGCTTAAGTGTTAAAAGTAATTTTTGTTTTCTTTGAATTTTACTAACATGTGTCCTTAGAGTATACAATAGTAAACTATTTTAGAAAACCTTTTTATGAAAAAATTATCAACTTTTTTTACAATTTTTTCAATTCCTTATAAAATATTTCTAAAAATGAATGATTAATGTGTGCCTTAGAACACATTAATCGAACCCTTTTTCATTTACAACAAAAGCACAAAGTTCGGTAAATAAAATACTTAAGAGATAAACTTAATGGCCCACCATGAGAGGGTAATATAATATGGTCTACAAAAACTCTTGATTGATCATAGTGTATTGCATAAATGGAACGGTCATATAACTACGGCTTTTAAAAGTTAATAGTATTTTTTTTTTCTTTTTTTACACCAAAAGCACAAAGTTCGAAAGAAAATTTAGAGATAAATTTAATGGCCCACCATGAGAGGGTAATATAATACAGTCGAGAAAACTTTTGATTGAGCGTATTGTATTGCATAAATAGAATGGTCATTTAAGACCTTACTCTCCATGTGTGGGTCCCATAGGTTATGAGAGAGTGGTCTCATGAGATGCCACCTCCTTGTGTTAAAAACTTAATTAATATTCTCTACATCTGTGGAGGGTGGACTATCTCAATCATTATCGATTAATATTCTCTATCCGTGTGAAAGATGGACCATCCCAATTATTATCGATTAATTTTCTCTATCCATGTGAAGGATGTGCCATCTCCAATTATTATTTTCTTTTTTTAGATAAAACCATCCTAATGAAAAGCTCCTAAAAGTTAAAACAACTATTTTTTTTTTATCCTTTATGTTTAGGGTGTTTTCATTTGACCATTCATATTTGAAAATTATCATTTTTCTCCTCATATTTGAAATTGCTTTCAAATTAGTCATTTTGTTCATCTTCATTTGTGACATTGATGCTAAGTACCAACTAAGCTCATAGCACAATTCTTCTATTTGAAAGTACGTACGTCATCGTCAATTTATCAAAAAAATAGAAACTATGTCGTCTGGAATATTAGTTTAGAGTCTAGTTAACAAGAAATTATTATTTACACCAGGAGAACTGTTGATGTGATCCTTCTTGACCATTGAGATGATGTCATCTATGCAAATGTATATATGAGCTTCCTAATCAACACAAGAAATAAAAAATAAAACTTACTAGATGATATCACACTTGCATAAATAACAACATTTTATTAGTTGAGAGGGCCACATCAACAATTCTCCAGGTGGACTTAATAATTTCCCCCAGTTAACAGATGCTTTTAAAGCATTTGTTAATAAAATATATTAAGAAATTTTTAATATCACTTTTATAATTAAAAAAAAAATGTAAAAAACTATTTTAAAAAATCAATTGCTATACTTTTTTTTCTTTTTCCTTAAAAAGTTTCTAAAAATACTTCATAAATCAATACACTTTCCCTTATAAACTCCCAAACAAAGCCCCATAAAAAAATTTTAAAAATAATTCATAATCCAATATACTTTCCCTTATAAAATCTCAAGCAAAACTTTAATAGACTTTTCATTCCCTTCAGTAAAACTCTCAAACAAGGAAATGAAAGAATATTTTAAAATTATTCTTTTCGTTCATTTCCATTTTATTCCCTCCTCCTAAACTAAGGCTTAGGTTATCCGTTAAATTTTTTCCATTAATTTAAGTATTTTTAATGAATTAAGTCAGTTCTTTTTCTTTTTCGTTTCATTTGTTCTTCAAATCTCTCTCTCTCTCTTCACTGCACTGCACTACACTACAGTTTAAACTCATCAAGTCACCTTTGAGGAAGTAGGGAAAATGGCAGAGGTGGACGTACGGTGGCTCGGCAATGGAATTTGAACCACACAGCAATCCTCAATGATCCCTTTTGGAGCACCAAATGCCAATCCTCTCTCTCTCTCTCTCTCTCTCTCTCTCTCTCTCTCACACATATATTAGTCTCTAATAAAGTAAATATTTTATAAAAGAAAAAAAAATTAATTTTTAATTAATGAGTATTTAGTTATTTTTCCTTCAGATTGGTTGTTGAGAAGACAGTAGATTCTAACGCAATTGGAAATGTTGAATATAAAGATATTTATTAGTTGGGGTCTAAAAGACCCAACCTAATCACTCTAATTCAAGGCCAGTCACCTCGCCACCCTTAAATTGAGGAAAGGTGAGAAAAGACTAGAGAATCAACCGCTTCAGTGCGATGCAAAAACCCACTCCTAAACCGGTTCCGATGAATAAACCTCTATTCATAATTATTGACTTATATGGCATCTAACAATCAAATCACTCAAAAATGAACAAAAAGACCATTTTAAAAACGATCTCAAATATCAAGGAAAGAAACAAAATTTTCGAAAATGATAAACAAAAAATGAAAACATTCTAGTATATAGAAACTAGAAAGTTCAACAACGTAGTTTAATCAATCAATAATGTATAAAAGAATAGATGGAAAGATGAAGATATGGGATGAGTCATATACTTGAGAAAGTGAAAGTGACAGCCTGCCTGGCGCGTGGACTTTGTTGGAAGTATCAAATTTATCAAGTACTGGGGTTGAGCATAAAGGTGTCGTAGGAACGTGGGAACGTGTATATGTAATGCCAATTGAAAAAATCATATCAATTTATTTTTTGATGAAAAAAAAATTCACATCAAACTAAAAATTAAATAGAAATGGAAAACTTCAACCTACGGCAATGGTGACACAACGTTGTGAGAACAACAATTTTTGGTCTATAATACCTAATACTTGTGGCTTTGGCAGTTGACACTTAGAATTTTCATCATTCTTTAAAAGACTGCAGTACAGTACGTGGTATAGTTAGATGCAGTCTAGACTCTAGGGCTGTGATGGCACGTAATAAAAGTCTATTTAATGCATTGCCTTGCATAATGAAGCCTTTTTTTTCGTTTCTTTTTTGGTAATAAATTGTGAGAAGCAAATATGAACTAATTCAGCAGTTGACAAGAAAAGAAAAAAATATATATATATGCTTCTTGTGGAAGCTTACATTGTTTATATATACAAGTCAATGAGTTTTGACAGATATCAACATTCTGCTACTTGCTAAAAAAAACAAAGCAAAATCCTGCATCTGAAACTTCAAATTTACCATTCTTATCTCTTTTGTCTTTCTTTTCAATTGTGTTATTTTACAGCCACTAGAGGATGGATACAGAAACAAAGTATGCATATACCTTTGGATAGTTACAAACAGGCAAACTAATAAAAGAATCGCACCCGCTATTGCACGGAAAATAGCAAACATATAAATGATGACAAACCTGCAAATAAAAATGGGACAGACAAATAAAAGATAGGTTAAAACCCAACCGCATGCTATCAGAGAAACTGATGTGAAAATTTTATATCATGTCTGGCATGGGGAGGGCAAATCTATGTAATTTAAAAGGTTCCATGATCATATTTAGCTCAATTGATCCACTTATTGGGATTTAGGTTATAAACAGAACAAACTTGGTTACCTTCATTTGGAGGTTTAAAAAGCATTGTGTCAAGAAGTAAATGCAAAAAGTCTATCTGCAATATCTGTGCGACAGATTGGACACTCAGAACAAGCAAGCGAACAAGATTTACACACTGCAAAGAAAAGTACAATAGAGGTTATTTTGGGAAAGGGCAATGGAGAACGGAAGGAGGGAACTTGTGGAGGTTCGAATCACTTACAACAAAAATGCCGACAAGGGAGAAGAATTGCTGCAGTTGGTGATTCGAAACATACTTTACAAATGTGGGAATTTACATCACCATTTCCTAGGTACTTGAGCTCCTTTTCCTTCATCTCTTGCATTCGTGCCTGAAAGCATAAAGAAGAGATTAGCAAATAAGCATCTCCCAAGGTAATAAAATCACTCATGTAGACTACACTTAAGACAGACTCTTCTAGAAATTTAAAGATTTAAAAAATTGTCCAAATCTTTTGGAAACCACCTCAGAAAGTTTCATCACCCTCTAATTTTCATTAGAATTAACTACTTGGAATATTTATTATCCAGTAATATAATTATGTTACCATCCTATGGGTTTTTTTAATTATTATTATTTATTTATTTATGTAGACCATCCTAAGTTAATAAGCTATTTCATTGCTACTCTCACATAGCTAACTTAGAAATGTTAGACAGCTTAGCATATTGACACAGGACCAACCAAAATGAATGCAACACAATTGAAGAACCAGACAAAAATAAAAATAACCTAGGAATCACACCTAGACTTGCTTGGAATTGAAACCAAGTAAGAAAGCAAAACTTAGAAATCAGAACCAAGGGTTAACAGGAATCAACACCAAACCATTGAGAAAATTTTAATGGAAGTTTACAAATCAAGTAAACTAACTTGTCTCCATAGGAGAACAATAGCGTGTTTTTATAGACTACTAGGACTAAACCCTAATTCTAATTGACTTAGGAACCTATTATTGAGTGACAAAAATATCCTAGATTCTTGGAAATTAAATAAAATAATAATAACCTAAATAACAAATAAAACATAAAATAAAATCCAATGGACCTATAGTGAAAAAAAAAATTACAATTGAATTCTAAAATCAAACTAAGTTAAAATTAAATTGTCCTCACACTTTTTACATCACATAAGATGGGAATGAAATGAGCTTGCACGAGAGAAGGCTTTCAAGCAGCACAATATTTTGTTGAATAAAAAAACGCTGCCCTACTCTTGGTCTAGACAAACTAATTATACTATCAAACATAGACTTTTCAAGATCAAAATTTAAGGAGATTAAGAAGTTTGGCACAATCATGTTAGCAGCTACATGTAGAATACAGTTTACCTTCAGGCGAACAACCAGGGGTTCTTCCTTAGGTATTTCATCAGCTGGTTTTGAAATATCCAAAACGGTTCTTTCTTGAAGGACAGTATTACTTTCAATTTCATTGGTTTTGGGATCACTAATATAGTCAGTTCCATCACCATGCCTCTCATCAGTGTTCAACTCAGGGATGGTTCCCCCCTCTTTCTTCAACTTGGCAACAAGCACCCACATGTTTGCTAAATCATTTTCCAGAGCCTCCTCCCTTTTCTTTGCCTCGTCAGCCTTTTTCCGATATTCCTCTTCAACAAATTCCTTTTCAGCTAAGGCAGCTTCAAGTGCTGCCTCCCTTTGCTTCCTTGCCTGCAATTCCATCTTTAAATCATCTGGATCAAGATTCCACGACTCAAAGTCATCACAGACCAAACCAGAAATCTCATTAGCACGGCCAGATAGCCTTCCTTTCCTTCCAAGTTTTGTTCCATCATTGTACTTGCGGTTGACACCATTCACAGTCTGCAAAGCAGTGCTTCTAGAATGAGCCAACTCTCGAGCAGACAATAATTCTTTTTCTAGTTTTGCATTCTGTAAAGAGAGCTTTGTCACTTCACCAGCCAAATTCTTCAGCTCCACAGCAGCAGCAGAAGCCAGTTCTTTTGCATAAGAAGCTTCTTCGGCCAATTTCTGATTCTGCACACGTAACCCACTATTCTCCTCTGACAGCTGAACATGTTCCAGCTTAAGTTTCTCATTCTCAATCTCCTGTCCAAACAAACAAACACAACAATGAGTTCCAAAATTGCAGGCACTAGTCAAAATGTAGAGTGACACATAAACAACGTGCTTTAATAGCAGACAGCTGTGTAGTATATTTTGCAGAAACCAATCACAAAGATTTTTTTTTTTTTCCACCTAGTAAGTTAAAATAAAACCATTCATCCACTAAAACTTGGCATAAGAAAATCTCTAATTGACTAAGTCCACTAAGCGATCATATCATTGATAAATTAGTAACAAAAGAAAGAATTTACCATGTAACGGTCAAGTCATAATAGTGACAAAAAATCAGGGACTGTAAGACAACATGAAACTATATGTAAACTAAGGAAACAAACTGATGCATATGAGTTTACTTCGATTATGGCAGAAACACTTATAGATGCCAACGTATCAACCACCAGCACCTTTGAATCCATTAAGCCATTCTGATACAAAAGCAAGAAATACAAAGTAATCACCTGAGACTGAATTTTCCTTTTTAACTCATCAATATAATCATCAGATATGCACTGCTCTGAAGACATTGATGATTTATCAACTGAGGACAAACGCTGCTCAAGGATATTCACTTTTTCATGCAATTCCTTGTTCTCTGAACACTGCCAATAACCAAATAATTAAGTTTTGCTAGAACTTCATACAAAAAGGAAAAAGAGTCAGCATGATCAACACATCTATTGACCTAAGTGGCTAGCAGCATTTCCAAGCAAAGGAAGATAAAGCCGCAATAGATTAGGATGAAATAAAAACAAATTGACTTTTTCAAAGAATAAAGAAAACAGGAAGTGGAATTCTGACCTTATTCTGCAGCTGTTCCTGGAGTATTCTATTGTCTGCTGATTTGATCTGCAGTATCAATCAGAAATTATTTTAATCAAATGATAAGAGAGAAATATCTTGCTTCATGATATTCCACTCATACCATCAGAAGGTTTCATATGAATGGAGAATTGAAACACTTAAGTTATAACAAGTTCAGGGATTGAAACGACACTCCCCAAACATCCTATATGGTGGCATAAATACTAACCTCCAGCTCAAAACCCTTCTCATTACACTGGGTCATCAATCTCATAAGCGTCTGTCACAACACAAAGAATTACATACAATTAATTATCTCTTAGCAATGATAAATTAACTGAGATACCACGTACAATAAAAGAGCATTTGAGAGGATAGTAATGACCAGAAGTATGAAGAGACTTGAGATTTACCTGCTGCATTTCAACCAATGATGAATTAGAAATTGAAGCCTCACCACTCTCAATAATACGCTGCTCTAAGGCCCTCATTTGCCTCCTCTTTTCTTGGATCTCACGTTCCAGGTTTTGAATCTGTATGAAAGAAAGCACAACAGCTTGATCAGGGCCTTTGGGAAAGATGCTAAAATACAAAGAATTTGGATAGTTTACATATTGTTTTCATTAATCAACTTTCCAACTGTAAGAATTTGTATACTGGGCAATAATAAAAAGCAAAGCAAATAAGGCAGCTTTCTGGCCTTAACTAGCATGACACAGAACTACAGGGGAACCACGGACAGACACAGTCATATACTACTATATTAGAGGTGATATATCAAGCCAAATCAAATATAAGTTAAACCAAGAATCACCGGACAACTAAAATATCAAGGTGGCAGGAATTGGAGAAAATAATGTCATTGCTAAGTGCAATAATTTCTCTGTATAATACAGATAAAGAAGCTCTTATCCCAGAATGCCAAGGGAGAGAGGCAACAAACAGACTACTTACATTTGTCTGGTGATACAGAAGAGAAGAAAGGTATACCTGAGTTTTTGAGCTATCTGGCTCATTCATGGACTGCTCCACCATGCGCTTCAAGGTGCTGGTACTAAATGCAATTTCCCCAGCGAGCATCTTAACTTGCTCAACAAGAAGGTCCATCTGATCTGACATTGTTATCCCTCCCTAGAAATCAATATAGAAAGCAGCCATATTCATACATTAACTTCAAATAAGATAAATCAATGCAAATATAAAATAACTATCAAGCAAATAATCAAAACAAGCAGATATCACATAAACCCAAGAAATTCTATATTACCACACCAACATCATTTAAAGAAATTACTTTTCATCATGAGGTAGAATCCATGGAAAATTGACAAGGGGCCTAAGATTTCCTGGTTTGATAAATGATAATTGTAAGTTACAGAAGGAAAACCTGCCCTATTCTAAAAAGTAAGTGAATGAGAGAGTTAAGATTTGTTATAGGTCTTCACCAAAGGGGAAAACTTCAACAAAGTTTCCTCAACAGGGGTGAATAGAAATAATTTGAAAATAAATGGGCAAAGAAATGGGAAAGGTGTAGAACCCTTACTATCTTACTCCAGCAATAGAATAATCTCACCATCATAGTAGACAAGGAATTTAGTGGAGTCTTAATCCAAGATGTCCAGGAATATTAACTCTCCAGGAGTTCTGGAGGAATCAGTTATGCCTACACAACAAAATCCCTTCCTGTTGGGCTCAACAATTCTTCAAGAAAACCTATCTACGGGAGGGTTCACATAAAAGAAGGCAAAATAAAAATGAAATGTGATTCTAAACTAAAGGCACGTAAAGGAATATTTTAAGCTAGCTAAACAGGAACCAAAAGGAACAAACAGGCCTTTCATATTTCAGCCTAAAACCTGCCAAGATGAAACAAGTAGTAACACAAATTTTGCCCAGACAAAAGCATATGGCATGGATCCATGGCCCTTCATACATGCAAAAAAATGCCAGAAGGGAAAACAAATGGACAAATAGTGAAAACTAATTTTTCAATTGAAAACTATGCTTCATGTGCTACATACACAACAAAACAATGAAATAAAAACAAGTCATTGCACAACATACAGTCGGCAGTTTTGATCCACTGATAAGTTCACCAGCTTGAGTTGATTCAGTTATTGTACTGCCAGATGGTGAGAGTTCTTCATTCCACTTGCTGGACTTGCTGGAAGATCTTCTGTGTTTAAAATCATAAGGAACATCTGGTGAAGCTGCTAAGGCAGATGATGCAGAATCCTTCTGATTCTCACCTTCTAGTAGCAAAGAACCCTAATTTGAGCAAACAAGCAATTATTAACATAAACTAGAATTGTTACAGAAAAACTTGTTCCAAACCTTAAGAAAACTTGGCAAATTCCCAAGATAAAAAAATAGGGTCATATTCGGTTGCTTTTTACATAGAAACAAACATTATTCACATTGGATTGCAGAAAATATTTGACAAGTTTAGAATGGAAAGACAAGAAGAATGGACACGCAAGCAAAAATTTGTGCATTTACACAACTATATATATATATATAGAGAGAGAGAGAGAGAGAAGGAACTCACGTCGTCCTCACCAACAGAGTGACTTCGTTGATGATTGGGAATGTCGCTCACATATCCAGGAATTGTATTCTTTGAAGAGACAAGTATGAGTTTGGTTAGTCTTTGTATTCTACTCATTAGAGCCACCTTGGCATCCTCCTCTTCCTCCAATCTTGATTGCATTTTCACTTGACCTTCTTCCAACTATCCAATCAACAATAGAAGATGACTAGTAAATAATAGTGACAAAATCATATTAACTAGTACTGCATCGTATAACTTGATAAGACTACAGGAGAAGGGTGAGAAGAAACCTTTTGCCTTAAGGTCAAAATCTCCTCATGATTAACACCAACAATCATCCCCTTCTTTAGCTGATCAAGTTCTTGTTTGAGGACTGAAATTTCTCTTTGATACTTCTTAATCAAAGATTTTTCATCGATAATCTGGAATAGTATTTTTCAAAAAAACGCTAAGAGTGAGATTGAATAGCCTATTACCGCACATTGCCATGAAAAATCTCTAAATCACAATCTAGTTGCAACACACCTTATTACGTGAGGCATAGATTTCCACTCGCTTTGCCCTGCTTGCAAACTTCAATGTATTATGAGTTTCCTCCATGTTGCTTGATGCAGGAGTAACTGTACATATAAGCTGGGAAAATACACGATAATATTTGTAGAAATGGCTCTATTAGTATCATTAGATATTGATTCAGGAAAAGCAGTTGACAATGCGCATTCCACAGTGAGACTATATTTAGTACTCCAAAAATCATCTAAATAAGAAACAAAGAAATATGCGTAACACAATTCAACTCATAATGGTGCAACACCATTTTTAAAGACTGATATATAAGTTTCCAGCAAAATGTAAAAGTATAAAAGTCAGTGTATGTCAATAATATAAAATTTTGCATCTCAAACTTACCGAAACATGTCCATGCCCACTCAGTGAAGATTGCAAAAGGCGGGTAAGCTTAGAATCTCGGTAGGGAACATGAGATGCCTTCCCCTCACTCAGCTTTCCAATTACCTTCACATTGCAACCATACAATCAAGTCAAGAACTTTAAACTTGAGATGCATATGCATAGAACCATTGACAATGGAAGAAATGCAATCTTTCTCTCAAACAAAAGTCAATTGCAAGGTACTTTTTTTGCAGTCACACCTACAATATCTAACAGTTTCAGAAAGATTTTTTTTTTTTTTTAATTTTATACAAGGAAAAAAATTGAACATTTTGAACTTTGAAAGCTAGAAGAACACAAACCCATTAGCAACATTATCCTTGAATGATTTAAGGGATGTGCATCAAGCATTGACATGGCTTTTACAAAGGGATAAAGAATGCAATTTATGCAGAAAATTGACCAACAGAAAGAAAAACTAAGAATAAGGTTAATTGATATTTTATAACATTCAGAACAAAAGGGCACCAACCGTTCCAAGAGTTAGAAGACTTTTGTTTATGTAAGATCCTTCCTTTCTCCGTAGTCCAGTCGTTTCAGTTTTTGAGCTCTCAGATCCGGCAAGATCAATCAAATTCTGTGAGAGAGAGAGAGACCAATGAGTCAACCATGTACTTAAAAATAACAATCTATCTTCTTGAAAAAACAAAAATAAATAAATGCTCTTATCATACGAGTTGAGAGAAGATCACTCCATCGTACTCATCACCATGGGCACTACTTTCAATCATCTGCAAATGCATTGATGAGTTAGAGAGAAGACAAGAAAGAATTGAATCTGAAGATAGAGTATAGCACCAATGATGAAATAAATAATTTTTAAAAAGTACTTGAATGTGTACTTTCATAAAACAAAACTAGGTATTTCCTCAAAATAATACCACATTCATTGAATCATGACCAAATTTCCATGAACAACACAGCTTACAGAAATTTTATTTCATATAAAATCACATTCATAAATCAGCCATTGAAAATGCTAACTTTTACATATTAGGACCTATAGCCACCTCAAGATTCACAAAGTAGCACCCAATTTTCAGTTCCGATTTCCAAATAGGTACTCAGGATGCCTTCAGGAATATAAATAAATATATATATATATAACAGAAAATATGAATTGAATGTCTATTTGGCAGTGATTGTGCACACATAAGCGAGAAGCTAGTCCTTAACATTTCAAAATAATAATATGAAGTACTAACTTCGACAATGAACTTTAGCTCAATCAAGACCTTCCTTTAAAAGAATAAGGTGGAGGGTGTGACCATGGGTTCAAAACCCACTACATAAGTGTAACTTACCAATAAAAAAAAGTACAGCTCAAACTCAAAGATTTATCAGTAGTAGCAACTTAGTCCTATCGAGTTTATATCAATATTCAATACTGATAAAGCAACAGATATCATTCATCTACATATGGAATGTTTACCAGTGTAAATATGGTGTGACTTCGGCTACTCAACAGATTGAAATTATTTGATCCAACATGACGATGCTCTGCCATTGCCACACATCACTTGAGAGATCAGTGATGAATACCTTAAGTGGTCACCGATGTACTACAAAGGATTGTTTGAAAAAAAATAAAACAAAAATCAATGAACATAGCAACAGGAAGAGGTAAAAGTACCTTCCCCAGCAGCAATGAAGGAAAGTGCATGTCCAGGAGACAAAACCACTTCTTCTTTTATACCCTCGACATAGGTTCCCTGAAAAGATAACACTCAAATGAGACCAGAAAATATGAAATCAGACAGTCATGAATAAGAAGTAAGAAATTTTTAAGAAAGGAAAAGAGAGAGACCTGTGCATCTTCCCTAACACGCAAATTCTGACCTGTTGGATCAAGCAAGTCATTTATCACCTGATATCAGAAGCACAAATAGACCACAAATCAAATAACTTTCACATAAGAACAAACATTTTTTTATAGATTACTTCACCTCAAATGATGATAATTGTTCACGAGTGAAAAACTCCATATTCAAAAAGATATAAATAAACATGCTCCAATAGTATTATAACAATAAAACTTTTAAAAGTTCTGGTTGAACAAAATAACATCAATCAAATGTAAGAGAAACACATTCAGACTCAAATCACTGTTGATGCAAGTTTTAAGCTTCAACTGTAAAATGCAATCCCAAGTCTCAAACTGGGAAACTCATCTTGGTGCTACTGACCTCATTATAGATTTCAAGATAAGACACGCGGAGTAAGAACTCTCTTCCTGGAGTCTGAAAAGAGAATGCAGTGAATCAGGCGTGCAATGGTCAGTTACAAAGAATTTAAAACTAAGAAATTATGATGCAAAGGAAATGTCAACCAGAAATAGAGAATAGTACTTTAATGATCGTAAATGACACAGTTAGTGTCTACAGTGATAAACCAACATGTCAAAAGAAAAATGAGGCAAACAGAACCTTTTTTCTGAAGAACCAGTAGGTGCAAGCTTTTAAAATAAAGTAGAATTATTATGAAGCACAACAAATAAATCTTATTCTTAAAAAAGGCTATTTCACAGTGACAGAAGAAGAGTGCAACTATTCAATTAAATTAGTAAGAGAACACCATCTAGAAAACCATCCTTCAATTAAACTGTAATACTAGTCTAGAATATAATGCACATCGCTAAAATGAACCTCTATTTCAAGGAAGATACTAAAGAAACCAACGAGTATGGGAGAAGTGCCCTTTTAAAAATAATGGCAACAAGAAAACTTGGATAAAAGGAGGAAAAATACAAAGAATAGCACTGATTGTTAAGAACACTTACATCTTGAATCATGCTGAAAACATCCTTTATAGCTAGTGGTATAACGCCTGGAGAACTTTGATCTCCCTGTGCAAATTATATACAAGAAATGTCAAAAACATTTAGTTGTAAATTAGCATATCTTGCTTGGTGCCATTATGAAATAAGCACACTGAACATCCAGAAGAGTGAAAATATAAGATCATCAACATCTCACATGGCAATGAGCATACTGCTCTATTACAAGATCGCCAACAACGAAATCATAAGCATGACATTTAACCAATTACATTAATGCAGTTTAAGCACAGTTCAGACCTAAAAGCTACCTCACATCCTCCCAAGTAGCATGTAAAATTCCAATAGAAACCCTAACTTAGACTTCTAATAATCCTTCAAAGGGCCCAGGAGGAATTAATATTGACTTTCTTGATGGTAAGATCAATGCCAAAAAAATAATTCTAATGTGTAACATTTCTTTCCAGCAAACTCAATAAAATTGAAACAACGATAGAAACAATAGTTCAGTCTTCATTTTCTTCATATATTCACTCCCGTAATGCAATTTCAACAAAAAAATTATTGAGTAAAAACACAAATAATTATTCAACTCTGAAAAACCCATTGCCTAGTTACCCAGTCAATGAAGAATGATAAATTTAAACCTTGTAGAAATATGATTAACATTGTCAGCAGTACCCATTAGTTACAGTCAATTTTACTCAACAAGATCGGTCAACAAATACAGTACACAGCTAGAAATTAATGCAGTTCATTATGTTAAACGATGATGCTTACATGCATAGTGTGTGTCTTCCCACTACTTGTAACACCATAGGCAAAAACAGTTCCTGCATTGTCCAAGAGCAACATTTAAGATAAACCATTTTCTGTATCCAATTACGAACCAAATTGATTCGATAAAGTTAATTTCATTCACTAAAACCATTCAAATTTGGACACATTGCTTATAAATAAAACAGTAAATTAGCTTTTGATAGTCTAAAAAGCAATGCATACCATTAACGCCTTCCATTGCGGCCTTGACTACCGGCTTTGCCGCTACATCATACACTTCCTGTGAAGCCGTCTGTGGTCCAAAAACCCTATCTGCCACAATTAACCATCCCCAAAATCCAAAATCAAAATCCAACAAATTCCTACATTAAATGTCAAAATTTAATTTATTAAGCACTAAGCACATTTAATTTTTTATTTTCAATTGTACTAATTTTAGGTGAGAAGTTCAAATTCAAATTTGCCAAAATACAAAACATTCAATACCAAATGCATAAGCCGTAGCTGGATTATACTGGTTCCTCACAATCTTATCTCCATCTGCGTACCACGAGATCTCATCCCCTCTTTGATACTCTCTCTCACTGCAAACAAAATTGAACAAAATTCAAATCACATTACCGATAATCACACAACCCTAACACAAAACGACTTCGTTTCGCTCATATTGAAAACTCCATGGATCTGATCTGATCCAATACACTCAGATCTATCAATACCTCAACGGTCTGAACCGAATCGTCACCGAAATGCTATCCCCTGACCCGGACCGAACCACCTCAAGCGGCTCGGCGATCAAGTCGTCGGAAGGAAAACCAACCGGCGAGCGACCGTTGTAACCACGTGGACCGGAGTACATTGAATCTGAACGACTCCGACTCGGAGTCATGGATCGAGAGCCACCGGCTCCGAGTCCACCTCCCGAGTTGAAATACGACGAAGCTGAAGAAGAGCAAGAGCGAGGAACTATGCGGCTGCTCATGAAGGAAGAAGACGACGAAGTTGAAGAGTACGGTGTCGAGGGTTTGCGATACGAGAACGGCGAGCTGCTCCTTGCTCGGGAGGACGAGGCCATTCGAGTCTTGGAGTCGAATCACTGAGTTAGTGACTCGGACGAGTCAACACAAAGCGATTCGAACTTAGCACTAGTAGAAAAAAAAAAAGAAAAGAAAGAAGAAGTAGAAAAAAAGAATAGAGAGAGAGAGAGTGAGAGGAAGAGGAAGAGAATGTGTCAGATATCTCACATGGTTTTCGAATCAAAAGCGAGGAACATTGTGCTTTTAGCTATTTCTCAGTGAGAAACACTGAGAGAGGAGAGAGAGAGTTTCGTCTTCTTTAAGACAAAGAGTTGCAGAGAGAGAGAGAGAGTTGGTTTATGAATTAGTAGTATTGATTAAGTTTAAGCTTGGAATTTAATTTTTTGTTTTTCTACTGTGAGAAATTTGAAAATTTGGTTTCTTTTACTGTGTGGGAGTGACGTGGCAGAGTAGGGGTTGGGAGGTTTAAATTTTTTGGTGGAAGAGAGAGAGAGAGAGCGCTTTGAAAAATAATGAACGGGAAATTGAGCGGGAATAATAGTGGCCGCCGATACAAACAAATTGAAAATAGCATCAGAGGACCCAAAAAAAAAAAACTAAGTAATAAGTGGGATATTGGTTTTACTCTCTCGCTTGGTAAATTGATTTGTACGCGCTGTGCATTGAGTCGGTGAATTAAAGAGAATGTTGGGCTTTTTTAAAAAAAAAATTCAGTGTAACCGTGTCTGTGTGTGGTTGCAAGGAGGAGCGTCATGTGGGAAAAAGTGGAGTTGTCTGGACTCGTTGGGACGCCTGCACGTTGCAAAATAACTGGTAATCAACTTCCCTGTGGGTCACCAATTCTTGCTTCCTTCCAAAATTTCAGAGTTTTTTTTGGTTTTTAGTTGTGCCGTGGGTTTGTATTAGAATTTTGTTCTCTTCTTTTTGTATGTGTGTTTATTTCTAAAAAGAAAAATCAAAAGGATTTTAGAAATTTGGATGTAAAAAAGTTGAGAAAATTCAAGCCTGTTTGATACTGTTATTTAAATAACAGTTTTCGTTGTTTAAACAATCACTTATTTCCACAATACTTTTTTACTTATACATATTTTCACAATACTTTTTTACCCATACATATTTTCACAACACTTAAACAACGTTGTTAGAAACCTTTTACCAGCCCTTCATAATTCATAGCATCATTAAGTCTCAACAAATGAAAAATGACCAAAAAACCATTTCACCAAGTGATTCATAACTAGCCGCCTCCTTTCTGGGCAAAAACATCCATTTACTTTAAAAATCAATGTTTTTCTTTTGAATGAGTGAAATATGGAAGAGGCCAGTAAAGAGTGATGATGATGGCGTAATTTACACATTGAAGATTAGCTAGACAGGTAATTATCACAAAAAAAAAAAGAAGAAAGCTAGACAGGTGATTATTTAAAAATAAATACTAACTAAAAATAAAAGGAATATGAAGTTGGCCAATGATTTGGTTAAAATTTGCAAATTTTATAGATTGTTAAAAATAAAATTAAAAAGTTTTAAAATATTTGTGAAATAAGGCACCTTTTAAAGTTGCAATTCAAAGTCATGATTTTAAGATTAAACTATGACATCAATTCATGATTTTAAGATTAATCTATGGCTTCAACCTAATGCCAACTTGAGTCTAATAAGGAAAAGTCTAACCTCATGGATTTAATATATGCTATATGTATATGTGTGCGTTAATAAATTGAAGAGGCAACAAAAGAGGAACAAGGAGGAACTTGTTCATCAATAACACAAGAGCCTAAATAAAGATAGAGTTGATGGATTGGAATTCCCAAATTTGACAGAGGAAGCTCAATATCCAAAACAATATACTAAAATACCCAATTAGAGCGTGGAATTGGACTCAACTAAAGTACAACCTTGGTTGATAGCCTTTTAAATTGGACTCAACTGAAGTACAACCTTGGTTGATAGAACATATGCAAGGGAGCATGGGGGAATCATGTCAGTAGTAACAAATATAATGCTACCATGAGAGTCCCTAAAATAGAGCCTAGGAAATATCCCACATTAGTATAGTAACCAAGGCAGTCAAATTTAACTAGGAGATTAGCCTGTGAAAGGAGGAGACTAGGGAGATAGATTGCTTTGGATAATAGATGCCCAAGCTTCTGCTAGTGAGTCAAAGTATTTATTAATCTTAATGGCTAGATTGATGGGAGTTGTTGACTCATTATCATTAACAAGCTTCTTTTAAGTGCCACCAAATTTGATTGCAAGCAATAAAAATTAGAAGGGTGAAGGGTTTTGCCTCTAAAGTTACTATTTAATCCAAGAAGTTTTGAAAGGTCTAGTATGCAATGGACCTAGTCAGGAGCTATCCTGCTAAGGAGGGAAGAGATGGTGATTGAGAACTTGGTTTGTCTCCAAACAATAATGATGAATGGACACTCAAAAAGAATATATACCAGGGATTCAGATTGATGGTGAAACCTTGGGCAACTTATGTCACCAATTTGGAGTCGATGTGCAAGGAATTCCTTAGTAGAGAGTACTTCCCAAGCAATTCTAGCTCCTAAGAACGAATTTGAGCCTTTCATTGAGTTTTTAGCCTTCATAGCTTCTTACATTCAATAAGGTTGAGAGGGCCAAAGTTGGAAAATTCTGGTTCTTGATTGTCTAATAAGCAAGTTTAGTAGAAAATATCTCACTTTTGTTTTATTTTTTGTTTTTTGTTTAAAAAAATTAAAAAGAAGAAGAAGAAGAATAAATTTTGGGACAAGTTGAGTGTTATATTCACGATTTCACAATGCACTCATGGACTCCTCGTTTTGAGACTTCTAACCATTGTGGCAAACCAACTCAAATTTAAAATCATAACCTAACGTCAAGATTTTAAAAGGTACCATATTTTCAAAAATAGTTTCAACCTCTATTGCTTTTTTTTTTTTTAGAACTAGTTATTAAGATATTAAAATACAACTTGAAAAGTTCCAGAGTTTTTGGCTTTCTGACCCGTCATTCCCTAGGGTTGTCCAGCAAGCTTGGAGTCAGGGCCTTCACCTCCAGGGTGCTATTACTAAATTCTCGCGGGATGCCTCAGACTGGAATAAAGTTCATTTTGGTAATATCTTTGCAAAAAAGAGAAGGATTATGGCTAGGTTGGATGGAACTCAGAAAAGCTTAGCTCTTAGGCCGTCTCATAATCTTGTTATTTTGGAAAGGCAACTTCAAGCTGACCTGGCTTGTGTTCTCAGCCAAGAAGAGGAGCTTTGGGCTCTGAAATCCAGAGTGAATTGGATGATGTTCGGTGATCGCAACACTTCCTTCTACCATATTTCAACCTTGGTTCGAAGGAAGAGAAACACTATTAGTGCTATCATGTCTAACACTGGAGAATGGGTGTATGATGAGAACGAGGTGAAGGAGCTGATCCGTAATGGGTTTGCTAAGTTGTACAGTACGTCTCTTTGTTCTGCTCCTCGTCATATTCAGTCTGATAGCACCTGGCATGCTTGCATCACTGATGAGGACCGGGACAGTCTTGATGCAGAGGTTACTGATGAGGAAATTAGAGCAAGTCTTTGGTCCCTGAAAGCTTACAAGGCCCCTGGGCCTGATGGCCTCCACGCTGGCTTCTTCCAACGGTTTTGGCTCGTAGTAGGCAGGTCTGTAATGGAGGAAGTTAAGAAGGTTTTTCTGTTGAAAGAAATTCCAGAGTTCTTAAACAGTACACTCATTTCTCTCATTCCCAAAATTCCTGGTCCGGAGACCCTAAGCAACTACCGCCCAATCAATCTTTGCAACACAGTGTATAAGATTGTGTCGAAAGTAATAGTTGCAAGATTGAGACCGCTGCTTGACCAAGTTATCTCTCCTCTTCAAACTGCTTTCATTCCGGGTAGAAGGGGTACGGACAATGCAATTCTAGTCAAAGAACTTATCCATACTGTGAGTAGAAAGAAGGGAAAGGTCGGGTATATGGCAATCAAAATAGATTTGGAGAAAGCTTACGATAAGCTCGAGTGGAGTTTTGTTAGAGAGATGCTTATCAGAATAAATCTTCCTCAAGGGCTTATAAAGATTATCATGAGCTGTATCTCGTCGGTCAATACCTCTATTTTAGTAAATGGAGCAAGGCTGGATCAAATTCTTCCCTCTAGAGGAATTAGGCAAGGAGATCCTTTATCTCCGTACATCTTCATTATATGTATGGAATTACTTGGCCACCTTATTGAAGCTCAGTGTAGTTCTAAGAGCTGGATCCCTGTGAAATCAGCTAGGGGAGGTTAGGCGTTCTCACACCTCTTCTTTGCGGATGATTTAGTGCTATTTGCTAGAGCTGACCATGCGAATTGCACTATTGTCCGTGAGGTGTTGAATGAGTTCTGTGATCGTTCTGGGCAAACAGTTAGTGAGGCGAAATCCAGAGTATTTTTTTCGCCAAATGTGGATAGGGACATGAGAATTTCTCTTTGTAATATTTTGGGCTTCCAATCTACAACAAATATTGGAAGGTATCTCGGCATTCCCATTAAACATTCTGGCCCTTCAGCTAATGATTTCAACTTTGTGTTGGATCGGGTGAAGCAGAAGCTTGCAGGCTGGAAGGCAAACCTCCTTTCTTTGGCAGGTAGAGCTGTTTTGGTCAAGCATGTTTCCTCTACTATCCCTAATTATGTTATGCAATGTGCTTATTTACCTGGCAAAATCTCTGAGGGCATTGATAGAGTGAATAGGAACTTTCTTTGGGGCTCCTCGGAAACTGCAAAAAAGACTCATTAGGTGAACTGGGAAAAGGTTACTAAGACTAAAGAGGAGGGTGGCTTAGGGATCCAGTCGGCTAAGGGAAGAAATTTGGCCCTTCTAGCAAAACTTAACTGGAGGTACCAGACAGAAGGGAGTTCTTTATGGGCTCAGGTTCTTAAAGGTAAATACTGTAGTACCAGAAGAATTAATTCTAGTAATAGAGACAGACTGCCTTGTTCTAGGGTGTGGTCTGCAATGAAAAAGGGAGCTGAGGTGTTTCAAAAAGGAGTTAGATGGACCATTGGAAGGGAAAGTAATCTTAGTCTTTGGAATGACAGCTGGACTAAAATGGGTCCTCTTTGGCAAGCCATTCAGGGGCCCCTGACCCAAGAAGCGATGGACCTAAGAGTGAGGGATGTTGTCTCTGTTGGTGGATGGGACTGGACAAAAATTCCTTTTGTTTTTCCGGAGCTAACAAAACTTGAGCTTCAGGCAATTCCAGTTGCTTTGGCTTCGAGAGGAGGGGATAAGTTAACTTGGATAGATTCAGAGCATGGTAATTTTAATATTGGGTCTGCCTATAAGGTAGCTACTAGGGTGGGTCATGGTGCCCAGTTTGAGGGGAGCTGGATTTGGAAAGTAAAGATTCTGCCCAGGATTCAATCCTTTGTTTGGCTGTGCTTGCATAATAGTATAGGAGTAAAAGATTGTCTCCTTTCAAGGGGTATTGTTCCTGAGAGTTCTTGCCCTTTGTGTCATTCAACCAATGAGTCCATATTGCATGCGTTAAGGGATTGTGAAGTTGTGAAGCATATCTGGAATCAATTGGGGGTGCGTGATGTGGACAATCACTTCTTTGAAAGAGATATTCAGGAGTGGTTAAAAATCAATAGTACTATCAAGAATCACACAGGTCAGCTGCACATTCCTTGGAATACTCTATTTCTTTTTGCTGTTTGGTTAATTTGGAAGCATAGGAACCACAAGGTCTTCAGGAGTCTTGGGCCGAACCCCCATTTGGCAAAGGAAATAGTCCAAAGGGCTTTTGAGTACTACTTCTATGCTGCGCCAGCCAAGGAGCCCGTTGTTAGAATTGTTAGGCCAATCCGATGGTCTAAACCTGGAGCAGGTTGGTTGAAATTGAACACAGATGGCTCTTCCCTTGGAAATCCGGGTTTGGCGGGTGGAGGGGGTTTGATTCGCAATGAAGAGGGTGGATGGGTTGTTGGGTTTGCTCGCAAAATAGGAATCACAACCAGTTTTCTTGCTGAACTCTGGGCATTTAGAGATGGTCTTAATCTATGTGTCAATCGCAACATATTAGCAGTAGAAGTAGAGTTGGATGCCAAGTCTATTGTGGATGCTGTTGTGAATCCCAAGTATTCTAATATCTTTGCCTCTGCTCTCATGGATGATTGTAGACACTTGATACAGCAAATCCCTCAAATTCATTTCAAGCATTGTTTCCGAGAAGCAAACCGTTGTGCGGATGCCTTAGCTAGGATGGGAGGTCTTCAAGAAGCTGAGTTTACTGTTTTTGAAAGTCCACCTGTGGACATTTCCAGTTTGTTAGTTTTTGATCTAAATGGCTTGTACTTGAACAGGCTCTGTCCTGTTTCTCTGTTGGAGCTTTAGCTTTGTTAATATAATTCCCCTTAACCAAAAAAAAAATACAACTTGAAATACTTTGAAGTTGACATAGATTTAAAATTAATGTTAACCAATTATACATTACATGTGAATTGAATATGATATGATTAGGTAATTGATAGATTTGAATACATCAAACAAACAGAAAACAACAATACAAGAATCTGTAATATATTATCGAGGTTGGTATAGCTATGAGAAGACAGAATCAATTAATGTCTAGCTAGGACTCTTAAGTCACCTATAAAAATCAAGTGGCATTTCACATTCGTATCACGATGACAAACTAACATAGTCATTTCTTGTAATTAAACAACCAAGAACAAAACCATGTTTTTTCTATCCAATTTATTGTTGATAATTTTACCGGTTCTATGAAATCTATTAACACATAAATCATAAAGCATGTAACATTCCATGCTAATATGTAGTATATTTTTCCGGACGTTCATATATATGCTACTATGAGCAATTCTGTATTAAAGGGAGCTTGTGTGCTAATATAAGAACAGTGACATAAAAAATTTTACAAATTTTTTCATTATTTTGAAAGTGACATGTTGTGATTTTATTTGTTTAATAAATGTGTTAGATTTCAATTGATTAAAATGTGGTGTGTCTCATTGAGTCACATCCAGTATAAAAGTCAATGGTGTCATCTATCCAAACTCTCTCCTATTTTTCATTTAAAGTATTTTGCTAATTCTAGTGCAACCCCATTGGTACATAGATGTGAAAGAGAAACTACCCAAGATAAAATTGGATGCAAATGGTGTCAAGAGCTTTATAAATCAACTTACACATTCTAGAGTTTTTCATGGAGATGTCCATGATTCAAATCCCCCTTCCTTTAACTATTAAATTATTTATAATAATAATTTTTTTTAAAAGATGTAAATGATTCTTCGCCCCCTTAACCACATGCTTCGTTAGGATCTTACATTTCTTTAGTTATTGCAGTGATCTCTTGAGTCTTGCATTTCTTTGGTTATTGTAGTGCTCTTATGAGTCACCCATCTTCAAAGTCCAACACAAATATATCTCTATCTCCTAAATTATATTTGCATATGATTTAGTATACAATTAAAGTGATATTGTGAGGTTAAGGATCAAGAATCATATAATTTAATTACCTAGCATTTTGTGGTATTTTTAAGGGAGCGTCCATTGTTCAAATTTATCTTCCTCGAGTGAGGTTATGGAAAACTATATTATCAAAATTAATGTTGCACAAATCATAATTTATCACTTTAATAAACTTAAAAAGATTTGTGAAAAAATTTATATCTTTAACACATGGCTTCATGAATGAGCTACTGTGTGAAACGCGCAGGCAGGGTTGAGATTCATGTTTGTTTTGTAAATGGACGGTGGGGATGCGGGGAGATACTCTCCCATGTGACGGGTGTCTTTGCGAATCGCGCTTTACACGTAGGACATAAACGATAGCCGTTTCATATGACCCAAAAACCTTCGTAAGATTTCGTTGTCCCCGCGGGGGCCATTTCCGTCTTTTCGCATCCTCCGTGGGTGCGTTGCCCACCAGCACACCACGCTGTTGGACACGCGACCTAAAGAGATGGAGTCTATAGATGGACCAACTAACTGCCATATCTACCCCTCGTGAATTTAATATTGCCATGGATGTGATTGCTTAATTTTTTATTTATTTTTATAATGAATAATAAGGATGTGATTGCTTAAGATCACAACGAATCTGCACGTACTACCATTTGATCTTAAAATAATAAAGGAAAATTGTGGAGTTGGAGAACAGTGGTGGTATATTACTTATAATATGGATATTTCCAATCATAATTACCAACCGAGTCAATAGTCAATACTCATTAGTATTTACCAAGAAAAGTGGTAATAGGACCCCTCCTATCACACTTCACACTCAAAGTCATTCTTATATACTAGCTTGTTGGGTGTGAGTGTGATTCTTACTCTTAGCACAACATTAAGATTGAATGTGGTGATTGGAATCAATTAGTTTGTATTTTCTTTCATCTTTTTTATGCTAACAATATTTGAACTAATCAACCCTTGAATTACATAATATTTACATATTCGTTAACTATCTACAAAGTTATTTAAAAGTACAATTTTCATATATTTTAAAATTTTATTAAACATATTAGTTTTGGATTTTATGAAAATGTCATTCTTTTATTTTATTTTATTCAATTTAATAGTTAGAGAATAGAAGATTTAAACTCTCCATATATTTATTGGAATACTAAGAGATGTCAATTAATTGAACTATAAAATGCGCTTGGCAGGAAAATGTTATATAATTGTACTTTGAAAAAAAGTGAAACTTTCAACAACATTACATAAAATGACTAAGTTAAAAACGTTATAAGGAAATGGTTAAACAAAACTTACTTATAAGAGAAACAATGGACATAAGTTCGATCTGCTTAGGGGAGTAAGTTACTTAAAAGAAACCCTTCTAATTTACTAAATTGACCACCAAAATCATTAATCATTCCTTCATTTTGAGGGTGTAAATTTACTCGCAAAGGTCCCATTATTGAGCAAGGAGCACCATAAATAAATAGGTCATTTTGGTATTGGGCAATGTTCCAATTTTTGTTATTCTTACAGCTTAAGCAAGTTTTAGATCCTTCGTACAATATTGCCAAGCTAGCATAAATGGATATTAGTTATGGAATCCAATTGTTGATATAAGTTTGTTTGGTGTTATGTTTTGTGCTAAGTAGGCCCATTTGGCTCAGTTCTAAAAACCTAATCTGCATGAATAATTTGAGATTTGATTGGCAAATATCCAGTATTGTACCTGCAATGATAGTGCCACTCTCATATTTGGATTGCAAATGGAGATCATTGCTAGCGTTGTGCATGGGTGGAATTGGAAGGTTTTCAAACCCAAATCAAAATTGTTGGGACTTAGAAATTCACAACCCATTACATGTTTATACCCTTCCTACAATCTTGCCAAAAGTTATACATGACTATGAAACGTGACGTAAATATGATTAACTTCCTTGATATTAATTTCTTATGCTATAGTACTTGGCAAAAGAGAGCACGCAAAAGGGTATGAATATTGATATATCCCTAAGATGGAAGGGTATCTCTTATGTCAGGTTTATGGAGTAGAACTCACATGTCAGTAAGAGAAATGGAGCATAAGCCCAATGAATATGAAAATTTCACCCCTAAGATATAGTTTGCCCAAGACAGAGAAAAAAGTTGACCAGCAAATCAGATGGTATATACAACCTCCCTTTTAAGTTTTAACCAGTCCATTTTCATTACTTTAAACTTTATAAAGTATGAACCACCGATAATTGTCCAAACACCACCAAGATGATGCAGATTAAGGACCTTAAAATAGACATTGAAAAAGATGTAACATAACTGTGGGTCCTAAAGCAACATAATCCTACAAATAAGTTATAGTTTAACTTTAACTGAGCAACTACCATAAGAATAAAATTTAATAGGAGGAAAAAAAAAGATATGCAAAGGCGGCCTTTGCAGCTTATGTTCTTTGGTTTAACTTTTTTTCCTTGGCAAACCTCATATTCTATATCTGTTTTTTGCTGCTCCTCATATTCTATATCTGAAAGAGTACAAGTAAAGAATTCATATTCTCATTGACTTCTTTGAGGGCTTGATTGGCACATACCTTTATTTATGTGGTCCTAGACTATTTCAGTGGCTAGTGATGCTTGTGTGAGTTGTGACTGTGAGGAGAAGCCATTTAGCTGTCACCTCTGTTTTGTGCTGTTCCTGGCTCACGTGCAACTGGGACATGTATCATTTGCTTTGTGATTGTGGGTTCCATTCTAATAATATACACATTACTTTTTCTGGTCATGTTCAATATGTGCAGGCTTGAGCTGGTCCAGATGGACCAGAAATCACCGATGTTTTATGGGCTCGCACCTTGTGGGCCGAGTTAAAAGGTCTTTTAAATTCCTTTTTTTCTTTTTTCTTTTTTATTTTTTATAATAATCATAAATTTTATTATCACAAAAACTAGAAACACCAGCTAAGAAACAAAAACCTAACTTGTTCCAGAGCTAATATCACAAAAAACAAAAGGAGCAGTTCCAAGAATAAAACAACCTGAATACTTGTTTTTGAAAGATCAGGCAACCAAAATATGGGCTGCTTGATTTGCCTCCCTAGGAGTTCATTTACATTCTATTAATCCAAGTTGATAGAGAGGTTAGTATTAAATGAAAAAGGGTAATCCGAAAATTCCAAACTATTCTCCCTTACCCATGGGGAGAGGAAGGCACAGCATAGTCCAAGAAATATGTTTTCCCCAATTAGCTGTCCAACTGGCTTGTTTCTAAGATGATTCATGGGAGTAAGAGCCTTCCAAACACCGCCAGCTTGGTTAGTGTCTAGACTCCACAATTGATTGGTGTAGTAGTTTGGGCCAACAATAGAATACAGATGGGAGCCAATGTGTGCATGGTGCTGATGATGATGGATTGGGCTAAAGGGGGCGTGAATGCTCTTAAATTGAAATTTTCTAATTTAGTAATAGGTTTTTGAATCAATGAAACTCATACGATATATATATTAGAAAAATATTATGGGGTGAATACGAAATCAACTCTTAATGTGTCTACTTGAAAATGATATTAAAGTGGTGAGAATCCTTGAGTCCCACATAGGAAATGGTGAAGAATACGAGTTTATATGCTCATGGGTTGGACATTGGGTTGGATTTTAGACATCTGTGGATTGGGCTTTATTGTCAAAATAATAATACTAATTTTTTATTTTTTATTTATTTTTTGAGTCAGTAAGTCTATATACAATAGTTATTTCTGAAATAGTGTTTGTTCAGTAATGTATATATTCATAGTCCCTCATTCAAGAAAAAACTTTGGAAAAACTCTCCAAGAGATAAAATATTTTGTGCATTAGCATTTGAGTCAAAGAGAGAGAAAGAGACATAGATTAGTTCGTTGAGCACAAATATTGTGTGCTTCTTCTTTTTATCCTAGGAAGTAGACATCCGTAAATCTCAAAGTATCATAGATTATGTAAGGGACGAAATCTACTATAAGGAGATTGTCAAACACAAGACTTGATCTATAACATTTATCATTCATTCATTTGATCTGTGAGTTTTTTATTATATTGCAGATTTCTTTTTATATATACAATATATATTTATTGTTTTTGTTCATCACACCTTTTTTTTTTGGGTTATTACTTATAATTAGATCTTTGTGTTTTTCCTTTTTGTTTAATCACAAAAGTAAATTGTTGAAATATATCTAACAAGAATTTCAAGCAATGCTTGAACTCAATTAAGAGTATACTTTGTTAATAAGGAGATATTGTAATTATATTAAAAGAGTTAGTCTTACACTGAAAAAGAAAAGATGCAAGGTCACTCCATATAAAAAGAGTTGTGTAGCTTTGTTATTTTCGTATGAGAATTAGGAGAAAAGTTGTCTTGTGAGAGAGTTAAAATCTAAGCTTTGTCTTGTGTGAGAGTGTGAGGGCATCTCAAGGTGTATTATGTTTGGGATTAGTTTATGTTAAAGAATTTTTTGTGAGTTGATGTGTAGTTGTAATTCCTCTTATTAATAGTGGATTTTAGCCGGTGTTGTCACTGTTGTGTATGGATGTAGGCTTTTGGAGTTAATTGAACCACATTAATTTTATTTTTCGCAATGCTTTCTATTTATTTAGTGTGTATTTCGTAACAATACTAAATCATGCTCCCCAAAGCTGGTATCTCATGTGCCTCGCACATGAGAGATTTTTCCACTACTCACATAGAACTCCTCTCTCTCTCTCTCTCTCTCTCTTCACCAAAATACCAAGTTTTCCTTTTAATCCAAAGGGCACATGGAATCATGATTGGTTTACTATTCTATTGTAGCTGGAATCATGATTTTGTTAATTGTTTAGCTCTGGCTAATTATTGGCCTTGTATTGTTGGATTCTTACATGCATTCATTGTTGAGACTAATTTGCTTCAACTTTTAACACGCTGATATTGAATTGTTGGATTTTCATACGTACTAATTATCAAAACTATTCTGTTTCAGCTTTACATACCGCTAGACACATATAATCATGTATTATTTTACTACAGGATGTCGCTATATATTTCTCTACATCTGACTCATCATTGGACACGTATTAAAGAATTTGAAGTCCACTTATCATTTGTCTTCTTTGGGCCAACATCGAGTTTCAATCTCTACCCACAGAAATTTACCAGTCTATGGACCTCACAAGACATATTAGCCGACTGTTTTTATTAATCTGTGACTGTCTTTAAGAACTAACAGTTTCTGATTGATTAGTTTTGAAGGGAAAAAAAAAAAAAAAAAAAATCTGATTGGCTAAATTGCACAACCCAATTCCTAATTCTCTAGGCTGTTATAAATGCCAAATATTTCACAGATTGCATAGAGCTAATAAATATTACACTCTTGGTCCAATTTTGTTTGGTATAAAACGGGAAAAAAAAAAATATTGATAAAATCCCAAAGTTGTGACCTATATCTCTGACAAATTGATTTCGTTTTTCCCAATTTACTAATTCACATGTACATAACAAGAAAGATATAACCAATTTATAAAACTACGACGTTTTTAATTTAAAACAGTAACCAAAAAGAAGAGGAAAATCGAAGAACACAACAATTAAGAGAAAAGCTATCCGATTTCATTTCTACCATAGACATAATTTGGATCGAGAAATCCATAGTGTTCAATTACAAAAACCACATATTAAAAAAAAAAAAAAAAAAATTCATTCAACTACGAAACCCTAACCCTAACCCTAGTCACATATTGAAATTTCCTTCACTTTCAAGCGCTAGTAAACTTGGTCACCGCCTTGGTCCCCTCAGAGACGGCGTGCTTAGCGAGCTCACCAGGCAAGACCAAACGGACCGCGGTCTGGATCTCCCGAGAGGTGATGGTTGGCTTCTTGTTGTAGCGAGCCAATCGCGAGGCCTCCTGAGCGAGCTTCTCGAAGATGTCGTTGATGAAGCTGTTCATGATTCCCATGGCCTTGCTGGAGATCCCGATGTCTGGGTGAACTTGCTTCAACACCTTGAAGATGTAGATCTTGTAAGTCTCCACGCTCTTCTTCACGCGCTTCTTCTTCTTGTCTCCGGCGCCAGCTCCGCCTTCCTTTGGCAGCTTCTTCCCAGCCTTCGGCTTCTTCTCCGCCGGAGCCTTCTCGGCCACCGTCGATTTCTTCTCCTCCGCCGGCTTCTTCTCAGCGGGCTTCTTCTCAGCTTTGGGAGCCATTGAGAATTTTCTCGAAAAGTGAAAAAGGTAGGAAGGACTTTTGAATTGAGGACTGAATAAGCGGTGTGAGACTTATATTTTTTTGGGTGGTTGTGAAACGTTTATATAGAGAAGAGAGTTGGATTCCTATTGGATAATAGGGTCTTCACGCGGATCGGTGACGTGGAATGTGTTTTCGCCGTTAGATTGTTTGTGAAATTGACGGATGTGGCGCATTGCGGAGTTAGCGGGGTGTGGATCGATGACTTGGATAATTTTATGACCGTTGGATGGAGGATTTGAGAATTGACGGCTGAGATTATTACTTTAATTTCGTGAATTGTTTGGGTCGCGCGGGCACATCTTTGGTTTTTGGTCTTTGGGTATTTTTCAGTTTTCACAAATAAAACAAAATTAGCTTAAAGAACTTTGAACTGCAATTAACTGAGAGGCTATTTTGGAAAATAAAAAGTGAGAACAACCCTTGGCCACTGTATTATATAAATTTTAATGAATTCCAATTAATTGGACTATTAGATTGAAAAAATCATTTATTGTTTGTTGATGCTCAATTTTTTTTGGGAAGCCCAGTAGCAAGAAAAAGCTCAAACACTACGAACAAGGAAGAGTAGGTGGATGGTTAGAAAGACCATTAAGCCTGAATGGCAAGAACAATAGTTCACAAGCCCATGAAGTATATAAACAAGTCTTGTGGAAAGCAAATAGGCCTAAAGAAGCCTAGAAAGAGAAATAGAAAACCCTTGGGCATTATGTGATGTAGCAAAGTAAGTATGGGCCACAGCAGGCCTAAAGTACTGGAGTAAGAAAGTAAGGGGTTACTGGGAAGCCCATGAACCCCAAGGATGAGGAATAAGGCAATTAGGCCAGAGAAGCCCAAAGGAGTTAGTGAAAGCCCATGGGTACGAAGAATTAGAAATTAGGTCGATGATGCCCAAGGAAAGTAAATGGACCAAGGATGCTCAAGAAGAAAGAAATGGGACAAAAGAACCCATAAGCGATGAAATGGGCCAAGAAAAGCCCAAAATGGCATGGGTATGAAATCAATGACCATATTGAGTCATTAGGAGAAGAATAAGCAGCAGACCTAAAGAGATCCAACGAGCACAGGTTAAATAATATCACGGCAGGAACAACAAAAGGTTATGGCAGAAAATGGTAGTAGGATTCTAGAAAGAGCAAGAAATGGGCTCAATAAGGGAAAACCCATGACCGGGCAAAGCCCAACCCTTGGAGTAAAGCAAGCTGTAAGGAATAGAAATCAAAGAGCAATTCACGCCATAATGGGTCAAGGATGAGCAGCAGAACGCATAGATAAGCCTCCAGACCACAGCAGACGCATAAGTAGCGGACAAGTTTTGGACACACTCAGGAGTGGAGCACACGCAAGGCATAGACATCACTAGACAATACAAGAAATGATGGGTCATAGGTCAGAGGTAAGAGAGGGTATGGTCTGGCAGTGAGGAGAGGAGAAAGTCTATTATGGGGTTCCAGCTCAAGTTCTTTTGGGAGAAATGTCCTGCTGGGATGACGTACTACCTAAAAGAAGTAAGGATGAGCTGGAACCACTAGGTGCATGCCATGAGGGATAGGAAGAGAGAACACCCACACCGTGGCGAATAAGAATGCCACGGTAAGCAAGTAAAAAAATAATAATCTTCTTTGCCTGAGTGGCGCAACTAGCATAAGTGGTGGTGACTGGATAGCTGACAAACCAGTGGTGTTCAGCAAGGACACCCAGACCAGACAAAAGTAGTTAAGGGATAAAATGGTAAAAGCCAGTCATGGTAGGCAGTATATAAGAACCCTTGCCATGCACAGTAAGGGGGATCATCATCACAACAATAGTAATCACTACGAGAGAATCACAACATTACTAGATAGGTAAGCATTGAGAAAAGAAAGGGAAATGGAGAAAGAATTAGAAATAACAAAAAAAAAAAAAAAAAAAACAGAGAGCATAGAATGGCAAGCATGCACCAGTAGGCTAATCTCCTCTCTCCCTCTAAATGGTTTACTATCTGTCAGAGGCAAATGATTATTTAAAGCACAAGCCATTTAGGCTCATTCCTTCAGAGTGGGTAATTTCCATGGCAGGATCATCCTGTGAAGTTACTCACGTTGAGGAAGTGGTTTACTCCTTGGCCTTAGTCCTGTGACAGGACTAGATGCGGCAAACTAATTGTCTTTCTTCTTTTATCAATTACTGCTATTGTCTCTTCCCTTGTCCTTACTATTGCACTCGTAACGTGTTTTTTTCCCTTTGCTTTAATTTAAGATTTCTTACTTATTTCTACCCAACCATAATGTATTCCGTTATCATTGTTGTATTGCCTTTATCTACCATGGTTTCTCTGTAGCAACTCTGCTTGCCAGGGGCATATGACTAAAGTTTCGGCGAACAGGGCATGGTTTGTGCACAAGCTGGACCAAAGTGAGTTGCAATTGGGCCGATCCCAACTCTCTTATCCAGAACACTAGGGCATAGTACAACAGGAAGCAGCCAAGCCCAACATCTCAAAAAGGCCCACTGCACCGTTTAATAAAAATCTAGCACCAAAAAAATAAACAACCTATAATTGAATTTTATTTACATTGGAAAAAAAGACTATTAATGTCTTGATTTAATGATGAAAAATAATTATCATAACCCAATTTGACCTTGTTGGATTTAAAAATTCACAACTCATCACATATATTGATCATTCAACCTTCGTACAGTCTAGTCAAACTTATACATGTTCTCAAAGCTATGACAAAGACATGATTAACTCCCTTAGTGTCTGTTTGGGAATAAATTTTTGCTAAAAACTTTTTAGTTGAAAGCGTATTACTTGTGCTTTGAAAAAGTAATAAGATGTGGAAAAAAACGAGGTTTTAAAAAATAGTATATAAAGTTAAAAGCTAAGCTTATAAGATAATACAAAACTGACACTTAATGTTACTTTCTATGGAGAGCATAATAGAAGTGTCTAAATATTGACCATATCCCTAAGATATTGTCGATTTAGGTAACTCATATGAATGTGGTCAATTTGGGTAAATTGTATGAATGGAAGGAGAGGCTATGTTAGTTATGAATGCTCTATGAGGTTAGTAAGTTCGTATTAAATGAAGATGGGTAGTGCCAAAAATATTTGTGGTTATTATAACAATTTTGCTACGACCATAACTTTTGTCATAATGTTGATATGGTCGGTTGTGAGTGTGAGTGACTTGTCTATCACTTTGACAAGTACCTACTACTTTTCTTCACCACCCACAATCGACTACATTAAAATTGTAGCAAAAGTTGTCTCCATAGAATTTCTCTTATTCTAAACGCAATTGTGGTTAAATTGTCATTGTCTATAGCGAACAAACAGGGCTATCACAAAATGACCATTTTTTTAATTTTCATTTTTAAGACTAAAAGCACTAGCATTGGAGAGTGTAACACCCCCCAGTTGCTATTTTACAACCCAAAACCCACTTTATTTGGGTGTGTAAATTTAAAAAAAAATTGCAACCTATGAATAATAAGGTTGCATACATGCAACCTTACTAGTCATAGGTTGTAAAGAAATTAAAAAAAATTTTAATCTTGTGGTTGTGTGTGAAGAGAAAAAGAGAGTGGGAGGAAAAAGAGAGAGAATAATACTTTTTATTATTTTATTAAGTTGTATGTAAAAATAAAATCTGAGATGTAAAGTGAGTTGTAAAATAGATTGGTAAAATAGATAAAAAAGTGTTTAAGGGTGCAAAATATGTTTTTTTTTAATCCCCAGATGTTAGTGCTCTTAGCACAAAATTAGGTAACTCATATGGACCTTTCTTTATGGAACAAAAGCCTATGCTGTCAATTCTTGGAGAAGTCAAGAACCCCCAAACATTTTTCGTGTCTTAAAACCCTCAAGATGATTGCCTATAGGGGGGAATGGGAAAAATGTACAAAGCTCACTTTGTGTTCTACTTGATTCTTTGTCAATCACAAATTGCCACATATTTTCTTTTCTTTCCTTATATGTCCACTAATTTTTTCGAGTGGGTTCATTAAATTTTAAAATAGGAAAAAAATGACATATAGCAATTTTTGATTGTGGAGCGTAAAATTAGGAAAAATGATTTCTAATTTTTAAGAGAACTAAATAATGCTATTTATTGAGAATTGCAAATGAAGTGATGAGTTTAGTTTTTGAGAACATAACACTCCCTAAGTGAAGTTAGAGTTATAGATAGATAGTAGACAAAAGTGTTAGTGATCAAAAGACCTAAACTAAATACTCCCCAAGTGAAGTTAGAGTTATAGATAGATAGTCGACAAAAGTGTTAGTGATAAAAGTGGTGTGAAATCAATAAAATTACTGTCAAAATTCACAAAACTGAATTTACCTACCACCTCACCTCACACGTGTACACCACCTACAATCTACCATTTAAATTTTGTTTTTATTTATTTTTTTATTTTATTGATGACCCATGTTTAAAGTGATAGACCCCCCCCCCCCCCCAAAAAAAAAAAACTCAATTTCTTGGCTGAATTAGATTTTACAAATTAAAAAGTGTATAGTTTGCTATCTTATTTAAAATACACTTCTTAGGTGCTGTTTTTTAAGTTTCACTCTTAATATTCTATCATGTAACTATTTAGATAAAAAATATACTTATATTCTATAAGAAGAAAATCATATAATAGAAACTAAAGAGAAGAATTTAAAGAACAACATCAAAATACTGTACCTAAATCTTACCATTTTAAATAAAATAGTAGTTGTTGATATCTTTTTTGTGATGCAAGCGAAGCCCAATTTTTTTTTTTGGACCCAATTCATGCATTTCATCTTATTTTATTTTCTTTTGCATGGCCCAAGCTTAAATGTAAGCTAAGCCCAATGATTGTGAATCAATAGTGATCCAAGCATCTCAAGTGTGAAAATAATATTAAACTTACTTCTAACAACGACACCGTTTCGTTGTTTTCTCCTTCCTTATCTATCCTTATTCCTTGGGGAGAGGAAGGCACAGTGCAAGAGATATGCTTTCCTCAATTAACCATCCTTTGCTCTGCCCTTCGTTACCAAAACATGGTACCTCTCTTTCCCAACATAGTGTTTATCATATAATAATAATCTATATTCTAGTTTTTGTATGACTTTCACTCTTTGCTAAATTTAGCTTAATTTTCATTATTTAGCTACAATTATGACCACCAAAATCATTATCTAGTCACAACCTGAACACACAGTTATGGGTTTTTTGTTGTTGTTGAAATTAGTTGCTGCTCTGCTGAAGATATAAATTCAAATTGCTGCAATGAAGTGCCACTTGTTTAGTTTTTAAGGTGTTAAACATATATGATATTGATGTGTCAGGATATTGTAGTTCGAGAACTAGGATATGTAGTATTGTGAGGAAAAAAAGAGCAAGAACAATGGTTTTTGCAAGCAATGAAGGTAACTCAGAAGTGGGTGTTCAAGTTGGCGAGCGGCTTTATCTTGGGTTGGACTTTGGGACTTCTGGTGCTAGGTTTGCACTCATCGACAAGGGAGGGACAATTCACGCCCAAGGGAAGAGAGAATATCCGCTATATAAGGTATAATTGTTTGTTGGAATTTTAGGAGTTATGCTAGATATACTACAAAAACGTAATTCTTATGTTTCTTTACTATGTTGTTGAAGTGGCACCAACCAATCACATTTATTGTCTCGTCAATTTGTAAGCTTTTTGTAAAAGTTGGTATTAGCTTTAGTATTTGCCTTCATATTGAGCAATGCTAGGGATAATCTTTTTCACAACTTATTTCACAATTTGTTGAGATGATAAGTTGTGATTGGTACAACATTGCATTTATATGGACCCACTATTGACACCATTTTTATTGTGCTTCAGTTACATGTCATGTAGTTTTATATCACTTATTGATATTCATACAGTGAGCAGTGTGCAATGTGCTTGGCTAAAAGTCTAGTCCCATGTTAGATTGTTTCTGGGGTCTTAGTCCCAGTTAATTGCATTTGTTGGACGGTGAAACTTTTATGTACAAATGGACAGTCTAACACCATCCTTTGTGAAAGTGAGCACAAATGCATGTTTGTGAGTACATTTAGCAATCAAAATTTTGAGTATTAGTGTGTGTGAAGTTGAGTGCCTCAGCATCTAGACTGCACAATATCGGTCATGGTAGTGTCCTTAACATTTGGATGAATTTTTTATTACAGAATAAAATGGTCTTAGATGTTTAGTAATGAGGACCAAGTAATTTGTTGGATAAAATTTTATGCCAGATGTTGTCTATGCAATATGAATTTAGCATACAAGTTGCATATATTAATGAAGCTTCCTACAGCTAGAATTTCTTGTCATAATAGCATAGATTTTAGAGAAGATCATAATGTTATTTTTACTACTGCAACAACATTCATTGCCTAGGTAAATTGAGAATCTTGTTTCTGTTGTCTAGAAAGAGAAAAGAAACAGTGGACTGGGCGCGTTCTTGGAAACAGACACTTTTCTTGCTACTTGAAGATGTTCCATTTCATCTTCGCCAAATTATTGCTTCCATTTCTATTGATGGGACTTCTGCAACTACCATGATTATAGACAGGTGGATACCTTACTGATTAGTCCCCTATCATTGCGTTGTTCTCTTTTTCCATGTCAAGATGCATTTGAAGTAGGCATCTGAATTTGGTACTGCAGCACAACAGGAGAACCATTATGGAGACCTCTCCTCTACAATGAGAGTTGTTCTGATGCTTTGCCAGTAGTAAAGTCTATTGCTCCTGAAAACCATACAGTTTGCTCTGGGTCCTCAACTCTGTGCAAGCTTGTCTCATGGTGGAACAGTGTTGATTCAAATAAAGAATCTGCAGCATTGTTGCATCAAGCAGATTGGTTACTGTGGCTTCTTCATGGAAATCTTCGAGTGACTGATTACAATAATGCTTTGAAGGTATTTGGATGAATTCTTTCCAATTTGGACCTTCTACCTCTACCACTTGTCAATAATCAAATTTCTGTGTTGGAAATTTTATTTTGATTGTTCTTTATCTTTCAAAGGTTGGCTATGATCCTGAACTTGACTCTTATCCACTGTGGCTGCTCTCTCAGCCGTATTCTCAACTTTTACCTTCTGTTAAAGCTCCTGGAACTCCAATTAGTGTCCTAAAAGAAGACATTAGAACACAATATGGTAAGTCTTCAGTCCTTTTTAGTAGCCTGGTAATGAAGGCTATACAACATTGTACTTTTCTTTTTAAGGCACAATTTTTATCTACAAGTATCAATTAGAAACTTGGTGAAATTGTTATTTTCTTGGAACTAACAATTTAGGTAATAAATTTCATTTGAAGAATGTGACTTTATATAAAAAAAATGTCCATTAGAAGATTTCATGTAATTCAATTTTACAAAATACATCTATGCAGGTTTTGCAAAAGATTGTGCTGTATGCACAGGAACCACTGATAGTATAGCTGCCTTTCTTGCAGCTCGTGCAACAAAACCAGGGAAAGCTGTGAGATATCTGCTAGAATTACCTTTCTCCTTTATTCAGTAAGGAAATTGTAACACATGTTTAGGCTTGCCATACAGTCAGGATTCTACGGGTACAACTCATGACCCGTACCATATCTCTCTAGACCTGCAACTAAAACATGACATTCTCTTAAAAAAGAAGTCATTTCCCAGGAAATAAATTTGAATGATGGCTGTCATTGAATCAGACAAAGTTTTTCCATTTCATTGTTTTAAACTTTGCATTTAGTTCAGCATTTTGAAGCCAAGTGGTAACTCACTCTGTTGCAGGCATTGCATTTCACAGTGCTATTATTCTGTCTGTACAGATGTTGAATCTACTATTTTCCTAAGAATTTTTTTGGGCTTTATAATGATGCAATTAAGCTGTTATCTGAAATTTTCATGAATTTTACGTTTGTAATATTGTATTTAGGTCACTTCTTTGGGTTCAACACTTGCTATAAAACTTCTGAGCACCAGTAGGGTTGATGATGCCCGATATGGAGTGTATAGTCATCGTCTTGATGATAAGTGGCTTGTTGGAGGAGCTTCAAATACTGGCGGAGCTGTTCTTCGACAAATATTTACTGATGAGCTGTTGGAGAACTTGAGTGAACAGATTAATCCCATGAAGACCTCTCCACTAGATTTCTACCCTCTCCCAACAGTTGGAGAGAGATTTCCCATAGCAGATCCAAAAATGGTCCCTAGGTAATAAGTATTTTTCTAACTTCTTGGTGAAGCCTTAGAAGAGTAATCTGAAAACTAATAGAATCTCATATTGATATCCTAATACTTTTTATATATGCATGAATATTTACTTTTAAGAAGCATACTCTAATAATTTGCAGATTAATGTATTTGCATTATTGCAAGTTTTGACTAACAGCACAGTATGTTCAGATTAATTTGTGACTACGCCAAGGTTCATGGTAGGAAATATGAATCAAAAGCTGCAACTTGAAAGGCCAGGAAAATATTCACAAAATTAAGAAACCTACTTGGAGCTTGGTCATCTTTCATTTAAGATTTGATACTTCTTATTCTTCTCTCTCTCTCGCTCTCTCTCTCTCTCTTATTTTTATATATATATATATATATATTTTTTTTTTTGAGAATTTATATGTCATATTCTTGGTAAACATGTTTGGGAGTCACTGCCCTCCTCCCTTCTCATGACTTTGGCAGATATTGGATAACTAAATCTTGCTTTTGAGTATAATCTGGCTGAAAATAAAAAGATGTAGGCATGTAGCTGAGAGAAGACATCTGAATCTGGTGATTTCTGCATTCTAATTCATTAAGTTTATGGATTTTTGTCTGCATTAAAGGAACCATAGCCAGTAGGCTTAAAGCAAGGGGGCATTTTCTGCTTGATTTTACCAGGGTGTGAAATGCAAAATATTAACATGGGGAAAAAGAAGACAAATTGGCTTAAGGTCTTCTGTTTGTATTGATTTTTTGGTGTTCTACCATTATTTTTGAGAACATTTGCATGTCCTGATTATAGGTAAATTTCTGTTGTTTTTAGTGTAATTTAGAAGGTCCTTAGTTTCACATGATCTTTCAAAAAATGAAGTATGACAGATAGTAACCTGATCAAAAGTAGAAATAATATTGTCTATTTGTTTGAGATGAGGTCTCTTACTGAAATAACCACCCAAATTGCATAGGCTTTATTACACATTTATTTAAAAAGATCAAAGATTTTTCAGCTCCTAGTTCAACATTTGTACGGCCATGCCAGATGAGATTTTTTTTTGATGACATAGGAGAACTTCACTTAGATTAGTTGCACGTCGCAAAGCATACTGTACAACAATCCTCATTGTTAATCAAATTCCTACGGGCAACTAACCCTACCCGCCAGAACCAGTTACTGGGTAATCCGGGGACTTTTCACCCCTGATGGGCTAAATAGTTTATCCTCATGCCCAGAAGGCACCAGATGAGATTTTTGAGTGTTACTTGAGTAATTGTTAGCTGTGGCTGTGGGAAATACCTTTATTTTCCCTTTTTGGTAATTAAGTAATCCTTTTAATGATATGATTCAGATTTGACAAATTGGACTTTGTTATTATAATATAATTCCAGAATGCCACAACTAACAAGTAGAGGGGATATGTTTCTACATCTAAGTATTTATATCCTGTTTTGAATGTGTTTAGAATAATAATAGGCATACATGAGTGAACTTGAATTACTTGGCAGTTCAGTAGGACGCAGTGTTATATTGATTTGTTAATTTCTATGTTGTAAATGAGATATGTCAGTTGTGGGACACTTGAAACAATAAACAACGAAGATAGTCAATTGATTATTGAATGTTACTGTCCCATGGTCTGTCCATTGATGTGATGCAGTTAGACATTGATCTGTTTTGGGAAAGCTGAGATGACCCTCCAGAGCTTTCCCTGCCAGATCCAGTACACGCACACTAGCACAGATTCATCTCTTTGTGCATAAAGCAAGCTCCTGAATTTAGGTCGATTGAATTAGTTCTCATTTTTGTGCAGGTTACACCCTCGACCAGAAAGTGATGTTGAGTACTTGCATGGGATTTTAGAATCAATTGCACGTATTGAGGTATGAGGACTCCCTTCTACTTGTTTTAACTTTCTTGCATATTGGTAAAGAGGAAACATGTAATCTTCAACTAGAAATTAATGACATGGACGTGTATCATTATATAATATTCAGGCAAAGGCTTATGGCTTACTGAAGGATCTAGGAGCAACCCAAGTTGAAGAAGTGTTCACGGCTGGAGGTGGTGCAAAAAATGAGAAATGGACGAAGATTCGAGAGAGGGTACTTGGTTTGCCTGTGAGTCGTGCAATTCAAACAGAGGCTGCTTATGGAGCTGCTTTATTGGCATTGAAGGGTGCCCAACAATGTGCCAGGTAGATGGCAATGGAGTGAAGGCAACAGAGGAGAAACCCAACATTAAGTGATGATCCTTATTAAGTTGTTTATTGCTCGTGTAAACATTGCTTCTGGCAAATAGCACCGGTTTATGATATCATGATGGATTTACATTGTCGTGATCAAATCTCATATTTATTGAGCATAAATTTGCACCATTTTTCTTGAGACAAACTCATATAAAAAGGAAAAAGGAAAAATGTTACAAGTTTTTTTCTTCTTAAAATTTCATATTAAAATAGGTGGAAAAATATTTATTTTTGGATATAAGGGAAGGGTATAATTTACATCCTCATCTTCAACTTTTTTCCATTATGGACACACATCATACTATACAATTATATGGAGACTAGAGATTCTATTTTTCTTACAACAAGCAGGATAAGGTATTCAAATCAAAGTTTTCTTTATGCGCACATTCTACAGTTCACATAAGTTGGCTTGGGGGTTGTTAAGTGTAGAGGGAAACTTTTGGAGCCATGGGACCCCTCCTCCTCCAGGTTTTGCTAAGATCAACTTTGACAAACTGTGAGACACTCCTCGGTCACTTTAACTCCTTTGTGAAAGTCTCTTGTATTTGAGATCTGGTAATTCCTTGCATGTTATATTGCCCGTTAGAATCTTTTTTTTTTTTTTGAGAGGAAGGATTTCCCTCTCTTTCATTCCAAGTCTTATTTTGTCCCATTTAGAAGGAGATTGTGACAACACATTTTCAACTTTTTTTCAACACACATCATACCTATACAATTATATGAGGAATATGGATACTTTTTATATTTACAATAAGTGGGATAGAAGATTCAAATCCAAATTCTTTTTCATGGAACAAACTGAACGATATTACTAAATTACAAGACTCGACAGGATTATAAGGAGTTAAATTAATATTTATGGTAGCCAAAAATCATAATGTAAAAGTTGAAACCAATTAGTCCCAAATAAAATTGCTTTATTTGGGTCTCAATAAAAATTTTCATTCCCCCTCAAAAAAAAAAAAAAAAAAAAATCATTAAAATAAGAATTCATTTTCCCCAAATATTAATTGACAACATTATAATAATGTAAAAAAAAAAAAAAAAAAAAATCATTAAAATAAGAATTCATTTACCCCAAATATTAATTGACAACATTATAATAATGTATTGAATGGTACATATGCCATCTATTACAATCCAACACACATTGCATCCTTTACAGTGCAGGTAACAGATTATGAACAAGCATAAATTCAATCAACAAGGCTCCTGCTGTTTCTCAAGCTCGTCAAGGAATCATTATTTTTGCCCCCACTTTTAAGTCCCAACTAAATGCACATTATTATTTTTATTTTGACAAAATAATGCACATTAAATTATGAACAAGAAGTGCACCTACGTAGTTAATAAAGATAAATCAATATCAACCGCAATGGATCCGAGCACTTTAACGCTAATAGTTGGAACCTCAATAGATCTTCCGAGCACTTTAACGTTAACATCTGGGAAAGTCTCTTGTTCATCCAAGCACTCTACCTTCCCATTGGCATTTACCTTAATAGGGTATTTAAGGAGGTGCCCCTGCAATGGCGTAAAGTCCTCTGTCTTGTACTTCCTCCAGTTTTCTTCAGCAATCTTGTTCACACTCTCAATGCAACCCAAAGTTTCTGGCTCCATGAAGTAATCATCTAAAGCCCCCAAATGTTCTGCCCACAGTGACATTCTATATCCGTATATCTGCATATGTATCGATCAATATGGTTAACTTACATAACAAGCAATTCTACGCCTATGCACGCATGCAAACAGATATATATATTGATAATGCAGTAATTGGAAGTGAGAGGATTTGAATCATGGATGTTTCCGTTAGAGTGTTAACCAGTTGAGTTATACTGCTTTTGATAACAATTGCACACCTATGGTGCCAACTTTTGAATGATCAATTAAACAAAGCCATTAAATTATTTGAGCTACCTTTGGTACGTCCACCAAAACTTGCAATCATGCAATAGAAAATACAGTACAATGTATAAATATGAGGTCCAAATGAATGTACAAACCTGGCCATGTGGGTGGCCCTTCCTCTTACCCCAAGTGTGATGGGGTTGATATGCACCCATGGCTATCTCACTGTCTCTTGAACCATCCAAAGATCGTTCATTAATATTGGCAGAACCTAATATCACGTACTCATCATCTACAATCATTCCCTTGCCATGTACGTAAACCATAAACCGTTGAAACTTTTGTGAGTTAGAAACCTGCAAGTTGGTCATGAAAAAACTCTCAGCCACAATTTCTTGCGTATAGTATAGGAAAATGTGATCTTCTTTAGTCACTCCTAGAATCCTATTGACGAAATGAGCTAACACTCATCTACGAGTATACAATTAAAATATACAATTTTATGTACATACGCTTGATCAACAAGTAGGATATATTTACATATGTGCAACTTGTATATGGCACTGTTTAATTGTGCTAGCTCAAAATAAAGGAGTAAATATTACTACATCAGTCTTACAAAATATATTACAAAAAAAAAAAAAAAAAATTCAAACATTTGTTTATTATATATTAAATAGTTACCAATCACATCTATTACCATATTAATTTGTAAGTATTTTGTAGTAAATTAGTAGTAGTTTTAGTATTTTGCTAAATCAAAACAATCATAGTCACACAATCACACTCATGAGCTTTGGTTAAGTTAGTTTTATCCATTGATTTGGAAATGAGTTGATTGAATTTTGTACATACTTATTTGTTGGAATATTTCACATGTAAGTAATAATGTAGTTAGTTAAGTAGTAGAGTATAATGACAAAAAAAATTTGTTAATATAATAGAATTGAGCCCAAACTCATAAGTTTAAACTTTTGGGTCAAGTCTTTAAATAAAAAACTTTGTGTCGAGTGGTATATATATTATATTATATTAACTAATTGATTAGATTCTCCTTATTTTTGTAATAACCCAAGTAAAAATGCTAACTAAATATGTACTATATTCTAGTATGGTAGCCAAAGTGAGACTCAACAAACACTTAATTAAGCATTGCTTGGACTTGATTGGAATTTGCATAGAGTCTATGATGGCCGAGATACTTTTTCGACTTATGCATGGCAACTATATTGGCACATAATCACACCAAATTTTTTGAAGGTTAAACACTTAAACTTATTGTATTTTCGTGTGTTTTGTGCTAGATCTTTCTTTTAGACACCCCCATTAACATAGGCCTATGAAAGAATCAATAAATATTTGTGTTTCCTATTCGATTGCTTCTTCTATCTCTCTATTCTATTTTCACATAAACTCATATATGTATTAAAAGTTAAAACTTCTGCTATCTCAAAAAAAAAAAAAAAAAAAAAAAACACTGGCCAAAACTTTCATAGAGCATGATACCTTCTATATATGTATTAAAAGTTAAAACTTCTGCTATCTCAAAAAAAAAAAAAAAAAAAAAAAACACTGGCCAAAACTTTCATAGAGCATGATACCTTCTCTGCCTTCTTGACAGATTGATTAGGTGGAGCTGACACTTCTTTGGGCAGTTCTTCCCGCTTACCAAGACAATAGAAATTCAGGTAGTCTTGGGGATGTGAATCTTCAAGATGCATGGATTTCAACTCTCGTGCTATGATTCCATACATCATTTGCATTGTCTGGCTCTGAGAGCAGCAAAAGAACAAGATAATAATATGGAGTTTAATAATACAATGATTAAATGTAATTACATTATCCCATACATGGAGTTTTCTTTCTCACGTAGAGTGAGACTTTTTTCTTCCTATCCTACAGTGTGGGCCACAGAACAAACTCTCCTCCACTGCTAGTCATCATATTTTACTTTTCTTTTCTTTCCTTAACATGGACTCGGAGTTTATTGCACGTTTACAAAAGATTAAGTTGACAGCAGATGAAGGCGAGGTGATTACAGTACGTGCCGAAAATCGGGAGAAAACATTAGAGGACTGTTCACTTAGTCTAGTGGGAAGATTCCATACGACTAAAAACATAAACTTCAGAGCTGCAAAAAACCTTCTCAGGTCCGTATGGAAGATGGGGAAGGATATGACGATTACAGAGGTGGGGGATGGGCTGTTCCAATTTAAGTTTGCGATGGAGAGCCAGCTGAAGTGGGTTCTGAATAACGGACCGTGGAGTTTCGAAAATCACATCCTACTGTTTCGACGGTGGGAAAAGGGAATGACTGCCTTGTCGGTGAGTTTTGAAATTCCCATTTGGGTGCAAGTATGGGGGTTGCCTTTCGACTTGATCAATGAGGAAGCGGGGAGAGACATTGGAAGGGGAATTGGGAGAGTCATAGAGGTAGACTGCAAAGCCATCGCAGCGGACCAAGCTAAATTCCTACGTATCAGAGTCGACATGCAGCTGGACAAACTGATTCGCCGTGGGGCGCCAGTCCTTAGCCCGGAGGGAGATACGGTGTGGGTGGCTTTCCAATATGAAAGGTTGCTGGGCAGGGGCGAAGTCAGAAATTTTTGTTTGGGGGGCAGATTTGTGTTGCTAATTTATTAGTCTATATAAACTTTTATACACATACACAAACACATGTATCTATACACATACACAAAAAATTAGTATCTTTCATAATGAATCCTTAAAATTAAAGGGTTATGCTAACGAGTGCTCTTAGAGCACTTATTAATAATCCATTTTAAGAAAGTTTTAATACCACTTTTATGAGAAATGAAAAAAACTGTCAAAATATTAGTTACTTTTTTTTCATTTCCCATAAAAAATTTCTTTAAATGGATTATTAACCAATACCCTTAGGGCACTCGTTAGTATTTTCCAAAATTAAATGCTTCATAGAATTAAATTAATCTTTCACCATCTTCCATAGAGAAATCCTTACAATTTTCATTTTCAATATAAGTTATCAAATTTTTTACCGTTGCGAGTAAAAAAAAAATTCAATTGAATTAATGAAGTGTTCACAGACATAAATGATCCAAAATTTTAAAAAATACGAGAATACATTTTACTATAAAAAATGAATTTGAGAAACAATACGTTCTCTATAACTACTAGACAAATTGGACAATTTTTTTTAAGAACATTATTGGGCCAACTCAAATAGTTGGGGGGGGGGTAAAGTCCCATTTTTGAAGGCTAACTATTAAAATATTATATATTTCTATATAGTTAAAAAAAAAAATTCAAAAATTTTGGGGGGGCCACCCTAACATGTAGCTCCGCCCCTGTTGCTGGGATTATGTTTTCGGTGTGGACTGTTGGGGCATGAAGCAAAGGTGTGTTCAGCTTCAGTTGTCACAGATCGAGGGTGAAGAGCTGCCCTATGGAGATTGGCTATGGGCTGGTTTTTGAAAGCAGAGAGAGCAGTCAAGAAAGGAGGCACCAAGCCCACCCTGTCGGCAGCCAAAGGACCATCAACCTCCACGAACAACTGATTCACCGATGGTGGCTCCTATTGGGTCCGTTACAAGCATGGAAAAGGACAATAATGAAGGGGTTACGGACTCAATAATGGCATTAACTGCACAAAACAGTCACGGCATGGCTAAACAAACAATTATGGAGAACATTAATCCGGATTTTATGGAGGAAATAACTCCAGGAGTTATGAGAGAAATAAACCCGGATAATAAAGAGCTCCAAAATGGCAAGGGATTAAATAGGACGGAGAAAAACGTGGGAATGCATGCTGAGGAGTTTATTAACGTTCTAGTAATGTACGTGGGCAATATGGGAAATTCAACAATTAATTCTCAAAGTGAAACGCTAAGCTCTACACGATTCTGAGGCGAAATCACGTGGTCCACTTCAAGCCCCACGGCCTAAGACTCCTAAGTGGACTAAAATTGCTAGGGTAGACTCAGCAAACACTACACCACCCACGACAACAATAGAAGCAGGGAAGAAAAGATCACATGAGGGCGAAGCACATGATGGGTCCAGGAAAAAATCAAAGGCTGCAGAATAAAATGTTGAAATCAAAACGGTGGAGGCTGAAAATCCCCGCCGAGCACAATGATCGTCTTAAGCTAGATCTGCCGGGAGCTTGGGAACCTCCATGCAGGCGCTGTTTTCTCTCATTTGGTGAGAAGGAAGGCTCCCGATATTTTGTTTCTTATGGAGACAAAACAAACAGTTGATGAGATGAAACTTATTCAAGCATATTTACACTATGATGCTATGTTAGCAGTCCCATGTGTCCGTAGAGCGAGTGGGCTTGCAATGATGTGGAAGGCAGGTGTTGATTTACATGTGCGAACTTTTTCTTTGAATCATATTAATGCCCGAATCATGACTAATTCACCTACACCATGGAGAATAACAGGCTTCTATGGAAGACCGGAGGCACATCGAAAACATGAGTCTTGGGAGCTTTTGAGGCATCTACACTCTAGAGATTCCATGTCGTGGCTGTGTGTGGGTGACTACAACGAGATATTGTCATCAAAGGAAAAGCAAGGTGGCTTCCCACGACCACCTAGGAAAATGGAGGATTTTCGCCAAGCACTATTACATTGTGGGTTGAGCGATCTTGGTTTCATTGGAAACATATTTACCTGGAGGAATGGGAGACCGGGAAGGGCTTTTGTTCAAGAAAGGTTGGACCGGGCATGTGCAAACACAGAATGGAGAGAGATCTATCCTTTTGCAAGAGTTCATCATCTTCATGCGGCATACTCTAATCACGAGCCAATTTTAATTACAACGCAGGAAGTCACACAGGCTACAAGTAGGAGACGAAAGCCAAAGAGGTTTGAAGAAAGGTGGGCATCGGATCCGACTTGTGAGGAGGTGATCCATGAGGCATGGGAAGGAGTGAACCTCACAGGTAGCCCCATGTACCGATTATTTGAAAAAATAAAAGCTTGCCGCATGGCGTTGGTGAGGTGGAGCCGAACTTTGGGCAATTCTAAGGAGCAAATTGAATCAAAGTACACAGAATTGGAAGCACTAATCTCTATGAACCTAGTCGAAAACCAAGATCAGATTCACAAATACAAGATATTTTCATTAGAGAGCCAGCCAATGAAGACGTAAGAACCATATCCATGGATTCCTAGATGAGCATGAACAATGGTGTTCATTAGATGCAGCTGACATAACCAGATTGGCTGAAAATTATTTTCAAAATTTGTTCACAACATCAAACCCAACAAATTTGGAGTCGGTCTTGGACTCGGTGGATAAGGTGGTCCATCCAGATATGAATCATACACTCCTTCAACCATACACATCGGAAGAGGTTAAAAAGGCTTTGTTCAGCATGCACCCCTCAAAATTTCCAGGTCCCGATGGTATGTATCCTTTCTTTTTCCAAAAATTCTGGCATGTTGTAGGTGATGATGTCATAAGTGTTGTTTTATCTGTCCTACACTCAGGCCATTTTCTACATAAGATGAATTACGCACACATTGTCCTTATTCCAAAAATAAATGAGCCAAAAAATGTATATGATTACCGGCCTATTAGTCTAGGAAATGTTGTATCCAGAATTGTCTCCAAAGTGATAGCAAATCGATTGAAATTAATTCTGCCCAATGTAATATCGGATTCACAAAGTGCTTTTGTTCATAACCGGTTGATAATTGATAATACAGCTGTAGCTTTTGAGGTGTTACACAAGATGAGGAATAAAAGAACAGGAAAGAAAGGGCAGATGGCAATCAAACTAGATATCAGCAAAGCCTATGACCGAGTTGAGTGGTCTTTCCTCCGGCAAATCATGCTAAAATTAGGGTTTGATGAAAGGTGGGTGCAACTAGCTATGGCGACTGTCCATACAGCAACATACTCGGTGCTCATTAATGGAGAACCTAAGGGGTACATCTCACCTTCACGGGGTTTAAAACAAGGAAACCCACTATCTCCCTATTTATTTTTACTATATACAGAGGGCCTCTCTTCCCTTATAAGAAAGGCTGTGGAGACAAAACACCTACATGGGATTTTATCTTGTAAAAATGGAGTATGCATTTCTCATTTGTTGTTTGCAGACGATAGCTTCATTTTTTGCCAAGCCACATTGGAGAAGGGGCAGCACCTTTTAAATATTCTTGGGAGGTATGAAGTTGCTTCAGGACAAGCTATAAATAGACATAAAACATCTATCTTCTTTAGCAGAAATACAAGGGATTCGGTTAAGGCAGAAATCCAGGCACTAATTGGAGGTAGAATTATGGAAGATTGTGAACCATACCTAGGCTTGCCCATGACTGGAGGAAGATCAAAGGTCAACACTTTCAAAGGCTTACAAGAGAAAATTACAAAGAAAGTAATGGGGTGGAAGGAGAAATTTATTTCAAAGTCCGAAAGAGAGATACTCATCAAAACAGTGGCCCAAGCCATCCCCACATACACTATGGGAATCTTCAAAATCCCAAATGCCTTATGCAACACTCTAAACTCTACATTAGCTAAATATTGGTGGGGTTAGACGAAGGATGAAAAGAAAATTCATTGGATCAATTGGGAAAAGCTTTGTAGCCCAAAAGCAAGAGGAGGGATGGGGTTTTAAGACATACAAGCCTTCAATTTAGCCTTGCTAGCAAAACAAGCATGACGACTTGTCCATAACACTCATTGTTCTATCGGGTGTACAAATCAAGGTATTTTCCAAATTGCTCTTTTATGGATGTTGAGTTGGGAAATAACCCATCCTATGTATGGAGGAGTTTACTTGCAGCAAGAAACATCATACGGGAAGGGTCCAAATGGAAGGTGGGAGATGGTCGAACTATTGGCGTCAGTACACATAACTGGCTCTCTCATGAACCGGTTTTTCTCGGTGAGCAACAGCAGGGGCTGATGGTCAAGGACCTGATAGACGGACATACGAAACAATGGGATAGGGAGAAAATCTTTGACCTCTTTGCACACAGGACAAGGATGGAGATTCTGGCTATTGCACTGCCACAAGATGGAAGCCGAGACACCATGACATGGAAGGAGAAAATCAGGTGTTTTCTCGGTGAAATCTACCTACAAGCTAGCTATAAGGATGAGGGACACTTTTAGGGGTGAGCACTCAGCAGTTAGAAGAGACAGATCAGTTTGGAGGAAGTTGTGGCGGTTGAACGTGCCACCAAAGGTCCATATGTTCCTCTAGAGGGCATGTTCAAATATATTGCCAACCAGAGAGAACTTATGGCATGTTTGGATGTTTAAAAAAGGAGGGGGAGTAGAGTAGAGGGAGGGAGAGTAATGCAATTACCTTATTTGGAAGTTTTTTAAAGAATGAGGGGGAGGGGTTTGGAGGAGTTTGGAGGGGTTTGGACTCCCTCTAGCCCCCCAATTTTCATTCCCCCAAATTGGAGAGATTTGGAGGGGAAGTAGATTACATAAACTATTGACCAAGTAAATTACCTAATTTACCCTTATTATATTAACAAAATTACACAAGGGGAAGGGCTAATTATTCCCTTCCCCCTTACTAATTTTAAAAACATCCAAATAAGATAGAGGTGAATCATTCTCCTCTACTCTCCTCCCCACTACTCCCCTTCCCTCTACTCTCCTCCCTCTCTAAACTTCCAAACAAGCCATTAAACAGGAGAAGAGTGCAGGTAGACCCCATGTGTGGTATGTGTTGTCAGAAACCTGAATCAGTTGGACACCTATTGTGAGAATGCCCCCTAGCAAGGAACGTATGGGCTCTTTGTAGTGGAAGAATTCAGAAATGCCCCAATACAGAAGGCGACTTCTTTATGCTCCTCCAAAGGATGGTGAATAAATTAGAAGTGCATGATGTGGAGAAGTGGGCAGTCACAGCTTGGGCAATCTGGAATGCAAGGAACAAGTTTTACTTTGAACGGATCCAACTCCATCCAAGAGACAGATTGAGTGGGGCTAACGGTTTCTTACAAGAGTATCAGAGATTTATGCAGGCAAAACAGCAGGGCAGAGAGGCCGAGGGTCAACAGTGAAGCTTATGAAGGATTGACTGCTATGTATCAAAAGTTGAGCATTATTTTTGATGCTCCTTTTACCCCCCGTTTTCGGATTGTTGAAACAGGGCATATAGTTGTATGTACAGTGTTTACTTAATAAAAGATTCTACCTATTTTACCTCCAAAAAAGAAAAAAGAAAAAGTAGGAGGAAAATAATGTTAATGCTAATTGGTTAAAGAATTGTGAATGTTACCTGCCAAAATAGCACTTCTTCTGTGACTATGCGCACTGTACCTTCGGGGCACATTGGTATGACAATGTAAACTGCAAATCTCTCCTTTGCTCTAATCTTACTGGCAATCTTTAATGCCAGCTCCATTGGAATTAAATTATTGGCACCTGATCAAACCCAAAAAAGAGTCATTGAAGTAAGAGTTTGATGAATAAGAAGGAAAAAAAGAATGGAAGCCATTGGAACGTTGAGTTTGAGCATTTTGTAGAGAGCAAATGCCAAGGTAACAATATTACTAATTGTAGAGATTGGGTCTATGACCTGGGTCTTTGTCAGATTGCCATGCATATGAAGATCCAAGAAAAAATTGATTCTCAATGTATATAAAATGCTGGGCAGATCTAATTGCCTGGATGTACGCTGATTGAATGCTCTTCTCTACAACCAAATTCTACAACAGAAGTGAAAGGCAGAGAAATCGTAATGGAAAGTGTGGTGAAATGTACTAACAATTTTCCTATCAGAATATAAGGCAATTGGCTGCTAGCTCTGTACTTATTTATAACTAAAAGTAGTGAATGAAGAATAAATATATCATTATCACTTAGAAAATAGTAAACCTGAGTCGCAGGAAATATTTCCAAACACCCTGAATCAACTGAGCGGAAAACCTGCCAATTTTAGAATGAACAGCTAAAGACTAAGTAGAACTAAATGAATATAGGTAATAAATTATAGGTTTAATTCCCATTTTAGCTCCTAACCTTGGTTTTATGTTTAAAAATGGTCCATAATGCTTTAAATGTGCCATTTTACTCTTTAATTTATATATATATATATATTGTGTCAAAATAGTCACTGCCATTAATGCATAGAAAAATCCAACATGACATATAGTGATATTAAAATAAAATTTTTGTTTATGAATGAATGCCTTATGTGACCTTTGTTATAGGGATTTTTTTTAACCTTTTGATGTGTCAAAATAATTACGTGGCTTTTATATTTTTCCGTGTTCAAAGGTGGTATAGTGCTTATCATAAATCACATATACGAAGTCTTCATGAACGGCAATGCTTTGGTACAATTGCTTCAAGGTCTGTTACATGCCGTTCATAAATTGATTTGGGGTTTGGATAGTCTGATGTTAAGGGAGTAAAAAAGGCTGTGGAAAATTATGATAGATCAGGAAAAAGATTTGAAATTCATGACTTTGTCCTTTTCTATTCACTAATATCTTTACTCTGGCTACCAAAAATATCCTCCTTCACTTTCAAGGAAAAAATATACCCTTTAGTGGGTACATGCAACATCTCTTTCATGATGATTTGAGATTTGGCACAATTAATATGCAATTACTCTCAATGACTGAGATTGAAAATTGAAAAAACAAACTTTCAGCCTCAATTTTTTAATCAAAAAAGTTCAAAAGTAAAAATATTTTGTGAGAGGAATGGAGATAATTGCGCCCATGTAATACCTTAGGTTGCACGGGTCTAAATCCATCAGTAAGAATTATTTTGACACAAATTCATAACGTTAAAGACTAAAATTACAAATTTGAAATGTTAAGGACCATTTTAAAACATGAGACAAAAGTAAAGAACAAAAATAAGGATTAAACCTAATTGTATAAGCTTTACTTCGAGAAGCCCATACTAACTACTTTACCTGAACATGCCAGTTTTCTGGATCATCTTCTCTGGAAACCCAAAAATTAGGGTCGTCATTTGAAATTGATTGGGAAGAATTCGGCATGGGGATGTCTAAGTTCATTAAAACACAAAAAAACATTTTGCAGCACTTCTTAAGCCCTGACGACCATTTTGCAGCTTTGCCCCAAAGCTGCTCAAAAGTAGTGAGCACATCATACGCAGCAGGCCCTTCTATCTTGCAATGTAAATCATGCCATGGCTGCCTTGGACGCTGAGCTCCTGCCTATTATTTGAGAAGAAACGAGAAAGAAAGATCATCCAATCTGTGAGCTATGATGGGGTTTTGAACCCAAGTTCTCCCTAAGGGTGGAGATGGTGGATTAGTGGCGGAGCCACTTGGAGGGGGTATGCTTTTTATTTCTATTTTTAATGTTAATATAGGTATAGTTATAAGGTTTTTTTTTTTTTTTTTCTTCTTCTTTCTTTTGAATAACACTTGGCCCCTGAAATTTTTTTCAATATTTATATTATAAGCATATATACATAAGGTTTAAATCACATGCATTAGTTTATAAGTATAGTGAATTCCAATGATAATATTCCAAGCGCAATTGATGAAAGTTGGTGTGACTAAAGCATTTGTAAATCTTCAGCCAAAAAAAAAAAAAAAAAGGCATTTGTAAATCAAATGACTCTGATTAAAAATTTTAAAACATGAGGTGTGATTAGAAAATATTTATCAAAGGTGGAATAATACATGTAAATTTTATTTATTTATTTATAAATATTTGAATCTTATACAAAGAGACTATTTTTTAAGGATAATTAGAATAAGGAGTCAGGATAATCCTGGCTATCTCCCATCGAACTTTTTTGGCTAAGTCACTAAGGTGGTGGATTGAGGGGTGAAATTTTACAACCAATCTTGCCAAATTTTCAAAGTTTATGTATTAAAACTTAAATCCCCCCAACCCCTTTATATTTTTCTTTTTTATATGTCAAATTTTATTAAAAAAGTAAAGAAAAATATTTCATATTTTATCAATGATTTTCAAAATTAAAGTTCAAAACCTACAAAAGGTTGAAGAAAAAAGAAATAATTTATTCATCTTCAATAAAGTTACTCGAAAAGAGAAGAAGAAAAAAAATGTTCAAAGAAGCTCAAATTCTTAATGCAATAATTTATTCATCTTCAATAAATTTTTTCGTTACGTAACAAAATATAAGGATATATACATAATAAACTCTAAGGTTTAATATTTTTTAAAAATATATCGTTTTCAAGTTAAACTTTGAATTCAAGTGCATATATATTCTCTTCTAAAAAAAAAGTGCATATATATTCATGGTATAGTTTTTTTTTTTTTTTTTTTTTTTTTTTTTTTTTTTTTTTTTTTTAAAGTTACATTTTGATTATTTTTTGAAATTTTAACCAAAATATAAAAAATCACATGAGCTATACTCAACATTTGTCTAGCTACTAAAAATATTTTCGTGAGAATCATAGATTCAAATTGAAATTTTAAAAAAATCACAAAGTATCTTATTCACGTGTAAAAAAGCCCAAAAAAAAAAAATCATAATACATAAACACAATATAAAATATAGCTTATTATTAACGTGAATCATTTTTATCAATCAATTACGTTTCATGTATTTGCGTGCATGTATGCGCATATGTGTCGCTAATGAATTATTCCCCTCCCCCCCCCCAACAAATAAAATCATGCTCCATTATTGGCAATGGCCTATTCTACTAAAAAGATAATAAAATTCTTCAAGATATAATAGTAAATACTCACAGGAAGTGTTGGATTACAATAATCATTCTGATATACAGTATAACGATCACGAAATAGTCGATGCTCAGGGGTATCATAGCGGCCATCACGAAGGTCTAGGCCTCCAATAAAAGCAGTTATCTTCCTTGTATTATCAGACGCTTGTGTATCCACAATCACACATTTCTGATGATGTGAACAAAGAAATTTATTGGCCTGGAGCACCACAAGATAATTGTGAGCAATTTGATTTTCTTAATCATGCATCAAGCTAAGAAATAAAATCCAGGCTTCATTCTAAGCTAAGAAGTGCAATTTTTCGTCTAATTTGTAACCTACCATGTAAGATACATTTGTATACAAAAGAATTTTGAAGGAGCAAGTGAAGCATAGACATGCATTAAGACGTTTTCCTTCTCTTAAGTCCAATTAAATGGTCATTAAACTTAAAGTATTACAAGTAATCAGTTTTCTAATATTAAAACATTACACCATTGCACACTCTTAGTATGATGATCACTTCACAAGTATAAATGTTTATGAGAGGGAGGGGAGATTCTAGTCTCTAAAACGGAGTTTCACACACATACACCTAAAATTAGACTATAGTAAAATTCTATCTCAAATAAAAAATAATTCAAAAAAATAAAATATTGATTTATTCTAACATTGGAAAAAAAAATGACACATTTTAAGCATGTTTTGCATTAATCTTCAGTAGAATATCAATACCATAAATTTCCTTGTCAAAGTCACAATTCCTGGTTCACTGTCTAGATATTTGAAAAGGTTTAGCTGACTTCGAGATGTCAATATACATTGGACGGAAGAGTTCTTGAAAAAATTCTGAGTTTCTTCATCATGAGTGTCCATCATACCAAGCTGCATGCAAAGCCCTATGAGTTAAATAATTATTTTGTAAGGGAAAAAGTTTAGATATAATACCTTAAGATCTTTAATTAATTAATTCAAATAAATGATTGTATTGATCAATATAGATTTAATGCAGTTATGTGTTTGAGTTATATTAATTTAGTTCCTCAAATTTTAAAAGTTAGTATGATCATTCTTGGATCTCCTTTACATGTGCATTTTATTAAAATAAATAGTTGAAATTGACTTGATTTTGAAAATTTAACCTTTCCATGATAGTCATTTAAAGTATGCTCCTAGAAAGCACTTGCACGAATACAAGCATGGGTATAGGTTCGGTACGGTACGGTGACACAAATTTTTTTGAAATAGTAGGTTATAGGTACGATGGGGATACATATATTAATTAGTTATTAAATATATATTTATATATATTTAAACATTTATTTTTCATAAATATTAAACATATATCAATTTAAGATAAATAATGAATATTTTATTTCTATATATTATTAATTGTTTTATTTTATCAAATTAAGAGTAATAATGGATAATAAATCAAATTCATTACTATTAAAGGATTTTCATAAAACAAATCAAGAATAAAGATATTTATTAATTTGTAAATGCAATATTATTATTTAGAGCATAAATGTTTTCTTTGTTTTGTGAGAGAGTATTCGATTCATCTTGTTCTTGTGTCTCGGTTGTGTCTTGCATCTTTTCTTCTTCTTCTTCTTCTTCTTCTTCTTTTTTTTTTATTTTTATTTTATTTTATTATTTTTTATTTTTTATTATTTTTTTTTAATTTTGAAAAAATGACACAACTAGGACATGCATGCAAAAGTGTCCGAGGAGTGTCAAGTATTCGATGTGTCTAACATGAGTACGACACTCCAAATGAAGTATTTGTTCTTCCTATTTGTGCTCCATTTACTTCACCGAATAATTCCTTTAAAAATAAAGCAAAGAGAAAACTAAATAATGAAATTGACTTGATTTTAAAAATTGAAAGTCTAATGAAAAATGACGGGCAATTCAAGGGAATATAGCTAAAACATATTTTAGTCCTTAAATTTTATTTTTTGTCATTTTTGTCCTTAAACTTTAACTTTAACATTAAAATTAAATTGGTTATCCCATCTAATTTGTCTATGAAAGAAACTATAACTATTCACATATATAATATGACCCTACTTTACTATATTTAGCGGTAATCTATAGTCCACAAAGGTCGGAAGCTCTCTCTAAATTATAGACATAACTATGTGAATTTTAATTAATTCAATTAATAAATTTTTGTCATCAAATAAAAAATTTATAAAAAATTTAATGTTTGGCCGCTTATAAGTTGAAATTATACGATATTTATCTCATTCATAAAACAAAAAACTTAAATGCCTTTAATCTTAAAAAAAATAAAAAAAAAATAAAAAAACTTAAATGCCAATTCACTGTTAGCTCATACCACATCGTTCCAAAGCAAGAGCAAAACTCGAACGCCCTGCTTCGACTTATGCTTGAGCAAATCTCCCAAATTCAAATTCCCAGCACTAGGCAATGGCCTCGTCGGCTCTCTCACCAGCTTCACCTTGTGGTAAATGGACCACCCAACAATGTACACCACTTTTTCTGCCTCCAATATCGCATGGCACATATCCTCCCAACACTTTTCGTGCTCAAACACCTTCCCGTCTTGTAACTTAATCTCCGGCAGCATCGAGTCTGGCACATGCGCGTCTTGATACAGCGTCACAGACCCGCCTTTCCGAACCGGGAAGCGACAATCGTGGACTCCAAAATTATCCGGATCAGACGCAATGCCATACTGGTACAACGGAGTGTCCTCACAGTTGGTGAATTTCACTTCAATGAAGATAGCGGCATCGGGTTTCATTTGTTTACCGGAACACGGGAACCAATGGCTGATAGCTTCGCCAGTGACGATTTGCTGGACCGAGACGGAAGTGGTTCCTATCGACTTCGTGTTATTAAGGTAATCATTGTACTGCAGGTTGAAGCGGAGCTCCGGTTTGAAGACCGGGTGGGCTAGGGGAATCTGGAAGTGCTCATTCCATTCTGGGCTTCCAGAGTTGTACACTACGGTGCGAGTGCGAGCCAAGTTGAAATCACCGAGCAAAACTGTGACATAAGTGTCTGAGGGAATCTCGAAGCCGCGACCTTTGAGGATTTTCAGATCAAGGTCTCCATGAAGGTACTGCAGTGAGTCTGAATTAGCATTAACTTCGGCCATGAGAATTGCCACGAGAATTGTATAATTTCTTGAGAAAGGGAGAGGGTGGTGGGAAAACAAGTCACAAGTGTGTGATCCATTATTGATGTTTTATCCTATATAAATTATTGTGTGGGACACATGAGGAATAATTTCTCCTCGTTTTACACGGTAATTGATTTTTTTTTTTCCTTCTACATGAAACCATGGATAGAGTGATTTTATACCTTTTGAGTTGTGCGAAAGCAATTCTTGTCTTGCGTAAAGACCAGTTCATGATTATCATGAGAGTGTTCTATAAATTTGGATCATATAAAAGAAAGAATCTATTGCAGTGAAATGTCACCAATAATGCTAATATATGGTAAAAGATTATTGGAAAAAAATAAATTTTTTTTTTAACATAAAATTAAATATGAAATGTAATGGCTATTAAATACAAAATTACCAATATATGAACAAATGATAAACTCCAATCTTCAAAGTTATATATTTCAACACAACACAAAGAACAATGTTTCCAAACCATTTTCACCATGGTAACAACACAAGCATACATAATGATGAATAATCTTTCAAACCAAGTTCTTTATTTCTTTGTTAGATGATTTACTAAAAAGGGGATCTCATCATCATAATTTCATAAGCAACATTCTCACTCATGTGTTTAACCAAATAAATAAATAAAAATTCATACTTATGTTGTTGCTAGGCGCTAGCACGCATATCATTTATAGGAAAGAGAAAAGAGCATATTTAAGAATTATTAAAGAGAAAAGGGAAAACAATAGCAAGTAAAAAATTGGCAATAAATTGATAAACCAAAACATGATTGACTTGGGTTTAAATCTAAATTATTTTACATGCTTTGACAAGCTTATTTTATATGGGTTTATCTGGTTTAAAAACTAAAATGGGTAAAATTACAATTATACTTAAAATAGGTGAGGTAATTAAAAAAAATCTTATAACTCAGTGGCATTATTCAATTCTCTCAATAAAAGAAAACTTGAGTTCGAATCTCTCCCCCCCCCACCCCCCCCCCCCCCCCCCCAACTTATTTTAAGAAAAAGTGAAAAAGCTTAAAAGATGTGACACTTAAAAAATATATAAAAAAATAAAAACACAAACACACACACAAAAATAAGCTCACTTTGAAATTAAAGAGGATTTTAAGCAAAAACAGATGAACCATGCAATAGTCTGAAGTTTAAGAGAGGAATCATAAAATCGAGGTGGCTTTTTTCACTTCGATGGGAATGACCCACTTATATTCTTTTTATTATTAATAAAGAAAGGTATTTTGAGCCCATGTTAATGTTAAAGCAATTCTTAACTTGGGAAATCTTTGTATCTAACTCTTTTTTAGCCAAAACTTCAAAGAAAGGAATCATATAATCATGACGGCTTCCTTTGTTTCGATGTAAATGATCCATTTATACTCAGTTATTCACATCCATTTATACTCAGTTTTAATAACGAAAGGGACTTTATAAGCCTATTATTTTCCACAAAGAATTGTATGCCTTTGTGTTGAAGCAATATTTGGCTTGTATAAACTCAAATATAACTTCTTTTAGTTTTTTTTTTTTTTTTTTAAATTTTTTTATAAACCTATTTTCATTTATTTATTTTACTTAGAAACTATGCTAAGTAAAAGTACAAATAAAGTTAAAATATGCTTAAAAATTATAAATAAGTTGGTAGTGAAAAAAAGTTGAATTTTGAGTTAAAAAGCAAATGAACCATTAGCTAGAAGTTCAAGAAAGGAATCGTGCAATTGTGTTTACTTTTCTCCTTTCAATATGATTAGTCCCCTTATATTCTTTTTAATAATGGAGAAAGGGATTCTGATGTCACAAAAGTTACAAAAAAACAAACACTTTGCTTTTTGAAAGGAAAAGAAACTAAACATATTAGCTTCTAAATGAAAACCTTGAATCCACGAGGGGTCTCTTGAATCCACTAGAGAGAAATAGACAAAGTCTGTATTTTTTATAAATTTGAAAATTGAACTACCTTGGAGGTTAGAATATGTTTAAATAGTAAAAGCAAACCTAGGGTGGCTAGTAAAACGATTAAAAACCCTAATCCGCGCTAATAATATAATTAGGTGGCAAAATAGTAATTTTCTTTTTCCCAAAAATAGCAAAATTTAGATAATTGCAGAAAATGAAAATAATGTCTCTTTAGAGCATCCGCATTTGGGCTTGTAAATGCCAAATGTTAAGAACATTTGACATTTAAGCCCCAAAACCCATCAGCAATGGGAAGGCTATATCCCATATGCAAAAAAAAATTTGAGATTTTGCTACAGTACCATCTCAAATGTAAGATGGTACTGTAGCAAGGTGGTATAAAAAAAAAAAATTTAATTGATTTTACCCGGCAAATTTCTCACTCCTCCCTCATTTTATCTCTTTCTTTTCTCTCTGTTCCTTCTCTCTTTCTCATCCCCTCTCTCTCTCGCCGAATCACCAAGCCGGATCGGAGCTCACGCCGGATCGAATTTCTAGATCGGCGTGGTGGCGAGCTGGTGGCGTGGCTGAGATCGGCTGATGGCCGGAGGTTAGCGTGGTGGAGATTCGCATTTGGTGGTGTTGACATGGTGACCGAGTCGTGCATGGAGATCGGTTTGGCGAGGTGGGTTTCGTTCCGATGGGGTTTCGTTCCATTCCGATGGAGATTGGTTTGGCGAGGTGGGTTCCATTCCGATGGAGATCCGTTCCATTCCGATGGGGTTCCGTTCCGTTCCGATGGCGAGGTGGGTTCCGTTTCGATGGGGTTTTGATCGCGTGGGTGCTGTGGAGATCCGTTCCATTCCGATGGGGTTTGTTGGTTTTCTGATTTAATGGGTTTGTTGGTTTATGGTTTAATGGATTTTTCCGGTGGGCATGTGGCGTGGTGGTGGTGACTGGTGGTTTGTTGGGGTTCGGCGGCAGTGGCAAATCCGATCATTTTAAAGATCGGCATGGATTATTGATGGTGGGTTTTTCTTCAAATTTTTGTTTTGGGATTGTTGTTGTGATTTGCTGGGGTGGCTGGGTTTGTTCACGGTGATTTGTTGTTGTGATTTTCTCTGGGTTTTTTTTTTTTGGTGTTGACGGTAGTTTCTGGGTTGCCGGTGGTGGTGGTGGCAGCGGTGGTGGTGTGCAGTGGTTCCTGACCAGAAGGAAAGAGAGAGAAAGAATAAATAATGTATAAATAATGTGTTGTAATGTATAATGGTAATTGTGAGAAATATTATTTTATTGTGTAAAAATATTATTTTAATGAGTAGGATTGAGATATAAAAGTTGGGATGTTAGAGAATTGTAAAATTGTATTGTATAATTGAAAAAGTGACTTTTTGAGATGGTAAAATAAGATGGAATTTAGAATCCGGCTGTGGATGCTCTAAGAGATGTCCCAAAACATATGAGATTTTATTTTGACTTTTAAACTAAAAGTTATTAAGGAAAAAAATTTACTATAAATAGCAAAAACATTATTTTCGAGCCTTAACAAATGAATTTGTCTAAATTTAGGCAACACTCGAGATATATTGAGTTTGGATCAGAATGCTGTTTCCTTTCAACTTGCCAAATTTCATATAATTTTGACATCGTCGCCCTGATGGCCTCTACTAGCACCCCCTTAATCTTGTGTTGTGACTTCCAGTGCCTTTACTACTCCAAAAAGATCTATGCTGTCTTTTCTACATCAGATTTTATGAGCCTATGTTGAAACAATTATTGGCTCATGTAATCTCTTGAACTAACTTTTCTTAACCCCCCAAACAAGTAGGATGGAGGATGCAAATCCATGTATAGGGAAACTTTTGGAGCCATGGACCCCTCCTCCTCCCCTAGGTTTTGCTCAGATAAACTTTGACACAGTTGTGAGATACTCCTCGGTCACTTTAGCTTCTGTGTGTTGGGATCAAAAGGTAGAGCTCTCTTTTTTTTGGACTAAAGTCTATGGGAGCGTGCTAGACTGCGAGGGATCCCTTGTGGGTTGAAGGCTTGAAGCTCAAGTAGCATTGATGGCTATTAAAAATGCTAAATAAATAGGGTCTTTCTTCAATTATTCTTGAGGGGCAAATGCGCTTAATGTTACTGAGCCACTAATGTGTGCTACTGTTGTGTTCCATTGGTCTATTGCTTCTAATATTGCGGATAGTTTGGGAATTTTAAAGTTTAAACTACTATGCTTTTTGTAAGGTTTCTCGTATTTTGGGATTTGGTATTTCTCTTGCGCATGTTATTTCCGGTTGGAAAAGCGTTTGTAATCTAAGAGGAAGGATTTCCATCTCTTCCCTTTCGAGTCTTTTATCATGTTTTTAAAGGAGAAATCTCTCTCAATCTTGATAATTTTTTTTGTCGTTATTCAAAAATAATTTCTCATAAAATGGAATAAACCGAATCTTTACATAGAGGTTGCTGGGGACATAAAAATTTGAATATTTGTGGTACATCAAAAATCATTCTTTAGAGCATTAACATTAGAGCTTTTATTCTAACAAAAAAGTTTTTTTTTAGCTCTAAAAAAAAAAACCATGCTTTATTCGGGTTGCTAAATCTAAATTTTTTTCAGTAACTTACTATGGGTAAGTTTGGTTCAGCTTTTTGTAAAAGTGCATAATGAAAAAGTGGAGTTTTCAAAAAGTCCATAATGAAAAAGTTGAGTTTCAAAAAGCTGAGTGTTTGGTAAAGCTGTTAAAGAGTGCTTTTTGAAAAAACTGAGTGTTTGGCTAGCAATTATAAAAGTGGCTATTTGAAGGGTAAATTACCAAAAAAGACAATGTATTATAAGGGAGTTTATTTCATATATATATATATATATATTTTAATGTAAGTTTATTTCATACTTAATTAAAAATCAACTACGTCATATACTTACTAAATAATAATAAATATATTATTGGTATTATTTTAATAATGTTTGGGCAATTTTTCTTTTTTAGTGTCATAATTATTTGTTATTACCATTAATGACTTCTTATTAATATTAATTAAATCTAAATAATTTTCATCATCATGAAGCACAAAATGAAAATGTAAAAAGATGATAAAATATACACCAATAATCCAAATTTAAATTGTACTACATAAAAATGTAAAAAGATATAAAATACATATCAATAACCCAATTTAAAATTGTACAACACAAAAATGTAAAAAAGATGATAAAATACATACCAATAACCCAAGTTTAAATTGTACTACATGATATTATAAATAAATAAAAAAGACAACTTCTAATTATTATCCCCCCAAATGGAATTAGCAATGGAATCATGAAGAACCACCATCGCAGGGTCTGTTAAAGATCCTGAGTTCTGCTCATAACTACTACCTGCTTCACTATTATGTTCTCTTCTAGAAATTGAATCTCGATTGGCGTTTATGAAGCCCCTATCATCCCTATTATTTAGTCTAACAAAATTATGAAGAGCCATAGTAGCAGATACAATAAGTAGTTGGATATGGAATGGAAAAGATGGCATGTTTCTGATAATTCTCCATTTATTCTTCCACACATCAAAAGTGTGCTCAATCACACATCGAAGAGATGAGTGAGCATGATTAAATTTTTCATGTCTAGTTCTAGGGCTTCCACCTCTCCTTCGAAAGTCTTGAAGATGGTATGATATCCCCTTGTATGGTGCTAAATAGCCTTTCACCATTGGGTATCCAGAATCAACTACATAATATTTCCCTAGAAAAAAAAAATTCAATTGTATTAACACACTCACACAATATGTCATTATAATGAACAATTGATTAATCAATTACAAACCTGGTGGTGGGTGCGGAAAGTTGTTACTTTCTTTACGAATAGTATCAAGAAAAATGTGAGTGTCGTGTGCTGCACCTTCCCATCAAGGTAAAACAAATGTGAATAACATATCAAAGTCACATGCAGCCATCACATTTTGGGTTGGATATCCCTTTCTTCCATAGTATGGAATGGACTTCTCAGTAGGTAAAACCGCTGTCACATGTGTGCCATCAATCGCACCGATGCAATCCTAATGAGCAATATTAATAGTTTTCAGTTCCACATGCATTGTATTATCTTAAAGACAATAACACTTATTCAAATATACAATAGTACACATACTTTGAAATGTGGCCAATAAATTGGATGGTCTTGTATTTTGGTTGGAACTTCACTAAAAGTTGGATTAGAAGGCTTTACATATGCAGCTGCAAAGCGAGCACCCAACAGAGTAGTCATCTTCTCAAAATGTCTACTTATGGTTTCACTCGAATGCTGAAATATTTCTTGAACCATTTGGTTACATGTTCCATGACCTAGTATCAGTAAACAAATTGCCACTGACTCTTCTAACCTTATATTCCTTGAATGTTGAAGTCCATAGTTACGTTGTAAAACTTGACACAAATTACTAAACACTTCCTTTTTCATTCTAAACATGTTGTAACACAGTATCTCATTACCTTCCATGCAGCGTCTCACCCAAACCCACCCTGTTTGTACAGAATCATAATAAGGAGTCTTATTAATGTATTTATTGAAATATGTCACAACTGCTTCACAGGTAACTGCCACAAGCTAGTAAAACTCCTCATTAGAATTGTTATTACTATCATCATCATCAGAATCACTGTCACTGTCACTGTCATCATCACTGTCACTACTCTCACCATCATCATCATCATTGTTATCACCATCATTATTATTGTCAGCATTGTTATAATCACCACCATCATGATAATCACAGTAATTTTTGTAATCCCCATCCATTAATAGTTCCATAAAATTGTCACTCTTATGAGTACCATTATAATCATCCATATTGGTTTAGGCTACACAACAAAGTAACAAATAATCAACCATTGCAAATACTTAATATAATCAACAAACTCTACATCGAACAATTCAACATCAAGTACATAATACTGTAACAGTTGCTTCAAATGTGTTTACATTACACATATATTAGTCCAAAGATAATACTAAATATCACATAACTTAGTTTAAAGTTAATACAACATAAAGCTAATATTAGTCGTATGCTAATACAACATAAAGTTAATATTAGTCCTAAGCTAATACAGAGTACCACATAAGGTTGGTCACTTCTTTTGGTTCAAACAAATCATTTCTTGTAGCCACTCCAGCTTTGACTCTGGCTCCTTGAAAGTTAGGAACATCTCCCTATGTGACTTTTTTAGTAAGATAATGGAAGCTTGAATCACAAACTGGTTATCCACTCTAGGAAGTGCTCTTACAATCGCCATGACATTATCAATTGAACTTGGTGACTCTCGAGAAGTACTTTCATTCCTATGCTGACATACAATTATTAATTGACTAATATGATTGTCCAACATTGTAGCTCCTCCTATCTTCTTCTTTTTCTTCTGTGAGGATATTGATTCACTAGTTCGCTTTTGTCCTGAACTACGTGATTGACTAGTATGTCTTTGCAGCAAACTATCAATGTCTAAACTCATGTCACATTGGTTATCCTTAAATTCGGAGCTACCATCTGAATCACCAGCATCCTATTCTGACATTATTGGAGGGAGTGTATTTGAAGAAGGGGTCCATGCAGCTACTCCAGTTGTTGCAACATCCCTAAACATTATTTCAAGTCGTTCTAGATTCTGTAGACCTTTCTCTCGAATTTTTTTAGCTTTGGGTAATTCCTACAAAATGTAATTGTAATTTCACTCAGTTAACAATAATATATATATAACACCAATAATCCAAGTTTAAATTGTACTACATAAAAATGTAAAAAGATATAAAATACATATCAATAACCCAAGTTTAAATTGTACAACACAAAAATGTAAAAAAGATGATAAAATACATACCAATAACCCAAGTTTAAATTGTACTACATGATATTATAAAAAAGAAAAAAGAAAAAAAGAAGACAACTACTAATTATTATCCTCCCAAATAGAATTAGCAATGGAATCACGAAGAACCACCATCGCAGGGTCTGTTAAAGATCCTGAGTTCTGCCCATAACTACTATCTGCTTCACTATTATGTTCTCTTTTAGAAATTGAATCTCGATTGGCGTTTATTAGAGACGAATAGGAGTGCTTGATCTTAAAAATAATCTTAATCCAACAAATCAACTGTAGCATCCAAGGTTATTAACCTTGAGAACAAATCATACAAATACCAAAATAACAATTTACGAGTCAACTAGATTCAACGTTACATTAAATTCCAATTCTAAATGAAGCAAAACACTTCCACTCCTCATTACTAAAGACCAAAAAAATCACATAAACAACAAAATTTGCAAAAAAATCTACCATTCAGTGCCAAAAAAAAAACATTGTATAGCTTAAACCTCAATTCTTAAACTAAGCAATAAATTCTTACACCAAAGCATTCAAAATCCAGAAAATCACATAACTAATAATCAACAAAAACCACAAAAACCAACCCAAAAAACTCAAGCTATCACTCAGTACTAGAAAACATAAAAATAAATATAACCCCATAATATAACTAAAACTTGAAAATTCATATCAAGCAAAAGACTTTCAACCACAACCTTAAAAACCCAGATAATTAAATAACTAATAATCAACATTAAAACACAAAAACTTGTGTGGGGTGCTGATGAGGTGTGCAGCAGATGCACCCCACATCAGCAGAGCACGCACACCCTGCAGCACCTCAGCATGCAGCAACCAAACAAGTCCAATATTCCAGAATGTCACATACTCAATGAACCACGACAACCAGCATGAAAAATATTTATATTTCTTCTGAAAATTCTTCTTTCTCTCTTATTCTTTATATTTCTAAAATACCCAAATCATGCTAAAATACCCAAATCAGATATCGCATAACTTAAGATAGAGCATCCACAAAAGAAAAAAAAAATTACGAAGCATGTACCCACAAAATTTTTTTAGTACCCGGCAAGTGAACAAATAGATCTTTAGCAAGAACAAAGCATGCAAGATCTGAAAAAAAATTTTGATAGGTAAAAAAAAAAAAAATCAGATCAGTGTTGGTACCTGGATGCTGATGTGAGGTGCATCTGCTGCTGATGGGGCATGCGTGTGCAGCTGCACACGCATGCCCCATCAGCAGCAGACACACCCCACACCAGCAGAGCACGCACACCCTACAACACCTCACCATGCAGCAACCAAACAAGCCCAATAATCGTTATGATCATTCAGCAATGATCATTCAGCAAACATTCATTATGAGTAATTAAGCTAACATTTAGCAAATATGAATCAATGATGGCATCATGAACCACAAAAGAAAGAAAAGAAAAAAATCGTAAAACCTAAAACAAAAACAAACCCATCGCCAAAAACTAATGCAGAGTAATAACTCAACAAACATTCATTCTGAGTAATTAAAGTTAACATTCTATTATTGAATCAATGATGGCATCAAGAACCACAAAAAAAAAAATTGATAATAATAATAATAAAAATTTTTTTTAAAAAAAAATCTGTAAAACCCAAAACAAAAACAAACCCATCTTCAAGCACGAACACAGTGACACACACAAACACAAACATGAACACGCACAGTGAGAGAGAGTTTTGAGAGAGAGAAATGAAAGATAAAGAAAAGGGAGGGAGTGTTGAGTTGAGATGAGAGTTTGCAGGGGAGAGGACTTATAGAGCATCCACAAAATAAAAAATAAAAAAAAATTATGAAGCATCTACCCACAAATTTTTTTTCAGTACCCAGCAAGAGAACAAATAGATCTTTAGCAAGAACAAAGCATGCAAGATCTGAAAATTTTTTTGGTAGCAGATCGGCGGTTTTTTTGGTAGCAGATAGGTAAAAAAATAATTTCAGATCAATGTTGGTACCTGGCGGTTTTTGGTAGCAGATCGGCCTTGCTTGGTGTTTTGTTGATCAAAACTCTACCTTTAAAACATATTTCTCAGATCAGATTAGACAAATAAAATTATAAAAAAAAAAAAAAAATTTGCAGAGGAAGGCTCGCTGAAGAAGACGAAGAAAGAAGAAGAAGAGGAAGAAGATTTTCAAGACAAAAGAAAAGAGAGACTTACGCAGAGCTGAGCTGAGCTGAGAAGAGACTTCAAATGTGAGGGAGCTGCGCAGATCAGAGCAGAGAGATGAGATGAGATGAGAGGAATGGGCACCGTGCGTGATTCTCTAAAGTACCCGTTAAGACCCCTTGCCCTTTAGTCAAGGGCAATTTCGTAACTTCACTCTCCCAACAGATATAAATAAAAACTCCCAGACCCAACTTTTCATTTATGGACCTCAACTGACCCAAAACAAAAACGCGCATATCCTTCAGAAATATAAAAGCCAACTTTTTCTGAAAAGTTGGGTTTTATTCTCACCAAACGCACATTTGAGCTAGCGTTTTTGAAAAGCCAACTTTTGGGCTTTAAAAGCTGAATCAAATGGGTACTATATAGATTTAACTTGCTACATAGATTGCTACGAGCTATCTATAGCAACTACTGTAGCAATAAGTTAAAATAAAAATCAATTTTTTATTAACTCTCTCTCTCTCTCTCTCTCTCTCTCTCAATTTAATATTCACTCTTCTCAAAAATCTCTCTCTCTCTCTCTCTCTCTTTCTCCCTCTCTCTCTCTCTCTCTCTATCTCTGGATTGTGGTTCTAATCTAGTTTTCAATGGGGTTTCGATGATCCAATTTGGTTTTTGATGGTAGGGTTCGATGGCAATGGTTCATGAGTTTGATTTGGATCAATGGGTCATGGATCACAGTGGTTCCAATCCTCATTGCGTGGCTTTTATGGGTTCCAATATGCATAGTTTTCATAAGTCATGGTGGTTGGGGTCTTTGTTTTTGTTTGGCTTTATTTTATTTTGTTTATTTTTCGGCTAGTGGTGGTGATGCAGTTGTGGTGGTTGGTTATTATTTCAATGGTTATTTTAATAGGCTTTATGGTGGTGGTCTTTGGGTTGTGGTGGCTAGTTATAACAGTCGATGGTTGCTATGGATTTTTGTGGGGCTGTGTTCTATGCTATTTTAATGGGTGTTTATATTATTTTAATGGATGATGTGTTAAAGTAAGAGATGGGAATTGTAGGGTGTATTGTTAAATATAGTGTTAAAATAGATAAACTAATTTTTTGAGTTGCTAAAAACTAAATCTTTTAGTATCACAGACGTGAATGCTCAAAAGTTTAAAATGGAAACCAAAATCTCAAATAAATTGCTTTATATGAATCTCTATAAAAAATTACAACTTTTTTTTGAGAAGTAAAAAAAAAAAAAAAAACGCATGAATTGAATGGTATACACATCACATAATTCAATACAAAATGCATTGCATCTTTTACACTGCAGGTAAGAAATTATGAGCTTAGCCTAAATTCAACCAACAAGGCTCCGGTTGTCACTGACTGTTATGTAAGTTATGTACTTATGTCCAAGCAAATGCCCATTAAATTATTGTTATTATGATTTGCTAAAAGTGTACATTCAATTATGTACAAGAAAATGCTTGTTGTACCTACGTAGTTAAAGCATAAATAACCTCCTTAAAATAATTAAAATAATTGTTGCCCTTATCATCATCTGAAAAATAACGCACTTTTCCAGGCAATACTTCTATCTTCCCGTTGGCATTTACCTGAATAGGGAATTTAAGGAGGTGCCCCTGCAATGGGGTAAAATCCTCGGCCTTGTACTTGCTCCAGTTATCTACAGCAATCTTGTTCACACTCTTTACGCAATCCAAATCTTTAGGCTCCTTGAAGCAATCATGTAAAGTCCCCAAATGTTCTGCCCAGAGTGACATTCTGTACCCATATATCTGCAAATGTATTAATCAATGTGATCAGCTTACATAACAAGTAACTTCTTTGCCCCAAAACACTTCTAAAACTTTAAATGGTTGAATATCAAAAAGCTTCCAATAAATTAAAAAAAAAAAAAAAAAAAGCTATCCATATCAATGCTGAATGTTCAATTAAACAAAGTCTTTTTTCTTCTTTTTAAATTTATTTTTCCCTACATATGCTAATATAAGCATTTGCTTCCAAATATTGAATGACCATCCCTTTTGTCAAGGATGACGAATTTTCTCAGCTAGCTAGTGACGGTGCATACTACGATTCCCACACTTTCTTCTTAAAGAAATTGACCAATCTTTACCACAGTAAACAAATTTCTCAATTGGTCTCAAAGGCCCCGCCGCCCTGGCTCAATAACAATACTTAGGTACAAAATCCAATACCCCCTCTGAATTTAGGGAATATGTGTTGAATTATGAATGGTTAGAGCATGCCATGAAGGTGGCATAGATGATAAAAACAAGTCGAATAAGATCAAACAAAAATGATACGAGACAAGGACTATGCCCTAAATAATATGTCGGACTGCGAGTCCTATATGACTTGGAAATGTTACTAAGTGGGGATACCTCACTTATATGAATAAATACTTCCACCTTTTTATTTTTTTTATAAAAAATTTTCTAAAATAATTTATTAATATATACTCTAAAGACATACATTAATTAGTGAAAGGGAGAAAATACGCGTTTGGATGCCTGTTGTGAATGTACGGGCTGACCATAGTCCGCGAACTAAGGAATAGACGAGCCCGTTATATACGCTGGGCCTTAAATTGGACGGACTTGATACGGACGGACCGAAGAAAGATGGGTTGATCGGCCATGGGCCTGTTGGACCCCTTAGTGGAAACACTTTGGCCCATTCTCGTAAGGCCTTAAACAGAGTCCTTGCGCTACTTGGGCTCTAGAAATTTCATGTATTGGTGAAGATCTTCCTTATAAGGAGAATATCTGTCAACCACGTTTCGGACTCTAAAAAAGAGGAGTTCTACAAGGAAAAGACTTGGATGCCAAGTCTAAGAGGAAAAACTTTCGACTACTATAAAAATCTCAATACTCTCACCAAGAAAGGTACGCATTATTTACCCTCTCTAGCACTCTAGAGTTGTGAAAATACTTTCTGACTTGACCTTCGGAGGGTATTTGGCCGGCACCACACCGGTACCCTTTGATAGGTTTTCTCCTTTGTCTTGTGTAGGTTAACATACGAGCGTGAAGGCATTGTGTGACTCACTGGTAAATTTCTCAGCTTCATCAATTAGTAAAACCTTTTTCTGTTTCCATAATTCCTCAAAGCCACCACCCTTAAGTAATTCCCTCAACACGTTATGTATAATTATAAGAAGTAGGCGCTTTAATCCCTGTCCATGGTCAAGCTAGCATGCTAGCCTTTGCTAGAGTCTTAAACCTAGATATATATAATCCAAGTTTTCGTCTTAATCTCATGACTTGGGGCACCCCGAAAAGAGTAGGGTTAGTTATCCAGTCAAATATATCTCAATGCATCTCAGCGACGTCAGGTCCACATGGCGTATCATTTTATGCTTGTGCAACACCTTCGATCAACTCTAAATCAATACACAAATACACACTATTCAAGCATAGCACGCGCAATTGGCTCAGCCCTCCTCTACAACATCCATCAAAATTTGCAATCATGAAACATAAATTACATAATAAAATACATACGAGGTCTATCTGAATGAATGTATACAAACCTGACCATATGGATGGCTCTTCTTCTTATCCCAGGTGTGGTGGGGTTGATATGCACCCATAGCTATCTCGGTGTCTCTTGAACCAGCCATAGATCGTTCATTAATATTGGCAGAACCTAATATCACGTACTCGTCATCTACAATCATTCCCTTGGAATGTACATAAACCATGAACTTTTGAATCGGTTGTTCTGAGTTGGAAGCCTGAAAGTTGGTCATAAAAATATTTTTTTTTTAACAAAATGAGCTAACACTCATCATCTACAAGAATAAAAGTAAAATATACAATTTTATGTATATGCTTGATCAAGTATAGCTGTATAGGATATATATATATATATATACACACGTGTAACTTGTAAATGACACTATTTAATTTTGCTACGTCAAATTTAGAGTCATACACACACTCACACATCCTACCAATCAATATATTAAAACATTCACACACAAGCTTTGGCTAAGTTAACTCTACTAGGAAAATTATCGTATGATTATGAAGCAGTTTTTTGAAGCCATTGTAACAAGTGGAATCTATAAATTAATATGTAAATTTCATAGGGTGTGAGAGAATCATCTCATAGATCCGTCCCTTGGGATAGTCTTCCTACTTGCACCCGAAGAAATTTGAGATCCCAATTATTTTCAAGTTAAAAATGGATGGTTTTAATGAAAACAATGGGAAATAAATTACAAAGAGTATGGTACCGATCCATTTTGGGAAGATTGATCAGGTGGAACTGACACTTCTTTGGGCAGTCCTTCCCGATTACCAAGACAGTAGAAGTTAAGGTAGTCTTCAGGATGTGAATTTTCAATATGCATGGAATTTAACTCTTGTGCTATGATGTCATACATCATTTGCATTGTTTGGCCCTGAGAAAAGGAAAATACCAAGATTACAATAATAATATGACATTTGATGATATTGATTAAATTCAGTCAAATTTTCCCGTGGGAATAGAATAATAAAAAATTACAATTTAAACTCTACCATTTTAGAAGGATTTTCAAATGAACCCTTATAGTTCTATAAGTTGAAAATCAAAACTCTATAATTTATGGGATTTCAAATTTACCCTATAGTTTCATAAGTTACACATAAAATCTTGAACATTTAAATCCGCCTCAATTCAAACTCTCTCTCTTCTTTTGTTCTTTGTCACTAACCATTGGACTCAAGGTTTGAATTGAAGCAGATTTGAAAATTCATAGTTTAATTTATAACTTATAAAACCATACGAATTAATTTAAAACCTCCTATAAACTTTATGAATTCATCTGCAACTTATTAAACCATATTAATTTAATTTGAAACCTACTCAACTGTGATTTTCCCAAAAAAGGTTTTATCACCATTCTTATTTAATTTGACAATTTGGATGAGTGTGACTGTGTGAGGGAAATATATGTGCATGTGTGTCTATATATATATATATATATTACTACTAATACCAAAGCACAATAAAAAAAAATCATAAAGATCATTCTAAACATTCACGTCTCCTTTAATTATCAACTTTTTTTTTACTAGATGCGATAAGATTTGAACATATGATGTATGCTCCGTGATAATTACTCTTTATCATCATGCTAAGATATAAACTGTTTTTTTTTTTTTTTTTTTTTTTTTTTTTTTTTTTTTTTTTTTTTTTGTGTAGGTGTGATTTGAGTTCAAGTCCCTTATTTGAACATGTAATTTTACTAATTAAGTTAGCTGAAACCCACTATAATGGTAATTACCAACTTTTGGGCAAAACATTCTTATGGAAAATGATAAAATTACTACAAAATATTTATGGACTGATGTGATAATTAATGTAATTGTTGTACTTCAACAACATAAGAAATGACTTTTTGAGTTCATTTTTAGCAATGAGTGACACATTAGTTTGTAATATCTATGTAGCACTACTAAAATGTATTCTGTCCCTAGAATCACTTTTTCCTTATATGCAATACATTATGCTAAATTGAATTTACTTGTCTTTAAAAAGATAGTAGTGGTGCCTTACTGGTCAATATAATTTATGTATGTGACTTTAATTAGAAAACTTAATGAATTGTATCTAAAGAATTGTATCTAAGTTTCTCTTTAACCTTTTTAATGCCTTTAACTTGAGCGGAAAACCTGCACAACAATTTTTTTTGTGTTGTCAGTAATCTCCTTATAATTATTTTTATTATTATTTTTAGATGAAATCTCATTGTAATTAATTGGTTGAAGAATTGTATACATTACCTGCCAAAAGAGAATTTCAGTCGTGAAATGGTGACCCTCGGGTTGCATTGGTATGACAATGTATACTGCAAATCTCTCATTCGCTCTAATCTTACTAGCATCTCTTAATGCCAACTCCATTGGAATTAAATTATTGGCGCCTGATCAAAATTCAAAACCCAAAAGACTCATTGGAGGAAGAATTTGACGAACAAGAAACAAAAGAAGCCATCAGAATGTTGAGTTTGAACATTGTGAGAGAATGACAATGTAAAATTCAAAGTACTAATTGTAGAGATTGGGCCTATATATGACCTGCGTCTCTGTGGGATGGCCATGCATATGACGATCCAATAAAAAATTGATTCTCGATGTATATAAAATGTTGGGCAGATCTAATCGCTTGGATGTATGCTGATTGAATGCTCTTCTCTATAATCAAATTCTGCAACAGAAGTGAAAGGCAGAGAACTTCTCAATTATTAGAATTAATATAAGAAATCTGAAATTCAACGAAGCGCGCCCCTAATTTAATTATTTTCACACTAGAAGAAGTAATTATTAATGTATTATAGTCTATAATCTATATATAAATCAAGTACGGTCACAACAAATATTTCTCAACACTTGGCCAATTTTGCACACCACCTCACACATAAGTCATTAAAAAAAAAAAAAAATTTACAGATTGTGGCAAAACTAAGTATGAGATGTAAGGCAAATTAGAATATTATGCAATTGTAGTGAATTTTTAATTTTTTATAGTGATCCTAATTTTATTGATATAATCATTAGTGGAGCTATCCATTTTCACTTAAAATGTAGTAAACCTGAGCTCTTGTAGGATATGTTTTCAAACACCCTGAATCGATTGAGCGGAAAACCTGCCAATTTCAGAATAAACAACTAAGACATAAGACAAAAAAGAAGTAGAACTAAATATAATAGAGTGTGAATTACAATAACCTCCTTCAAGGTTCGAGGAAATTTAATAAACCCTCCTATTGTTATAAAGAAACCCCATCCGTTGAGATTTTTATTTATATAACAAATAACTCCTATAGCTCATCTAGAACAAGCTCAAAATAATGCTTACTTAACCATGCATATTGGTTATATGATACAGAACAATTTTAAAATAAAAATAATAACTTCTAAGAGTTATGCATCATTTTTAAAAAAAGGAGAAAGGTTTTTGACATTTCCTCAAATTTTAAGGAAAATTAATGTAATTTACCCTAATAAATTACAAGAAAAGGTTTTGCTACATACTAGACTAGTACGCAGCAAAATCTTTCCTAAATTATATAAGCACTACTTAGGGAAGAGCGGACTAGTTTATAACCTGAATATGCCAATTTTCAGGATCATCTTCCTTGTAAATCCAAAATGTAGGGTCGTCATTTGGAATTGATTGGGAATGATTGAGTAAGGGCACGTCTAAAAATCTCATCGTAGCATGAATTAGTGCCATTCTGTAGCCCTGCCCGAAATCTGACCATCGTGCGAAATTGTTCCAAAGCTGCTCAAAATGAATGAGCATGAAATAAGCAGCAGGCCCTTCTATCTTGCAATGTAAGTCATGCCATGGTTGCCTTGGACCTTTCACTCCTTCCTATTATTTGATAAAAGAGAGAGAGAGATCATCCAATCTGTGGTTACATATAAAATAATTACTATAAACTGCCATTTTTTTTATAACTCCTCAATGGTACTGACAAGTGCAAATTCTTCTCAATTTTCATTTCATAATTAATATTTTAGTTTTAGTATTTGACAATATACAACATCACTTCATTTAAAAAATTTAAATGGTGGATTAAAATACTCACAGGAAGTGTTGGATTAAGATAATCATCTTTAAATACAGTGTCACGATCACGAAATAGTCTATGCTCAGGAGTATCATAACGGCGATCGCAAAGGTCTAAACCTCCAACAAAAGCGGTTATCTTTCTGCTATTTTCATAAACTTGTGTATCCACAATCACAAATTTTTGATGATGGGAATAAAGAAATGCATTGACCTAATTCACCACAACCACTAGATAATTGTCAACAATTTGCTCAACTATGAAACAATATAAATTTCCTTCTAATTTGCAACATACTATATGTAAGATAAATGACAAAGCCGATGTCTTATTTTGTCCTTGTACACATGCATTAACATGTTTTCCCTCCCCCAAGTTCTTTTTTTTTTTTCGCAACTTTTTTTTTTTTTAAATATACAAATTTATAGTTGGGGTTTAGCCCAATCTAAATGTATATGTAGATGAAACTTCCTTCTAGAAACTTAAACCCCAACCCTTACCCTCCACAACCCATAAATACTTATTTATATTTGTGGAGTTCATTTTTTTTTTTTCGCAACTCTTTTTTTTTTTTTTTTTAATATACAAATTTATAGTTGGGGTTTAGCCCAATCTAAATGTATATATGTATGAAGCTCCCTTTTAGAAACTTGAACCCCAACCCTTACCCTCCACAACCCATAAATACTTATTTATATTTGTGGAGTGACCATCGCACCAAGCGTGTGCAGTAATCAATGTCTTTTTTGAAAATACTAAGAGAAGTTAGTTAAGATATAAGACTCTTATTTTTTTTTTTTATGCAGATCTTAAGTTCAATTAAATAGGTCAATAATCTTTAGCATAATAATCAGTTTTTTAAGAACAAAAAACATTACAAAATACGGAAAGGATTACATATGGAGCACCAAATTGTTTAACCATGGTTTCTCAACCAAAAAAAAAAAAAAAAGTTTAACCATAAAAATAGTTTTCAACAATCTGATCCTTTATGTACTTTGACTAGTGAGTTTATTTATTCATTATTTTATTTTAATGAAGACTAATGAGTTTGATATATGAATGTATAATATATAAATTATGAAATTATTTATTTGTTTTAATTTTCAATTATTTGTCGATACTTGATCGGGATTCAAAACATTAAATACATTATTATAGTGCTTAAAGGAATAATAGCACAGTAGAGATTTAAATTTAACATTACAGATGATAATAGTTTTTTTTTTTTAAGAGAAGATGATAATAGTTAGATAGGGGAGATTATATATATATATATATATAATAAACTTATTACCGTATATTGGATGGCAGAATCCACAATTTCTATTTCCGTCAATGGATAATGAGAATTTTTTAACTCATTAATGACGGGGCGAGGTGCCAGGACACAAGAAACGGAAGAGTTCTCAAAAAACTTGCGAGTTTCTTCAGCGTGAGTGGTGATCTTACCAGACTGCATGAAAAGCTTCATAAGTTTTTTTTTTTGGAGAGAGAAAAGCTTCATAAGTTAAAACATGATTTTTTTGAAGTACACCAAATTAACCTATTAAAAGTAATAAAAAATAATCGTAATGTAGACATTACTAAAATCTTCAAATGGAAAGTTATATATAATCCACAAAAAACCGATCTGCATTTAAAAAGAAGTACCTATATGAATATCAAATACATATACAATTAATCTCACCACAAAGTTCGGCTAAAAACTTGGTTGTAGCCTAAATGCTTGAAGATGGATCTATTCCGCAAAATTGAGCTTTTTGGTTCGCTCTCTTATATGGTTGATCTTCTCACCAATTCGCCTCGATTGATTTTTATTTATTTTTTTATGAAATTCATCTTAATTGATTTAAATTTGAAAATTTTTCACTTTCAATAATTACCTTTTTAAAGTTTGCTATATTTTCCTTGAGAATTGATTTTGTTAAAATTTAAGTGGGGACAAGACCAAAATATGAAATTAAATTATTTAAAAGTTGAATAATTAAATCAACACATCCAATGACCTTTAAGTGAAAGGATATATACCCCATATTTCCAACAGTGATATTCAAGATATTTTAACCTCTACTTGAAATGCATAAAAAGAAAGACTAAATAGACACAATTAATTATTAAGCGATTTAATTAATATAATTTCCAGTTTATGACCAAATTGGTAAATTAACCTCATAACTTTAATAAATTGTAATTACATTAAAACAGAGTTTTAAAATAATGTAACAAAAAAGATTTAAACCCTAAAATTTTATTTCGATCAATAATACCTTAAACTCAAACATTAAGGGAAAAAAAAAAAAAAAAACAACACCAAAACCAAACATCTAGTAAAACTTGTCATGTATAAAATTTAATAATAAGAATTTTAATTCAATTATAAAACAAGTAAAACAAATTTTATTTTTCCGCAATCATCTCAGAAAAAACAAATAGAAAGAGGAAAAAAAAAAAAAAAACCCACAAAGAACAACAACAAAAATTCTTACATTTACTGCATATAAAAGAAATTATTACACAAAGATATTAGTATAAATTCATGCAAGAACCGATACTTGAACATTTATATAAAAATGAAAGCCTTAACTTTTTATTCAGTTATTCTAATGTTACCACATAAGCATTTGTAAGAATAAATTTAAAGGAGTGAACCCTATCATAAATGTGAGAAGAGGAAACACCGTTCTCCTAACTCCAAAAATACTTAGTGAATGTTAGGATAGCAGCAAGCATCCAGCATTTGCACGTCTAGCGTTTTGTATGTGGGTTCCGTGCACTTGTCAGACTTACAAACCTCTTTTTCCAACAAAATTTTCGTAAAAAATTATCTTATTATTGTGTTCTCAGTTTTCAATTTACATCTTAATATCTAAAAAAAACTTTAAAATTACTTATGCGAGAGTGAAAAACTACCAAACAATTTTCTATACATGCATATATACGTACCAGATTATTCCAAACAATGACCAAAACTGGCAAGCCATGCTCGGCCTTATACTTGAGCAAATCCCCCAAGTTGTAATCGGCAACACCATTAGGCAACGGCCTCCTCGTCTGCTCTCTTACCAGCTTCACCTTGTGATAAATGGACCAACCTACTATGTACACCATTTGCTTTGCCTCCAATATCGCATGGCATATATCCATCCAACACTTCTTCTGCTCAAACACCTTCCCTCCATCTAACTCTATCTTCTCTGGCAGCATCCCGTCTGGAACGTGCGCGTCCTGATACAGCGTCACCGATCCGCTTTTCAGAACCGGAAAGTAAGTATTTTGAAGCCCGAAATTTTCTGGGTCGGACGCAATGCCGTACCGGTACAACGGACTGTACTCGCAATTGTTGAACGTCATTTCGATGAGAATGGCGACACCACTTTGACTTCCTGGCTCATAACCATTGTCCAATATCGGGAACCATTCGAGGATCGTTTCGCCGGTTAGGATTCGTTGGATCGGGACGGAGGCGGTTCCGACCTTGATATTGTTGTACTCGAGGTCGAAGTGGATCGAGTCCGAGTTGGGGAGCTGGTGAGCCAGTGGAATCTGGAAGGGCTGGACCCATAATGGAGATGGATGCATATCAGTTTCGCTGCAAAACACGACGCGCATGCAAGCCAGGTTGAGTTTGCGGAGACGGACTGTGACGATAGGGGCTGGGGGTATATTGAAGGTCGAGTGCATGGACCAGCCCTTGATGATTTTCACATAAAGGTCTCCGTGGAGGTTCACCTGCGAGTCTGAATTACGTTCGGCCATGGAAAATGAAGAATTATGTGGAAGTGTAGCGAGGACGTGAGGAAGGGTGAGAGAGTGTGTGATTCATTATTTGTGCAATGCTGCTTTACGTACTTTGGAAAATTTACATTCTTTTCTTGACAAAGAAAAGGGTTATATGCCTTGTACTAAAGCAATTCTTAACTCATGTAAATTTATGTCTAATTTTTTATTAAGGTGTGTTTAGAAAATCTAATTTGCCATTGGTGTGGGGTACATGCGGAAAATAATACTATCTCCTAGTTTACATAATTGGAAAAAATTTATATTCTTTTCTTGACAAAGAAAAGGGCTCTGTGCCCTATGCTAAAGCAATTTTTGGCTCTTGTAAACTTATGTTTAATTTTTTCTTAAGACGTGTTTAGAAAAGTGAGGGGCCGTTTGGTATGACATTTCAAGTAACAGTTTTTAATTTTTAAATAACTTTACACGTATTTTCATACACTTTTTCACTCGCACGTATTTTCAAAAAATACAAACAATGTTACTAAAATAACATTATCAAATGGGCCCTTAATTTGCCATTGGTATGAGATACATGTGGAGAATAATACTATTTCCTCGTTTACATACTTGCGAAAAATTTACATTCTTTTATTGACAAAGAAAAGGGTTCTAAGCCTTATGCTAAAGCAATTCTTGACTCATATAAATTTATATCTAGTTTTTTCTTAGGCATGTTTAGAAAAGCTAATTTGCCATTGGTGAGGGATACATGTGGAGAATAATACCATCTCCTCGTTTACATACTTGTGAAAAATTATATTCTTTTCTTGACAAAGAAAAGGGTTCTATGCCCTATGCTAAAGCAATTCTTGACTTGTGCAAATTTATGTCTAATTTTTTCTTAAGGTGTGTTTAGAAAAGCTAATTTGCCATTGAAGCGGGAAACGAGCAGAGAATAATACTATTTTCCTGTTTACATACTTGTGAAAAATTTATGTTCTTTTCTTGACAAAGAAAAGGGTTCTATGCCCTATTCTAAAGCAATTCTTGACTTGTGTAAATTTATGTCTAATTTTTTCTTAAGGTGTGTTTAGAAAAGCTAATTTGCCATTGAAGCGGGAAACGAGTAGAGAATACTACTATTTTCTCGTTTACATACTTGTGAAAAATTTATGTTCTTTTCTTGACAAAGAAAAGGGTTCTATGCCCTATTCTAAAGCAATTCTTGACTTGTGCAAATTTATGTCTAATTTTTTCTTAAGGCATGTTTAGAAAAGCTAATTTGCCATTGGTGCGGGGTACATGTGGAGAATAATACCATCTCCTCGTTTACATACTTGTAAAAAATTTATATTCTTTTCTTGACAAAGAAAAGGGTTCTATGTCCTATGCTAAAGCAATTCTTGGCTTGTGTAAGTTTATGTCTAATTTTTTCTTAAGGCATGTTTAGAAAGGCTAATTTGCCACTGGTGTGGGATACATGTGGAAAATAATACTATCTTCTTGTTTACATATGTGCAAAAACTTATATTCTTTTCTTGACCAAAAAAAAGGGTTCTATGCCCTATATTGAAGCAATTCTTGGCTTGTGTAAATTTATGTCTAATTTTTTTAAGGTGTGTTTAGAAAAGCTATTTTTCATGTGTGAAGAAAAGCTTTTTTTGAATGAAGAAAGGCATTTTGTGAGCCTATGTCGATTAATTAGAGTCAATTAAGGCCCCGTTTGGATTAGCCTGTTTTCATCACTCAAACTGAGTTCTCATCACTCAAATTGAGAATTGTGTGGGACCCACTGAATACTGGAGTGTTTGGCTTGATTTCCTCTCCCAGTTTTCATCACTCAAACTCAGTTTGAGTTGAGTGAAAAACATGAAAACCGAAAACAGCAAAATGTTGTTTTCTGTTTTCACCCCTCAAACTGAGTTTGAGTTCAGTGGCATTTCCGTAAATCTTTTGACCTCGTGGAGCCCACCCATATGACGTGTCCCATCAAGTAACGTCTCTCTCTCCAACCCGTTCTTTGTCACTTCTCCTTCTTCATTTTTTTTTTCCTTTTACCCAGTGCTCTCTCTTCTCATTAACCCAGAGAGAGAACAAGACCAGAAAAGAAAAGGGACGCCAGCGAATCGGATTGAGCCAAGACCAGAGATCAGAGATCGGTTCAGCCCAATTCCACCGCCACCAACCAATGACCCAGAAAAGGAAAACCACGAGACTATGATCACCGGTGCTGGTTCAACCCAGTTCTGCCGCCACCATCAAAGCAAGAGCCTCGAAACACCAAGACCATGATCGCCAGAGCTGGGTTTTGATTTTGTCGCCGATGCTAGGTTTTATTTTGATTTTGATGAATGGGTTTTGATTTTGTCAATGGTTGATAAATGGGTTTTTTTGATGGTTGTTGGGTTTGTGGTGATGGATCGGTTTGTAGTGGTTGATGGTGGCTAGTGGCTACGTTAGTGGTAGTGGTTGATGGCACCGGTGAGTGGCTGTGGGTTTGGTGATTGAAAAATGGAGTTTAATTTGGGTTTGGTATTTCTAAAGAAAAAAAATTTTGTTTTGGGTTTTGGTGTTTGTTTCAAAATGGAATTTGATTTGGGTTTGGGGTTTCTAAAGAAAATATTTTTGTTTTGGGTTTTGGGGTTCATCCACAAATGTACAGGAAATGAGTTTGTGCGTGTGGAGTTTATGTATGTTCTGTACAGGATGGTGGGTATGTCTCACGGTGACATGTGAGGCACTGGGGTTTATGTATGCTTTAAGCTTTTAGCGTTTGTGAGGAAGTGGGTTTGATGGAGTTGGTACAAATTTTGGAAGGAGGCTGGAGCTTTTTTTTTTTGGGTTTCTTTGTTTTATTTATTTATTTCAGACATTGTTGGTCAGTTTCTTTGTTTTGATGGTGAGTTTGAGTTTTTCTGGAAAATTCGTATGAAAATGGAAAGAAAGAAGGTAAGAAATGAAAGAGGCATGAAATGAAGAAATGAAAGTGAAGGGAGAAAGAGAAGAGACGCGGGTAGGCAACTACCATTATGACCCACACAGTAAATGGGTCCCACCAGGTGGTGCAAAATTTTAAGTTATAGAGACCAAGATATGAAGCCAAACAAGTTTTAGTCTCACTGAGTGAAAAAATAGAGTTAAAGAAATAAGTTATGAAAACTGAGTTTGAGTGGTAAGAAATGAAATATGAAAACTGAGTATTGAGTTAGGAATAAACCAAATGGTCCCAAGTAATTTATGAGAAGTTGTAAATTAAGATACCAAAAGCTTTAATAGCAGTACGTGATGGGGTTTTGACGACGACTACAAATAGATTTGAATGGCATCAAGGGTGTTGCTTTCGTTGAAGCAACAACTGATAGTGGTCAATGTAGGCATCAATGATTTGTTTTTTTCTTTTTCTTAAAAATAGGTCGGAGTTAGCAAAAGTTAAATAAAATGATTAACTAAAGTATGCTTTTTTTTTTTTTTTTTGAGGAAGATGTTATTTACATCTTTGCAAAATGAACGACTAAGATTTGTCCAAATTTGAAAGGCTATATATAAAATTAACTTTCTAAAACAGTGTGGTGCATGGGCATTCTTCAACTTGACATTGGGTGATCATGAGGAGGCTTGTGGCACCAAATTCTGCTTCTACTTTGGTTCAAGGAAAAACGGACCTTTTTTTTTTTTTTCTCTAGATGTTATGGGTGTGCAAAGTTAAGAAGAACAAATAGTTCATTTAGAGTGTAATATTTATACCATACTGATGTCATATTGACTGTATTATGTTATTAATTTTCAAAAATTATTGTACTGTACTCATACATATACAATATATCTCTATATTTGTGTCCATATTTTCCAAGTGAAAAGGCATTGAAATAGCAAATTGAATTCAAGATATTTTTTAAAAAAAATATTAAAATTGTCACTTGAATTAGAAATTTTTTATTCAAAGAACCTACTCTCTCAAATTTCTCATCCATCCTCTTACTTGCCAACTGAAAAGCATTAAGAGTTCATTTTTCTCAATTTCACCAAAAACCAACTCCTCTTTCTCACTCTCTAACCCCAAAACCAAATTGGAATTGAAGTTAGATGAATGCATTGGAGCTACTTCTCATCATCTCGACCCAACGGTGTTGGAAGATTCAAATCTGATGTTAGAGTCAGATCAATGATGGTCCAATGGAGGTTCTTGTTCATAATTAGATTGTTGCTACGATTTTCTCTATATACCTTTTTTGTGTGAATTTTGTGGTTATAGAGTGTGGATAAATTTGAGAGTTCAATGATTCTCTTTTTAAGCTCAAAAAACCGAACTAAACGAGCACTTAAGAGCAATTACATCAGTTCGTGTATTATACACATTCATTTTTATATTAAAAATCTACTTTTTTATTTTACACATCAATTTTTATAAAACACTAATATTAATTTATCTATTCTACCGCCTCTTTTATTTAAATAATCAATTTTCTATCACCTCTAAATATATTACTATATGGTGTATTTGTACCCCAAAAAAAGTCAGTAAGATATTTAATTATAAATATTGAAAAATCAAAAATTCATTTGTCTCCTATCATATTATTTTAAACAATTTTATTAATGTCTATCTTTAAATTTTATATATATATATATGAATAAATTATTTTAAAAAAATTAATAAAAAATAATAATCAATTCTTTTGAAATTTTTTTAATTTTTTATAAAATATTTTTAAAAATAAATGACTAGTGCTTGTCAAATCAACCAGGAAACGATCAAATCTGTTTGATTTTTCTGACTCACTGCTTGATCATGATCTACTATCGTACTAATAATAATGGGTGAGAGAGTGTCATTCCAACCCATAGATCTTCGTCATAAACAGAATCATTTCAATTCAAGGGTGAAAGATCAATAATGGTGTCCATTAAACTGAAGGAAAAGTTGGAAATAGTAGGAACTTCCAGAAAAAGCCAGACAAAAACTTCTTGTCTCATAAATTAAAAGGACACATTCGGCCGTCAGTTTAGACATGCTCCTCCCCCTCCTCCTCGCGATTTTGTCAACAGACACAGAGCACTGAATCCGGGCATTAATTAGCTCTACATCAACGTAATCTTTCTTTTAAGCAAAAAGTTGCAGTACATTTGTAATCATGACGAAAATTTTTCTCTTCCATGGTGATGTTTATCCAAGGAACACTCTTCTAGGCACGTGCTCTTGATGGGCTACACACATTCCGACGGTCCTATGACGCCTTTGTCTTGGTTGTCTTGCTTTTTCGGTTCATCACTTTATAGTCTTTTTAGTATCAGGCTTTTTAAGTAGGAGGATTCCTATCAGCCAGTTGCAAAATTATGTCAATTTAAGTTTTAACGAATCAAAAAATTTACTTTATTATCTTGTCACATTTTTTTAATATATTATTTATTATATGTTTTATTCTTCAATTTTATATATTAAAATAATATATACAACATATTAAAATAATATTAGCAATTCATCAAATACAGTTAACAATCCTCACATAACTGCTAACAACCAACAACCACCACATCCTCCACAACCCAAAACACAGTTCAAAACAAACCCATAACCCACCAATACCAAATTGAAAGCACCACCACCACCTCAACCACAAATCCCAACAAAATTGAGCTTTCAACCATGGCATGGGTTAGAGACAAGAACAAAAACCAAAAAAAAAAAAAAAAAAAGATGAAACAAAATATAGAAGCAGAGAGATGGCGAACCTTAGTGGTGGTGCAAGCCTTGAAGTGGCCGGCCATGAACCTCAGCCATTAATTGGAACTCACAACCTAATGCACTAGAACCCACCCACTGCTGACCCCATCCATCGAAACCCATAGCCTAACCCACCTAAACCCACCTACAACCTAACCCACCCACCACCGATTTGCTCATCCGAACCCACCCACCACCATCAGAACTGAATCCAGCCAACACTATCTGAATCCACACATCACAGTCTAAACCCACCCATCAAATCTTAACCAAAAAAAAAAAACCATTGCTAGAGAGAGATCGACGTGGAAGTGATGCATCAGCTTCGGCGTGGAATTGATGCATCGGCGTCAACATGGAAGAGAAGTGATGATGAGAGAAGAAAAGATGAGAGGATGAGAGAGTATAGGATTGGTGTTTGAGAAAAAAAAAAAAAAGAAAAAGAAAAAGAAAAAGAGAGAGCAAGAGACTGACATAGAGATGAGAGAGAAAAGAATAAAAAAATCATTAAAATTTTACAACATCTATCTTTACGCTTCCATATTTGAGAGTGCACAGTTCATCAATGTCAAATATTTGAATTTTTTGGTGTTTGGTGTGCCAAATGCCAAATATTTAGCATTTGGCACACCTGATAGTAATATTGCTCTAATAGTTTTGAGATCATAAATTATTTTTATAGTACAATTTTGCCGCATGAGACAGTGAGTAATTATTTATGTATAGATCTACTATTTGTTGATAGATAAATGATTAATTATTATTTATGTATAAGATCTACAATTTTTTTCTTTGTCGATGACACTGTGTTATGTTACTGTTGTACCAAGAAGTTATGAAAATTTTGTGAATATGGACTTTTTCTCTAAGAAAATCATTTGGCATTTGTCCTTTTTTATTTGGTTTTGGACTTTTTGCACAACACTCTAATTAATTTTTGAGAAAATTATAACACACTTACATGATCTGTAAACCATAATAAAACCTAAACTTGTTTTGAGTTTACTCTTCCTGTGTTATTGTTTTAAATTTTTATGTTTAAGAACACTTACAGATAAATACATAACAAAAAAAATGTGTCAAATTTATTTCTTTTTATTCAAAAACTATCAACATTAGACAATTCAATATTGTGTAAATATACATTGTTACTAACAATGTAATTTACATTGGTACAATTTATTTAGCATTTATTTTTTAATTATATCTTTATGTATCTTGATGATAAATGAAGAAAATGAATGATGGTTGTTGTGTATAATGAAAGATAAATAAATTTTAAAAAATCAAGAAAATTTGATGTTTTAATGAAATAGAGTTTAGAATAGATAATTTGATGTGAGTATTTTTTAAAAAATTGTTACATAAAATAGAAAAATGCTAAATTAAACATAAATTTTTTTGCATGAGCTAATGTAAATGCTTTAAACCGTCAATTATATATCACTTAACCCTAATGAAGTTTTGACTCTTTTCAGTATAACATTTAAGTCATTAGATCATATCAAAGGTTGTTTGTAACACGTAATATCATGGTTTTCTTTTAAAGATAATTACAATATGCTGATAATCTCACAGTTTGAACCATTTCTCCTTTAAATTCCTAAACACTTTGTGCATGGGAATGTGCAAATTCAACTATAAAACATTTAACCTCATGGTTTTTTTAAGTGTAACACAAAATCTCTTATAGTGTTTTATGTTAAAATAAAAATGAATACGTGTAACCACTTGAGCAACTTATAAATTATTTTCCACCTATATTTAATGATTTACATATAAAAAAATATTGCATAAGGGATTAAGTATTACATTCAAAACTTTAGGGTCTTGTGTTTTACGGGAAATCATATAAGCATTTTTGGTTTTGCATTTTTACCTTTCAATTTTTTAAATGTATAATTATATTTATAAATTATATCTCTTTTTTTTTTTCCGTGCTCAATAAACTAATGAAAAAATATTTAGAAAATTTTACTGTAGCTTTATTTTTGTTATCTCTACTATACATATTAATGTAGTTATACATAGCAATACTTTAATATTTTTATTGGCCACTCATGTTACCTAGACTAACTGCACATAATAATAATAATAATTATTATTATCTCTATATATTAAGAGGATTTAGAATATTATTTATTATCTTTTTGACTAACAAAAATACGTCTAATTTAATTAACTTATCCTTATTTCTAAAAAATAATAAAACAAGTTAAAATCGTAAATCAACAAAAATTAATAACAAAAAAGTGAAGAAGTAAAAACTCGAACACCCTTTCCAAATAACAATAAATATCAAAAAAATTAGTTAGTTGTCACGTTTCAAAACAATATTGAAAATTAGCATCTCGAGTGTCTAAAACTCGAGTTCCAAGATAAAACTTGAGTTTTTAAGTCTCGATTTGTAAGCGGATGGGTGTGATGTGGAAAAAAATTCACATGGAAATCGAGTTTTAAAGACTCGAGTTCCATAAATTGCAGAAAAACGCCATTATAGGGCTTTAAAACGTCACTATAGGGTTTAAAAACGCCACTATAAGGCTCCCTGAATCAGGCATTATCACACTTATAAATTTTTTTTGGGGAAAACGCTGCTATAGGGCTTTAAAACGTCACTATAGGACTTAAAAACGCCACTATAGGGCTCTCTGAACCATGTATAGGCGATCATGCAGCCAAACGCTCGCAATGCGAGTCTTTGGGACTCGAGTTTTAATATGGATCTTAAGTTTCTAAAACTTGAGATGCTATTTTTCTTAAAAATTTGAAATATTGCTTAACTTACTACATAGAACCCCCTCATTAGTCTACTCTGCAAATTCCCTCGTAAAAACTCTCCACAATCCCCACCTTCTCCTAAAAAAAACCGTCACACCTTCTATTAAACAAAAAAAAAAAAAACTACCCCACCTTCTTAAAAAAAAACCCACACACAGTTTCCTATTTATAAAAAATAATAATAATAATAATAAAACTCACTCATAAATCAATTGCAACTTCATGAGTAAAAAAAAATTATTCTTTCATTTGTTCCTCTCTTCCCCTTTACAACGTTGCAGTCACTCAAATTGTAAATCCACAATATTCCTTTAGTTTATTCTTTGTTCTTTCTATTTCATATACTAAATTCTTCTCAATGGTCAAGCATTTTCCTATCAAAATTGGTAAGCCTCTAAACAAAATTTATATTCTACTTTCTCAACTACATATATTTTAAATGGGTAATTCTATGATTTTTGTAAAAAAATTGGTTATGAATATAAAGTTATGAGACTAAACCTCAAAAAAAAAAAAAAAAAAAAAGCCTCGTTACACGCGTGAAGCGCGTGTGATGAGGCTAGTTATTATAATAATAATAATAATTATTATTATTATTTACCCAAACTTGCAACAAGGTGAAATAAGAAAATTTTTTTTTTTTGGTTGAAGAAACAACTACATGTACATAAGAGAAAGGGAATGAAATTCTAACCCAAAAACACACTATAAATTCCACTAAAAAATCATCATGGCAAAGTGAAATAAGATGGTATCTTCTTTAAATCTCGTGATTACACTTTTTTTTAATATAATAATAATAATAATAATTTTTGGTCATTGATGACAAATATCATATACTCATATATAATAATAACTGTAAGGTAACAATTCGAGTCCTAGGCCCAAAAAATGCAAAGAACTTAGACCCAAAGAGACCAATACAATGAATTTGTAGAGAGTGAGTTGGAAAACTAGGCTCTAATGAGTTTGATAGCAATTATAGTGGATCCAAATGACAATAAAGTAAAAATAGAGTGGTTGTATTTAATGAAAACCGTCCTCGGCATAGTCCGATGAGATCAGTTTTTGTATATATTTCTTGATGTTAGTTACAAGTACAGTTTTTATTGCTACAGTAATTCTCTCTTAATTCCTCGATCCTTTTTCTTAGGGCCTTCTTCCTATTTTATACTATTCCCCTTCTTTCATTTCTACCCTCCACGTGTAAAGTAGATTACTGGTGTTGATCCTTGTCCCATCAGCACCTTCCTAAAGTCTTTGGGGAGTAGCTATAAGGCTGAAAATTACTGTTCAAGTATCACTTCCTCATTAATGCGGCCAGAAAGTTAGATACAAAACATTCAATGTGATGGTAGCAACTTTCTCTTAGATATTATATGGCTTCCCTATGTCCTATGCTACTAGGATGTTTGTCCTTATTAACAGAACCTCCTGGAACGTTACCCTGGATGGCAAACCATACAATCGATCCTTGGCTTTGCTTAGTCGAAGAGACATTCATCCTCGGACAACTTTCTCCAATCATCAAGGCTAGACCCTTTCCTTTATTTATGAACACCGACCTCTATAATAGCGTTTACTTGTCCTCGGACTACTAGGCCTCCTTGGATTGGGCGCCCGGCCCAATATACACTACTGGGCCCATTAACCATACAATAGCCCCTCGAAATTCTCCTTTCTGGCTCTTTAGGGAGAAATGAGGATTCCGATATTACCATAATTACCTCGCGCCAGTCATACATCACCTCTGTTCGAGTAGGTGCTTTTTTAACTGCCCAACGCATGTTTCTGACGCTTCAGCATCTGAGACGCACCTTCATTAAATTTCTGCGGATTCTGCCAAGGGTGTTCATTAGGTATTGTAAGGAAGGGGAATGGGATGAGAAAAGGCAAGAGGGAGAGGTGGTGATCTTGATGATTGCCTTTATAAAGAGAGGGATAAGAATCTCCATGGGCACCGTCACTAGGGATTACCTTAGGGCTCACAGATTAGCTCCCACCCAATGTGCTTCTAAGATGTTTAGGATTTTATGTAGCGTCGATGCCCTTAACGAGAAAATGGGTTTAGGTCTTACCCATTACGATGTTAATTGGATTTACAATGTCCACCACCTAAAGGGGCAAGGGTATTACCTAAAATCTAGGTACCCCAAGGTTAGACTCATCCAATGCCTCCTTGATTCCAACAAAGGCTAGAATAAGGATTTCTTGATCGTTTTAGGGTAGTGACATGGTGGCCTCCCCTACTCAGCGAGAAAGGGGACACCAGGTAGGGCTTTAGGTCTAGGTTGATTATTTCAAAGTCACCCCTTTCCCCTCTTCTTTTGTTTGTGTTCGTATATGAGTTTTCCTTTGATTCGTGCTATTTTTTGTTGACAATGTTTTTTGTTTTTCCTAATGGTTTTGCAGATAAGAACGATGTTGTTCCAAATTTTAGTCTTGTCAACCAGCCGAGCTTAGACAAGATACTGAAGGTTATGGTGTTCGTCCATAGTGACGATCAGCTAAGAGCGGCACACCTAATCCTCGACTACACCCCCATCTCTAAAAGCTTCCAAGCATCGAAGTGTGTAATTAAAGCAAAAAACCTTCGCCTACATCAAATAAGTGATGTCCTTCTGGGTTTTCTCACCACCAACCCTATCCTAGAAGGCATACCAAAGGTAGCATTGCCATTCCAACATGTTGCCGAGGAAGAGGCAATCCCGTCCCAGCCCACAATTAAGGAAGAGGAAGAGGTTGTTGAAGTTTCTGACTTAGAAAAAGACTTCGAAGTCTTTAACCGACCTTTATCCTCTGTAACTGGTGATCTCGGTCACCGTCTTCTCGCGTAAGCAAGTCACTCCCAAGAAGACCTTTATACTTCAAAAGTTATAGGGATACAACGCAAGTAGAGGGTTGGTCTCCACGAAGTCATGGAGTCTCAGTTCGGGAGTAAGGCACCCAAGAAGACTACTCAGGCAAAGCTCCCCCTTCTTCCATCCTCTTTGCCTCCCTGGCCTGATCCTGCGAACCACAAGAGAAAAATGGATCTAAGAGGTCTCAAAGCAGTGGAAGGAGGGAAGGGCCCTCTCGCCAAGGAGGTTNTCAACAAAGTGTAACCTTGACCTTGAAAACATACATAATGATAGAGCACACATTCATGTCAGGCTCTACCCAATTCTCCACCTATATGTAAGTTTAAGGAATTGGAGATGATAATCAATTCTTAAACAGATCATAAATATACTTTCAAATGCTTTAAGTGGTACTCATGAGTGTCAAATTTATCATGTTATTACAATGAAGATGTCTACCATTTAGCATGGTTGGTTTTATTGACACTTAGATAAATAACTTAAAATATCAATTTACTTAAGGTATGTGGTCTGAGGAGCCAGACATTACTAAGACTCTGTTTAATATTTAGAAAAATGATATGAAGTATTGATTTACCTAAAGTATGTGGTCCGAAGAGCCAGACATAACTAAGGTTTTGTTTAATATTAAGACAAATAACTTGAAATATCAATTTACCCGAGGTATGTGGTTCGAGGAGTCAAACATGACCAAGGTTCTATTTGATACTTAGAAAAATAATATGAAGCATTAATTTACCTAAAGTATGTGATCCGAGGAGCTAGACATAACTAAGGTTCTGTTTAACACTTAGACAAATAATTTAAAATATCAATTTACCCAAGGCATGTGATCCGAGGAGCCAAGCATAACTAAGGTTCTATTTGATACTTAGAAAAATGATATGAAGTATTAATTTACCCAAAGTATGTGGTTCGAGGAGCCAGACATAACTAAAGTTCTATTTAACACTTAGACAAATAACTTAAAATATCAATTTACCCAAGGTATGTGGTCCAAGGAGCTAGGCATGACCAATGTTTTGTTTGATATTTAGAAAAATGATATGAAGTATTAATTTACCTAAAGTATGTGGTTCGATGAGCCATACATAACTAAGGTTCTGTTTAACACTTAGACAAATAACTTAAAATATCAATTTACCTAAGGTATGTGGTTTGAGTAGCCAGGCATGATCAAGATTCTATTTGATACTTAGAAAAATTTTATGAAGTATTAATTTACCTAAAATATGTGGTCTGAGGAGCCAACTATAACTAAAGTTCTGTTTAACACTTGGACAAATAACTTAAAATATCAATTTACCCAAGGTATGTGGTCCGAGGAGCCATACATAACTAAAGTTCTGTTTATCATTTAGACAAATAAATTAAAATATCAATTTACCCAAGGTATGTGGTCCGAGGAGTCAAGCATGACCAAGGTTCTGTTTAATATTCAAATAAATAGCAGGACACATAACACATAATATAATAAACCAAAATATGGCAAAGAAGACTTTCATTAATAATAATACATTCTCAGGTTGTTTACATTCCAGGGGCATGGTACAACTTTTTCATCTATGTGGTTCGAGGAGCCAAGCATGACCGAGGTTCTGTTTAATATTCAAATAAATAGTAGAACACATAACGCATAATGTAATAAACCAAAATATGGTGGAGAAGGCTTTCATTAATAATAATACATTTTCAGGTTGTTTACATTCTAGGGGTATGGTACAACATTTTCATCTAGATCTTCAAGATAATATGCACCTATTCCAGCCACCAAGGTGACGCGATATGACCCTTCCCAGTTGGGCCCAAACTTTCCCCATGCTGGGTTCTTTGCAGTACCTAATACCTTTCTTAATACCAGGTCTCCAGGTGCTAATGGCCTTAGCTTTATGTTGGCATTATACCCTTACTTGAGCTTATGTTAATAATACACCAGTTGGACCATGACATTTTCTCTTTGCTCTTTAATTAAGTCTAAGCTCTTCCCTCACAGACTATCATTGTTGCTAGGAGTGAAAGAGCTCATTCTCAGTGTTGGGAATCCAATCTCTAGAGGAATAACAGCCTCGACTCTATAAGTCATTGAAAATGGTGTCTCTCCTGTTGATCTACGAGGTATGGTCCAATATGTCCAAAGAATGTGTGACAGCTCTTCCACCTATTTTTCCTTCGCATCCAATATGTCTAAAGGATGTCCAAAGAAGTTTCTCATAACGTGAATTGTAAGGAAATTCGAGTCCTAGGCCAAAAAATGCAAAGATCTAGCCCAAAGAGCCAATACAATGAATTTGTAGAGAGTGAGTTGGAAAACTAGCTCTAATGAGTTGGTAGCATTTATAGTGGATCCAAATGACAATAAAGTAAAAATAGATGGTTGTATTAATGAAAATCTCTTGGCAAGTCGAGGAGATCAGTTTTGTATATATTTCTTGAGTTAGTTAAAGTAAGTTTTATGCTAAGTAATTCTCTTTTAATTCCTCGATCCTTTTTTAGGGCCTTCTTCTTATTTTATACTATTCCCTTCTTTCATTTCTACCCTCCAGTGTAAGTAGATTCTGGTGTTGATCCTTTCCCATCAGCACCTTCCTAAGTCTTTGGGGGGTAGCTTATGGCTGAAAATTATTGTTAGGTATCACTTCTTCATTAATGCCAGAAAGTTAGTACAACATTCAATGTGTGGTAGCAACTTTCTCTTAGATATTATATGCTTCCCTTATCCTATGCTTCTAGGGTGTTGTCCTTAAACAGAACCTCCTGGAACGTTCATTGGATGGCAACCACACGTGATCCTGGCTTTGCTTAGCCGAAAAGACATTCATCCTCGGACAACTCTCTTCAATCATCAGGCGGACCCTCCTTTATTTATGAACACCGACCTCATAATACGTTTACTTGTCTTGGACTACTAGGCTTCCTTGGATGGCGCCCGCCCAATATACACTACTGGGCCCATAACCTACAATAACTATATTACGTTCATTAATAACTCACATCATCATATTACTTTATGAATATCAATATCCAAAAAAAAGTTGGAATATATTGATTAAGAATATTATTCTATATAAAATAATATTTATTTAAGCTACTATCAACTTGTTTCAATTTGAATGATTAAGATTAATATAATTGTATGATGAAATCATCCTATCAAATATAGAAGATCAATTTTTCCTTAGCAAAAGATGCTCAAAAAACAGGGTTTCATTACAAATCCCTTGTCCTAATATTTGTATGTTTATTTTATATTGCATCATTTATATTTTACCCAGTTTATTTTAAATTTTCTTATAAAAATAACCAATAAAATTGAATAAATTCAAATAAATGTCATATTGTGATTAGTGGAGTATAAGAAGAACACAAAAAATAAGATAAAAGATTTGTATCATAGATTAAAAGTGCCAATACATGTGCATGGATTTTTACAATGACCAAAACCATTGTAATGTTTAAGTTTAATACTATTTCTCAAATTTTTGTTAAAAAAAAAAATTAATACTACATAATGTCAATTTTATTATGTCCTACTAAATATAATTTGGTATAATAAAACAATATTCGATCCTTGGATGTTGAAAAAAAAATTAGATATTCTTCTTACGCTATATTACGCTACTCAATATTTTTTTATTAAATGCAAATTTTAACAAGTCCATGTTATATTAGATATTCTTCTTATACTTTACACACCTGCAAAATTTTAAGACGATCTTAGATCAAAAGATATATCACGATCAATGTTTAAATTCTAAGTTTTTGTCTGCAAAATTGTTCATAAAATATTGCCTTGAATATTAAATAGTATCCAATTGACACAAAATTTAGTAAGCACGTTGAGAACATGGAAAACATATAATCTGACAATGATATTTTTGAAATATTAATTCAATAAAAATTTATTAGGTAGCGTAATATTTCATTTCCTTCTTCTTCTTCTTCTTTTTTTTTGGGGGGGGGGGGTGGTGGGGGGGGGGAATTTGCTAAGAACAAGAGTCTTCCAAAACAACTAAATAAAATCTACCTACATGAGAATTTATATATATATATATATATGTATGTATGTATGTATGAATGTATATAAACTACTTAAAAATATCATATAAAAAAATTGAAGATTTAAAAAGACTTAGAAAATTTTTACTTTAAAAAACAAGTGTCTCAAAATTACTATTTGTTAAAATCAATAAAAGTATAATTATACCTAAAAATAAAGAGACTTTAAAAAAGTTGTGTCTGAGAAAATGAATAAAGCAACTGAGAGGCGTGAACAGTAAAAGATGGATGTAGAGCTCTCTGTACCAGCCCAGCGTTCAAGCGAAGAAGAAGATGAACTTCAACGTAGTGTTAAAAAGTTTAAAGAAAACAACGGTGCAAGAAGCTTCTTGCCACCTAGAAAGCTAGTGAGCTACAAAGACAGTCTCGTGGGAGACATCCCTGGAGCGTGTGAGCAGGCTTTTAAGTTCAGTAAGGATTGGGAGGAAGATTATGAATCAGAGACTGAGATGGAGCCTTTAACAGAAGGTATGGCTAAGGTCAAACTCTCTAAAGAAACAAAAGCTCGAATTAGAGCACCTTGGTCGAGAGCTTTGATAGTGAATGTGTATCGTAGATCCATTGGTTTTCACTACCTCACTTTCAAGATTAATGCTTTTTGGAAACCAATGGCGAAGATGGACTGTGTGACCTTGGGTAAAGGCTTTTTTCTGGTTCGTTTCAGCAACAACGATGATTATGACTACGTTCTTCGGGGAGGCCCATGGTTTATTAGAGAATATTTTCTTGCAATTAAGCCATGGGAGCCTTATCTTATTGCTTCTGAGGCTAAGCTCACGTCAGTGGCAATTTGGGTTAGATTACCTGAACTACCAATTGAGTTTTATGATGCTTCTGTGTTGCGAGAAATTGGAAGTGTTATCGGTCCGGTAATACGCATCCATTCCTACACAGCTTTGGAGACAAGAGGAGGTTATGCAAGACTTTGTGTCCAAATAGACTTAGAGAAACCACTTATCAGTTCTATCCGTGTGGAAAGACTAGTCCAAAAAGTGCTCTATGAAGGTATTTCGTCCCTCTGTTTTTGTTGCAGTAAGCTTGGACATAAACAGGAAAGCTGTGGTCTGAAAGTGAAGGAGCCAAATAGAGATGTCGTGGCTAGAGTTTCATTGAAATCTAATGAAACCAATGGGAAAGTCCAGCCCGAATTGGACTATGGGCCTTGGATGGTTGTCACGAGGAAGAAAAAGAATTTGGGTAGGATGGGAAAGGCTAATGGGCCAATCAAGACTAATACCCCTACTCAGGTTGAATTTAAGGGCAATTTGGACCTTTCTCAAGCTTCAGTACATGTGGAAGCAAGTGAGGATCTTAATAAATCAGTCCATAGTGATTTGGCTGATTCAAATAGTGAGACAGCACGTGTTGTGGCAGGCCTAAACACGCATAGTGCTCTTGAGATGCGAAAAGATTGTATGATGGAGGATTGCCTTGAAAACCCAAGTGCTGGGTGTCAGCTGGATCCGAGGCATATTTCAGGGAACAAAAGAAAAGCCATTACAAAAAACAAAGGTAAAGGAAGTGAGGGTCTGGGTATTAGAAACTCAAAAAATTCAAAGAGCCATAAACAGCTCCCTAACAACTTCGAGGGAAAAAGTGGGCTGCTATTGCTTTCAAAAGAATTGGGAAGTGACAACCAAGTTGACAATGGAGAGTTTTTTGATAGGACTAACACCACTGCCAAGATCCGGGTGAGCAATCTGGTACAAGAACCGAGTGGTGGCTATCCTAGAGGAGATAACAGCTCAGATAAGAGCGGCGCCAACGAAAACACGGGATGGTTCGAGGAAGAACTGAGACAAGCGTGGAAGCATCTGTTTCCCATAGCACCAGAAAGTATCAGTTTGGGGGACCTTCTATTGGAGCACAAGGCATGGGCTCTCACACCCAATCAGTGGTGGAACTTCCTCACGGATGTGCCGGGGATTTCATGCGAAGCGTCAGAGGAGTTGAGCAGGCACATGAGGCCATCCGTGATGCCCCATTGGGACGAATCCAAGTGGATCATTCAAGAGAGGAAGTTGGTGGACTTCAGAGGGATGGCCACGGCTCACCTGGGAAACCACTCAACTCTAAAGTTGATCCAAATTATGGCTCCGGTGCAGAAATGCGATGTGCTTCTGAGTTGCAGAGAGGACAACATAGGCATTCAGAAACACATGATAATTTGGAAGCCAAACTGGGTGGCATCCAAAGACCTGTTGAGAAGAATGGGATGGAGTATGGTGGAAGCGGCACCATATTGAGGTGCCATTAAGTCATTTTGTAAAAATGAATGTGTTACTCTCGAATTGCAGAGGAGCTTTGAACCCGGATTTCAAGAGGAGGATTTTTGAAATGGCAATCAATCATCGACATGCCATTTTGGTAGTGACTGAAACGAGAGTGGGCGGAGTTAGAGTAGCAAAAATTATTGGAGGGCTGCCTTTTGATGGGTTTATTACCACGGAGACTATCGGCTATATTGGAGGTCTATGGATTCTTTGGAAGTCTGAAGAGGTGGAAGTTATTCCTTTATCTTCCATGGAATAGGAAATACATGTTACGGTTAAGGTGCATTCTTCCAATCTCACTAGGCTTATTATTGCTATTTATGCTAGTCCTAGGTTAGCTGAAAGAAGAATTTTATGGGAAAATTTAAAAACTATTGCCCATCTTCATAATTTACCTTAGCTTATGTTGGGAGATTTCAATGAAGTGCTGTGTGGGGAGGATAAATTTGGTGGTAACCATGTCAATCTAAACAGAGCTTTAGAATTCAAGAATTGTTTAGATGAGTGTAATATGTTGGATTTGGGTTTTGCGAGTCCAAAGTTCACGTGGACAAACCGTAGGCCCATTTCAAATCTGATATTAGAAAGAATTGACCAATGCTTTGCTAATCCGGTGTGGTGTATTCTCTTCCCAGAAGCCTTAGTGACTCATCTCCCAAGGACTTTTTCGAACCATTGTCCAGTCTTAATTGAATTATGTAGAGCTAGTGCCAATCAGCAGAATAAACCCTTTTGCTTCCAAACCATGTAGTTACTGCATCATGATTTTCTAAGGGTTGTCTAGCAAGCTTGGTCTGAAGACAGAGCTTTGCAGGATGTAACTTCGGATTTTGTTGTTAGAGTCAGGAAGTGGAATTGTGAAGTTTTTGGAAATTTATTCTCTAGAAAGCGGAGGGTATTAGCTAGACTTAATGGTGTCCAAACAGCGCTAGCTAATAATCCTACTGACTTCCTTTTGGAGTTGGAACAATAGCTGATTTCAGAATATTCCCTAATACTCATGCAAGAAGAGGAGTATTGGGCTCTCAAATCTAGATTAAATACAGCCACTTTTGGAGATCGCAATACTACTTTCTTTCATGTCTCTACGTTAGTCAAGAGGCATAGGAACAAAATTATGTGTATTAAGGATGTTGAAGGTAATTGGTTGACGGATGAAGTTGAAATTAAGGACTACATTAGAAATGGTTTTAAGAATCTGTATATGACTGAGTCGAATATGACCGCCATGACTTCCGATGCCTCGAAATTTTCTTGCTGTTTTTTGGAAGATGAGGATAAAACCAGAATTGATGGGGATGTGTCTGAAGAGGAGATTAGAGCTGGTTTATGGGCCATTAAGCCTTTTAAGGCACGAGGGCCAGACGGATTGCATGCTGGCTTCTATCAACATTTCTGTTTGGAGGTTAAAAATTCAGTTTGCAAGGAGGTAAAAAGTGTTTTTGAGAAAGGCTGTGTGCCGAATTACCTTAATGAGACTTTAATTTCCTTGATTCCAAAATGTCAAAATCCAGAATCCTTGAGCAATTATAGGCCCATTAGTTTATGCAAATCGGTCTATAAAATTGTTTCGAAGATTTTGGTGGCTCGGATTAGACCGCTGCTTGGTAGTTTAATTTCGCTAGTACAAGCTGCTTTTGTACCGGGTAGAAGGGGCACAAATAATGTGCTGATTGCCTAGGAGTTGTTTCATGCTTTGGATAAGAAGAGAGGGAAAACAGGCTTTATGGCTGTGAAGTTGGACTTGGAAAAGGCCTACGACAGATTAGAGTGGAGTTTTATTTATAGAGTGCTCAAAGCATTTCATTTTCCCCCAAAAATTTCTAAGATCATCATGAGTTGTGTTACGTCCACGAGTACCTCTATTTTGGTCAATGAGGGTGCTTTAGAAAAGTTTAAGCCTACTAGGGGCATTAGGCAGGGGGATCCTTTGTCTCTGTATATTTTTATTCTATGCATGGAGTATTTGAGACATCTCATTGAGCAGAAATGTGTAAGTGGATGGTGGACACCTTTAAAGGCTTCAAAGAATAATGTAGGCTTTTCTCATCTTTTTTTTGCGGATGACATCATCCTTTTTAGCAAGGCTGATATTATTGGATGTGAAGTAATTTCAGATGTACTTGAAAAATTTTGTAGAGAATCTGGCCAAAAGATTAGCCATGAAAAATCTAGAATTTATTTTTCTCATAATGTAAGTGATGAGTTGAAGGAGGAAATAAGTGAAAGATTGGGTGTTAGGGAGACCAATAACATAGGAAAATACCTTGGTTTTCTTCTTAAACATTGAGGGGTTTCTAGGAATCCATACAAGTTTATTGTAGAAAGGGTTATGAGTAAACCTGCTGGTTGGAAAGCGAAATTTCTATCCTTTGCAGGCCGGGCTATTTTAATAAAATCTGTCATGTCAGCCATCCCAAATCATATAATGCAAGGGGCTGTACTACCAGTTCATGTATGTAAGAAGTTGGATAAGATCAACCGGGATTTTTTATGGGGGTCAACAAATGAGAAAAGAAGAATGCACATGGAGGGTTGGAGTAAGATTGTAAAGTCTAAAGAAGAAGGAGGATTAGGGATACAAGAGGCAAGAGCTAAGAACATAGCATTGTTATCCAAGTTGAATTGGAGGATGTATCATGAAAAAGATGCTTTGTGGGCAAAGGTAATCCTGAATAAATATTGCTCCCATTCAAGAATTACATCAAGAGATCCTGAAAAACTCCCATCGTCTCCTAATTGGAAAGCCATTAGCTTGGGTTTCCCTATCTTCCAAAATGGGATTTCGTGGGGGATTGGGAATGGATCCGGGGTAAAGGTGTGGATGGATAATTGGGTTAATGGTGATTCTCTTAGGGGTATGATTGAAGGGCCTCTTAGGCAAGGAGAACAAAACTTGACAGTTGCGGATTTGTATTGTGGTCAAAATTGGAAATGGGAGCTAATTTCTTTTGATCTCCCTCAGCCCATTAAAGAAAAACTTAAGGCAGTCCTAATTCAATTACATGGAAATGGGAGGGAAACAGTGTTGTGGAAATTATCAAAGAATGGAGAATTCACTGTTGGTTCAGTTTACTGATTGGCTAATCATGGTGAGGAACTTGTCATGCTATTCCATGGACAATGGATCTGGAAACTAGATATTTTGCCGAGAATTACATGTTTCCTTTGGCTATGTTTGCATGGTAGTGTTCCAGTAAAGGAAGTTCTTGCGGGAAGAGGCATAAATTGTGACAAGGTATGTCCTTTGTGTAGAGATAAGGATGAAACTATAGTCCATGTCCTCCGTGAGTGTGTATTTGCTCGTAATTTTTGGAGGAATTTAGAGGTCCCTCCATCTCTTATTAATTCCTTTACTGATAATGTTGAAGGTTGGCTGAAACATAATTGTTTGAGCGAAGTAAGGCATAAAGGGTCTATTCCTTGGCGCTTTCTTTTTCTTTTTGTTGTTTGAAATTTGTGGAAAAACAAGAATAAAGTTGTGTTTGAAAACTCTATTCCAAACACCATGCTTGATAAGGTGTGTCTCGGCCAAGCTAGGGAGTATTTTTACTGTGTAAGTAAAGCCAAGCAAGTTACATCAAAGGCTGTTATTCCTATTAAATGGTACCAGCCTAATCAGGGTTGGTATAAGCTTAACACGGATGGAGCTTCACTTGGGAATCCAGGTAGAGTTGGTGGTGGAGGATTAATAAGGAATAGTGATGGGGTGTGGATTACGGGATACTCGAGGTCTATTGGGTACACCACAAGTATTATGGTTGAACTGTAGGCTTTGAGGGATGGGTTGTCTCTTGCCATTCAGTTGGGAATTAGTAATTTGGAAGTGGAACTTGATGCCAAGGTAATTGTGGAGATGATAAATAATGCTAATAGCTCTAACAAAAAACTTTCTCCATTGCTTCTTGACTGCAGATCACTTATGGCAAGTCTCTCACAGGTCCGGGTAGCTCATGTGTTTAGAGAGGCGAATAGGTGTGCTGACTATTTAGCCAAGAATGGATGTTATATGAGGGAGGATTTGGTTATTTTTGATGTTTCCCCTTCTAATGAATTAGATAACTTACTTGTATTTGATAGTAATGGTTTGTACTGCTATAGGCGGGTAGCCTCTACTTTGGCCTCTGTGGACAATTTGTAGCTGCAACTGTAGCTTCTTTTGTTGTTTAATGTAAAGCCTTTTAACCAAAAAAAAAAAAACCTTAAACAGTCAAAATGTTTAATTTAAATCTCAAAATCTGAAATACTTTTTATTTAAAAACACTTTCATTTAAACATTTTGTTACAAATTCTGATTACCCCTATTTTTTTTTTAAAGGAAATCTGTTAACCCCTGTTAAGGTTAAATAAAATATGACCAACTGATTTAAATAAATTGTATTTCAGATTTTGAGATTTAAATGAAACATTTTGACAGTTTAAGGTTAAAATGAAATCTACCAAAAACCCTAAAGTTTAAACTATGAAATTAAAATAAATATTACCTAAAACTTACCTAAGAAAAAATGTTTGTATGTGAAAATTTTTTCTTTCTTGTCAACAATTTTTCTTTTACATCATTAGGGCAAAAATTAAGATAAAAAGGAATTAGGGAAGAAAAATTAAAATTATATTTTATCCTAATATAAATAAAAAGGCTGTAAAATAGAATATTTTATTCTGCATGTGACAAATCATAAAATACCTCTCTCTTTTTTTTCTTTTTTTTGGCTGAGAAAATATAAAATACCTCTCTGTAACATATTGGTCACATCTTTCAATAATATTAACTTACTGTAACGAATAATAATCAAATGTTCTATGGTTCTATAGGTGATTGCATCATCAAAGCGAAGTCATTTCGTGAACACTATCATCAAATTGTTCTATGGCTTAAATAATCATCAAAATATTCTATGGCTTAAACAATCATCAAAACTAGAGCTATATAAATAATTAATCAAAATGTTATATAGCTAAATACATCATCAAATGAGTGCTTTGCCTCCTTTATGTGATAGGAAATCAACTACTTTTTGTTATCTCCTTGCATTATTTTTTGCAACAAGGAGTGCCAAAATCTTGACCCCTCGTGAAAGGCATTAGTGATTTGGTTAGTAGGGAGGTCATTTGTTTAAAGGTGTGCTAAATATGTCATATGGATATGTTTTGTAATTTATTACAAGAACAATACTTATTTATTATATATTATTGTCTCGTTATTAAATTAAGATCATAATTTTAAAAACTGGATCAATAAAAAACCGAAAAAGCACTCAATTATTGGTTTTTACTAGTTCTTGACCGGTTTTTATCGCACCGAATTGGTGCCTGATTCCTAGTTGAACCAACCTCTCTAGTCCATTTTTAAAACTATGATTAGGACAAATGACATCTGCCTCTCATTTTTCTTTCCTAATTCTTTTTTGAGTTTGAGGTAAAATTTTGACGTGAAAGAAAAAAAGTTCGCAGTGATATAAGGTTATAATATCACATTAGAATCCAATTTTTTTGAAAAGCAAGTTTCAAGTATTTATCATTTAAAAATTATGGTACCATATAATTTTAGATAGTTTTATATTAGCTTTTACTATTTATATATATATATATATATATATATGTTTTAAACTTTACGCTTTTAAAATATTTTATTTAAATCTCAAGGTATGAAATAAAATTCATTCAAATTAGTTGGTTACTTGATATTTATCTGGGATTAAAAAAGTTTTTGACAGAAGGTTTTGAAGCATTTTTAAAAAACTTTGATATTTAAATCAATCATTTTAAAATTTTAAGATTATTTAAATGAAATATACCTAAAACTTAAAATTGTTTAAAAGGTAATTAAGGGCTTATGGGTGTAATAGTCTCCCAATACACTCAATTAGAAATTAAAAAAAAAAATACTAAATCTACTATAAATTTTAGACAAAAACCTTACAAATTGATTAATTAGTAATAAATGTTATTATTTATTAGTAATACATTAAATTTATAAAGATAAATAGTAAATTTCATGGTATTTTTAGCATTATTCTTGATGATAAGTGTAAAAACACAATACTTTTTTTTCATTATTATTGATACTATATGTTAGGACATATGTAATTCACTTGTTAGGAACATATGTCACTATTTTATGTAATTGACTAATCTTTTGACAAAACGCACTTTACTTGTAATTTGGTAGATCTAGGATGTATTTAATATTTCAAGAAACCTTGTTTCAAATTTAAGTGTTAAAGTCATGCAAGTCTGTCTAAGATTCAAGTGTAGAAAATTATATTCATTAAATCTCGACAGCTAGCCTTCTATTGAGCCTTGAAGAGCTGTTGAAGCCCGTGGCTCGACAGCAGCTCGACAAATAGGGTATCTGTCAAGATTTATAAAATTCAGTTTTTCATGACTGTTTTCATTCAATCCGTGATTGTATGTTTGGCCTTTCTTTAGTCACAACCTTAGACATATAAAATGATTATTTTAAGAGCCGTCAAAGGTGACACAAGTTGCATAAGTGTTAAGCAAATTTTGTTCAAGCAAATTGTGACCGGAGACAGAATTTGCCCTAGTTCATCTTTTTTGTGAAGAAGCTGCTGTGTTTGTATACCGTATGGTTTTGTGACTAAGCCTCTTATCAATCTTTATTGTGTGATTAACTGATGAATTTTGCAACCAACAACCTTCTCTAGTTGGTGATTGAAGTCGCGTACTTAAATCCGCGCAATTGATTAGTCACGTACTGAGAGCCGTGCATTGAAAAGGAGAGATTGTCACTACATAACAAGTCCAATTGGGTATTGGGGTAAGGGTTCAACTGTAGGTTAGTATAACGCACTGGAATTTCTTTACTTATAATCGCTTGTTGTGATAATAGTGGATTCTCGAGAGTATTGACCTTAAATTCACCCGGTGGGGTTTTGCCTCGGTGGTTTTCCTCATTCGTAAACAAATCATCTGTGTCAAATTTATTATTCACTGCACTTTAACTTAGTTGATAATTTGTCTGTGCTACCATGCTCATTGCATATAATTAAATCTAATTAATTGGTTAATTCATCACAAGGGGTCAATACGTTTTTTTGGCCTATCACTATATTTTTTTTTTTTAGAGAGAGAATTTCAACCTATAGTGTCTGCTTTTGATGATAATTCTTTAACATTATATCAAGACACCAATCAGTTTTTGGTGTAGGCGGGGATTTAACCCCAAATCTCTTATACAACCATTAGAGACTTTACCAATTGAGCTAACTAGAACTCACTAGATACTATATATTATGATTGATGTATGTATAATAATTTTTTTTTTTATCAGGAGAATTAGCTAAAAATTATGTTAATCCAATCAGAAATATTATGTACTTCTTTGCTGGGTGTATAAAGAAAATAAAGAAAGTTAGGGGAGAAAAAAAGTAATCAATTAAGGAGCAAAATACAAAAAATTGTACTTATTTGCTTCATATATTAATATTTTCCCTTCCATCATTTTTTTATGCATGGATTGAGGTTCAAATTTACCAAATAGCACAATTTTAGTAATATTTTAGAAAAAAAGTATATTAATAAAGTTATTTAACTATGTACTACATTTTTAGAGCAACCACATCAGCTCGTTTAAATTTTCTGTCTATTTTACATGAAAAAACTTACCTTTTTTATTTTACACGTCCACTTTTACAAAACACTTACATCAGTTTATCTATTCTACACATTTATTCAATAAAATATTCATTTTTTTTACATTTTTTTATTATTTTCTCACTCATGGCCTCTTTCTCTCACTGCCCCCTTCTCTCTCTCTCTCTCTCTCTCTCTCTCTCTCTCTCTCAGACCCAACCATCGTTATCATCACCCAACCGCCATCAAGCCGAAACCTAGATCTCTCAAACCCAAGCTTTGTGATTTTTTTGTTTCTCATTCTCATAGTTGATTGGAGCCAAAACCCAAATCAAGCTGAAACCCAGACCCATTCAAGCAGAAACCCAAGGTTGATCGAAGCGAAGGTTGATCAGACCCATTCAAGCCGAAGTCGACGCCGACAAAAAGGACCAACAGAGAGTGAAACCCAGATCAAGCTGAAACCCAAACCCATTCAAGCAGAAACCTAAGGTTGATCGGTGTGAAAGTTGATCAGACCCATTCAAGTCAAAGTCGACGCCGACGAAGAGGACCAACTGAGAGTGAATGAGAAAAGAAGAGGTTGATCAGACCCATTGAAGCAGAGAGTGAATGAGAAGTGAGAGAGAAGGAAAAAAGAAACAGAGACAAGAGAAGGAAAAAAGGAACAGAGACAAAAGAAAGAAAAAATGAGAAAAACAGAGACCAACATAGACAAAAGAGAGAAAAAATTAATAAAATAATTATAAACGATCTACAGTAACCATGTAAATATACATAGTTACTGTAGCTTGTGGAAATATTTACACAATTTTACATATTTTTACCCTCTTTAATGTAAGTATTTTTTTTACTTAAAATATATAAAATTTGAACTTCTTTTTAAATTAGACTATACTCTATACATAGACTGATGAGCTCTCTTAGAACTCGAATTACAAACTTGCGGGGCACGCTAAATAGTGAAGCCGGTACTCGCTTAAAACTCGTTTTCGTGAGGGTCTTTTTTTTTTTTTTTGTTTCCTTAAAATATTGCTAAAATTGGTGCTATTTGGCCAATTTGGCCCTCAATTGATTGAGTTCAGCATCTGTGACTGTACATACATGCCTCTAGGATCACTTTTTAAGACCACCATGCGTAGTGCCCATCTCACGCCTCTCTACCTCAACCTGTCTTCCCCTAAATATATGTAGTTATGTACATAACTACATAATATAAATAAGGTCGATTCTTCCTTCTTGCTGCCTAGAATGCTTGAAGGTTCTAGAGTTTGTGGCTTCAAAGGAAGTAACTAGTAACCAAGCTCCTTCCTTCCTTCTCGCATATTGCAAGCATTTCTCCACAGCTCTCATGGCTAGTTGGATTTCTCCTTTGAACCCAAACGCACCAGAATTCTTCCCTCTACAGAATCCCCAGCTTCTTATCCCTTGTCCCTCTCTAAGCACTCCTCATTATTACTATCTCTCATCTCCAAACACAAACTTTTACTACTGCACTCCTTATGTTCAAAGCTTCTCAAAATCAGAAACCTTCTATACTAACTTTTACCTGCAAAGTACCCAACCCTCTCTCTTGCTTCCTCCATCACAACACAAGAACCTATTGACTGTTACTGAACCAACAAACTCTTTTGTAGCAGAGCCTTTAGAGCAAACCCATGTGGTGCACCATGAGACCAAGGTGGAGCAAAAAGTGGTGACTCAAAAAGTTCATCACAAGAGATACAGAAATCGTTGCTATGGGGGGCAAGGTGGTGGTAGGGTTAGGCGGCCATGGTGGCCAAAGTGTGGTAACAGTACTGAGACTTCTAGTCCTAGTGAGAATGTGAACAATAAGCGTGCTGGAAATGTGGAAACTTTGAACAAGTTTGCTCGAAAAGCGGGTTTTTGTGTTAAGGCTAAGAAGAGAAACTATACTCCTGTGCTTCCTGTGCAATCTGGTGCAGTTGAAACCACTGTTATGATTCGAAACATACCTAACAAATACAAGTATATTTCATTTTCTTCTTTCTCTTTCTCTGTGGGCTTACTTCTATGTGATTTTTGTTAATTCTTGGTTGTTGATTTTTCTGCATGTGGGTGGAATTTGGTTTTCTGAATCATGTATTGCTATTTTTTGGTCCTTTTATCCCTCTTTTCCAATTTGATTTGGATGAACACGCATGGTAGATTTTGTGTGTGATGAGTTAATCCAATAATTCCCAATTATATTCAAGAGGGTTTGTCTATTTTCTTGATTTTCCCTCTGCATTCCATGTTCCTTGTATTTCATAATTAATTAGCTTAGCTATTTCCATTATCTCTCTCAGCCGTGAAATGTTGGTGGAGTTTCTGGACCATCATTGCATGTTGGCGAATCGAGAGAAGATTGATAAGTTTGAAAACCCCATTGTGTCAGAGTATGATTTCCTCTATTTGCCTATAGACTTCAGGTATTTATGAAAGCTACATTTATTCAGCTACCCTTTTAGTCCAATGTCAGACCCTTTCAAGTATTGTAATTAGCTTCCCCACCTTAACTTACAGTTTATTCAAATGCAGTAACTACTCTATGGATTTTGATTTCTTTTTTTGCAGTACAGGGTTTAACAAAGGGTATGCGTTTGTTAACTTCACTAACCCACAAGCAGTGTGGAAGTTTTACATTGCCACTGACGAGCAGAGTTGGGATCATTTTAATTCACACAAGAAGCGTCAGATAGCCCTCGCTAGAATCCAGGTATAGACCTAACTATTTGTGTAAAAACTCAGAAACCTTTTTAGAGTATTCCACGCTACCATCATTATCTTTCTCTGAATGAAATTTGATGGGTTTGATCTGAAAAAATTGTTTACAGGGCAAGGAGGAACTGGTGAGGCACTTTGAGAGTGTGGGGTTTCCGTGTGAATCCGATCAGGTTCTACCTGTATTGTTTGAACCACCTCGGGATGGCTCCAGAAAGTTGGTGAAGCAAACCATAGTGGGAAAATGTACCCGCATGGAGGTGTACTGAGGGGGCACTTGGGACTATCCAAATCTAAGCTCTGTTGGGGTGGCTTTGATTTGACAAAGTTCATTTACGCTTGTCACTTCTCATTATAAATCAGTCAGTCAGCCAGTTTTATTTTTTAAAAGTTGAACTTTTGGTTTGGTTCATTTTTTTCTATTTCAGTCGAGTGCTGTAATTTCTAGTTAATATGGAGCTTAGGTTACTGTGCTATTGTGATGTAAGCAAGAAAAGGAAGGGGGTGGAACTTGGCACCTGCACCTAAAGGACCCTGAAAGGACAGGTGATGGGATCCACCCTCTCCATATGGATGAATGTGATCATTTAGTGAACTGTTTGTATATACTGTATTTGTTTGAAGACCTCGAGAGATGTGGTAGTTCTTCATGAATGCTTTGGAATAGAAGGTTGTTTTTCTTCTTGAATGTTGTGTCGATCACTTTGTTCCTTCTCTCTATTCTGTCTTTTGGTTCTGTGCTCTCACTGTAAAATAAAAAATGTCTGTTTACTACTGTTTATTCCAGTTCTGGCAAACAGTCAGTCTCTAGGTTGATAATCCCACCGTTTGTTGTGATCGTTTTGGCGGATCAGAGATTGGGCCATTGTCTCTCTCTCTCTCTCTCAGACTCTGAGTGGAAGAATGGGATAAATCTTAACCCTTCAAAAAGTTAAGGGCTCTGTGGCTGAAAAAACTTGTCACCAAATTAAGGAGAAAAATATGCATGGGATTGTTGTATTTTTAAATTCTGCAAAAAAAATTGTTTCATTTATAAATTATAAGCGCCTTAAGGCTTAAAGCTACTTGCTCCTCTTTATTTTGATCTTCATTTATTGCTCTCCTCTTTATTTTGTTTTCATTAATGATCTAACTTTTATATTGGAGCGTAGTTGTGCTATAAATTGTAAAGCATATAATGCTCATTGATTAATATTGGTCTCTTGACTCTCTTCTCTCTGATCACTTAAACCTGACTGATCCTACTTACCACATGGCTACTGAAATGGAAAGAGTGGAAGTATATTTTTCGTAAAATCACTGGATCTCTACGTGTTTTGCGTAGGTTATTTTCTCAAATGTAGTCGGTTTTATATTATTACATTTACAGTCAATGAACTTGTACAGATGAGTTAGGGTTGCATGGTTTAGCTAAATTATTGAAAGCTAGCAGGCAGACTTCGCTGAAAATGGGTTATTATTGTCGCCTAAATAGTTTCCCTAGGTGAAGTAGCAATTTAGCTAGGATGACCGACACTAGATAACTCGTTCTCTGAGTGGTGGATAGAATTCATTAGGGTAATTAGCGCAAAACACTGTTAAATTGTTCACCAACATAAGGAGAAAATTAATATATAAACTGACTTATATATATATATATATGTTCTGGATCTGTGTAAGATATTTTCTCCCTCTAAAAAGTTGAGTCTGCTTTTAATTTCTTCATCAATGATCTTGTACTTTAGGCTAAGCAGCACTATGTTTAGGTCCTCTCCCCTTGCTCTCTACTCTGCGAGTATTTTCTTAGACTCGGCTTGGAAGTACTGATTATATAAACAGTATAGAAGGGAAAAAAAAATTAAGTGTGGTTCTTTACTTTAATGAAGCAATGTTATATTTATTTGTTTTTCTTTTTTCTTTGCTAGTTTTTCTTAATCAGCTTGCCATCTTCATATGACTTTAGTTTAGTTGATCAGCTAGCAGCTTTTTCTCTTGCATTATTAGAAACAAACTTATAACCCTATGTATAGAACTGTTTGGGTTAAGTTTTGTGAATTAAGCAGTTTACATTATATGCAGTTTACATCAATGCCTGTAGGCTGAAATATTTGTGGAAACTTGCTAGGGTTACTATTAGGCTTTTGTTCTTTGAGGTGCATTGGATTTTGTTTCATTTCCTATCTTTTCCAGCAAGATCGTGTTAAATTAGTACTTGTTATATAAAGTTCTAAACATTATTGGATGCTTAATTCCATGTGACTGTGAGATAGAGCCATAGAGGTGGTGTTGATGTACATGCATGTTGGAACATATCTAGATTGACCTAAAGATCCTTATTAGTTGATAAAATAAAATATAATTATCCAATCAATATTACAAGACTTCTCACGCATTGTTTCATTTGTTTACAAACTATTGTCACCAAAGCTTAATCAAATAGTTGTTTAAAAAAAGGAAATTAAAAGATTAATCAGAAATCAGAATAGGGGAAAAAATTAACACCCTTTTTTTTTCCTATTTCTGAAACTTTTGGTGGTCATTGGTCACACAATTAAACCTGACTGCAAGGCTAGAGGAAGGGTTTTTGAGTACTGAAAAGTTTTATCATTTGTCATCCCAACCCATATCATTTGTCAGCTCTTTGTCATTTTCAATGATTGAACTTTGCGGGATTGATTTAGTTTTTTATTCAATTACGCATTTTGAGTGATACGCTTACTTATCCACCTCGACGCATGGTTAGTAACGCTACACCATAACATGTAGGCGGCTGACTTGTTATTGATTGCATAGGTGATAGGTTCATCATTTACACTTTTTTCCTAATGAATTTTCCTAACGGATATATTTAGGGACATACTTAGGGTATCAATAATTAATAAACTATTTTAATAAACTTTTATAAGAAAAAAAAAAAAAAGTTAACTTGTGGAGTATAAAAATTTAATAAGGTAATCATGTCACTTGTCTTATTCAAGGCCAAAGAGGCCAATACAGTTTTGAAGAGTTCATACACTCGGATGGTAAGGCCACATCAATGGCACATTACCAGAGGAAGCCATACTATAGAGGAAGAGCTTCAGAGAGGGGATTAGCCCTAATGTGATTGTAGGGATGGTAGCTGTTACCACATTTAATGCACCTCACAAAACACAATGACTGCATTTATGTAGAGAAGACCTCTAAACAGTGTTGTTTTGGTTGCCGCAACTCACAGAAGACTTGGGAGAGCGTCTGATGGGACAAACACTCGAGTAGTGGCCTGCATAATCAACAAATAGAGGGCCAAAATTAGCCAAAAGAGGCTATATAATGTGAGAGATCCTCAAGGGATAGGGGGAGTTCATCGGAGAATTTGAAAACGACTATAACACAAAGAATTGAAATTGTAATCAAGTTTAAGAAGAATATACTCCAGAACTACTCTCCTCGGACTTTGCCGAGGAATGATTTCTTCACATAAAACCTATTTTCCTTTATTTTATTTCAATCTTAAATTCATTATGGGCGTTGTCCAACTCACCGAAACCTAGTTTCAGCCCACTCTCTAAAAATTCATTGTGTTGGACTCTTTGGACTTGAATCCTTTTACCTTTTGGGCTTAGGAATCAAAACCTGCCCTTTCAATTGGCACCGCCTATGGGAATACTTGAGTTTTAGCGAGATCAACGTTTAGCTATGGTGGGTTCAGGTTCGAACCAGGAATCCTAGTGCCAAGATCATTTCCTTAACCTTGAACGCAGGAGAGATCATGAAGTTAGTATACATACTACTCAAACTAGCAGGAGCCAGTCTTGAAGTAGGAGTCACATCTCTCATGAAGAGAATACTAGAAGTATGCAGTTGGAGGTTGACCATCTGCGGAGGAGGTTACGCCATAAGCGACGGAGAAAAACTCCTTCAAGCTTTTACCCTTCTTCTGATGACAATGGGGATGATAGCTATAGGCCTAGGTCAAAGACTCCTCCTAGTGAGTCTTTTTCGTATGATGAGGATCGCTGTCATAAGTGTAGGAATAAGTCCATCTCATAAAGGTTTGGGCAACGTTGCTATGAGCATGGCTCTTCGCCAGATCTCTAAATCTCCTTTCACTCGTAGGATTGAAGGTTTTACTCAGCCAACATTAACTATGTATAATGGCAAAACGGACCCTGTGGAACATGTTAACCACTTCAATCAGAGAATGGCTGTTCACTTAAAGAATGAGACTTTGATGTGCAAGGTGTTCCCATCCAGTTTGAGGCCTATGGCGATGAGATGGTTTGATGGTTTGCAAGAAGGTTCTATTAACTCCTTTAAGGAGCTTACTAGGGCGTTTGGGGCTCGTTTTGTTACTTGCAGCAGAGTTTCTCGGCCTTTAAACTCCCTATTATCTATGACTATGCGAGAAGGGGAAACCTTGAAAACGTATCTTGACAAGTACTGGGAAATGTTTAATAAGATAGATGAGAACTTCGACGATGTGGCTATAAGGACTTTAAAGGTCGGCCTACCTATTGAGTATGATTTGAGAAAATCTTTGACAAGGAAGCCTGTTAGGAATGTACGTTAGCTCATGGACCGCATTGACGAGTATAAACGGGTCGAAGATGACCAACAACAAGGGAAATGGAAAGCTATGGTGGTCCCACAGGATAGAAGGGATGTTAGGTCAGATAGATACAACAACAACTGACATAAGAGAGATTTTATTGGGCAATCTAGACTTATTGCTACTCAAGTGGTTAGCACTGTGTTCTGAGATCTTGTGCATCAAATTTTGGAAAAAGTTAAGAGTGAGCCGTACTTTAAATGGTCAAACAAGATGGGGGGAGACCCCACTAGGCGTAACCAGAGCCTTCACTGCCAATACCACCAAGAGTGGGGGCACACTACAGAGGACTGTAGGACGTTGTGAAGTCATTTGGTACAATTGGTTAAGAGTGGGAAATTGAAGCAATTCCTGTATCAACTCAACGGACAGGGTGGACAGCCAGGGTTGGGAGCTCAGAGAGATGCTTCAACAAAAGGTACAATTAGTGTCATTCTTGCCGCTCTAGGAAGGACTGGCTCTTAGCCATCTAGGGTGATGTCTATAGCTCAGCTGTCTACAGAGGACTCGCCCCTAGATTTGAAGAAAGGTAGAGTGGTGGCCCGACCAGTTTTGAACTTTTCCGAGGATAAAGTTGGAACCTTGTAGCCACATGATGATACCTTGGTAGTTACTCTCAGGATTAGAGGGTATGATGTGAAAAGAGTGTTGATGGATCTGGGTAGCGATGTAGAGATCATGTACACCAACCTATTTAAAGGGCTGAACCTGAGGCCCAAGGACCTGGCCTGCTATGACTCTCCTCTAATAGGGTTTGATGGGAAGACTGTCTTTTCGAAGGGCCAAATCAGACTACTCGTTCAGGTAGGGTTAGAGATCGTGGAAGTGAACTTCATCGGTAGATGCATACTCCCCTTATACTACTATTGTGGCAAAACCTTGGCTTCATGCCATAGGGGCTGTGTCCTCTACCCTACACTTAAAAGTGAAGTATCCATCAGGGGATTAGGTCGAGGAGCTAGTTGGAAGCCAGTCTATGGCCAGGCAGTGCTTGGTAAATGCTATCAGACATCAGACTAGAGGTAAGCCCTCAGCTTCTACTGAGTAGGGTTTATAGCAATCAAGGGTGCCAATGTGGTCTACGGACGTGGTGGTAGAAGAGGCAAGGTGTGAGGAGTTAGAAAAGGTCATTATTGTTGATGATGAAGGAAAGTTCTTCCAGGTTGGAGTTCAGTTGCCTCCTTAGGAGAAGGAAGAGCTAATAGGATTTCTTAAGAGAAATATTGATGTATTTGCTTGGAGTGCTTACAAAACTTCTGGAGTTGACCCAAATTTTATTTGCCATCATCTAAACATCAACCCCTTCGTCATCCTCCCCAAAAATCAACTACCTCGGTGTTCATCTAAGGAACATTCTGATGTTGTCAAGGAGGAGGCGGTTAAGCTCAAACAGGCCGACGCCATAAAGGAAGTTTTTTTACCTTAAATGGTTAGCCAATATAGTGGTAGTGAGGAAGAAAAGTAAGAAGTGGCGAGTATGTGTAGACTTCACAGATTTAAATAAAGCTTGCCCCAAGGATATCATTAAATACCATTGGCTCTGGATGATCAAGAGAAAACAGTTTTAGTTATGCCTACTGGGAATTATCATTACAAAGTGATGCATTTTGAATTGAAGAATGCAGGGTCTACTTATCAGAGGATAATGACCAGGATGTTTGAACCTCAACTGGGCAAAAATATCTAGATCTATATAGATGATATGGTAGTAAAGAGTAAAGTGGAGTCTGAGCACGTAAATGACCTCGGGGATATTTTTGAGATATTAAGGAAACACAAATTGCGCCTTAATGCTTCTAAGTGTTCTTTCGACATTGGCTCTGGCAAGTTTTTGGGTTATATGGTTACTCATTGTAAAATTGAGGTCAACCTTAACCAGATTAGAGCAATTAGCAACCTACAACCTCCTCGAAACTCTAAAAAGGTCCAGAAGTTGACAAGAATAACTGTCGTTTTGAACCAATTCATTTCGCGATCAGTAGACAGGTGCAGGCTCTTCTTCCAGTTATTACATAAGTGGAAGGGGTTTGAGTGAACCGAAGATTATGCCTTAGGCTTCTAGTAGTTAAAAGAATATCTTTCTCGGCCACCCATTATGTCCAAGCTCAAGGTGGAGGAAGTGCTATTTACTTATGTTGCTGTAGCCCCACATGCGGTGAGCTTGGTATTAATATGGGTTAACGATGGTGTGCAGAGACCGGTCTATTATGTGAGCAACTTGTTGCATGAGGCAGAGGTTCGTTATCTACCATTGGAGAAAGCCATTTTGCCAGTGGTGCATGCTACACAAAAGCTCCCTTATTACTTCCAGGCTCACATTGTTGTGGTTCTCACCTAACTTTATCTTCAATCATTTGCTTCAAAGGGCTAACTACACAGGGAGGATTGCAAAATGGGGAACGATCCTGAGAGTTTTTGATATCAAGTATATGCCCCGTACTTCCATTAAGGGCCAACTCCTTACGGATTTGGTGGTCGAGTTTACTGAGTCTCCAATGGGAGAGGACAAGGAAGAGCAATGCATGGATGGAAAATTAGTTGGCGTGGTCTCTATGCAAGGGCCTTCAACCTGGAAGGTGTACGTTGACGGGGCAGCGAATCAAAAGGGATCTGGAGTGGGGCTAGCTGTGGTATCTCTTAAAGGGGTGGTTATTGAGAAATCCTTAAGGTTGGGTTTTTCGGCCACGAACAATGAGGCCAAGTATGAGGCTTTGTTGGCAGGAATGACTATGGTTCAGAAGATGGGAGGAAGAGCAATGGTGTTATTCTCATATTCGAGGTTGGTTGTAGGCTAGGTGACAGGAGAATTGGAGGCTAGAGATTCGAGAATGCAAGAGTATTTAAATCAGGTTCGGCACCTACAATCAGGGTTCGGGCCTTTCACCTTACAAGAAATCCCTAGAAGCAGAAACACGCATGCAGACTCTTTTACCACTCTCGCAACCTCGTCGGCGCAGAACTTACCTCAAGTTATCCTGGTTGAGGATTTGTGTAGGCCCACTGAGATGGAGAGAGAGAGAAGGTCCATATTCATCAATAGGGTGTGACCTAGTTAGATGGATCCTATTGTGTTGTTTCTTAGGGATGACATCTTACCTGAGGAGAAAGGGGAAGCTGATAAAGTGTGGAGAAAAGCTCATCATTTTTGCTTATCTGAGGATTAAAAGTTATACAAGCGCTCTTCTTCTGGGCCCTATATGCTATGCGTCCATCCTGAGACAGTGGAACCATTCTTAAAAGAGTTATACGAAGGGATTGATAGAAGTCATACATGGGGCTAATCACTGTCTCACAGGGCCCTTACTCAATGGTATTGGTGGCCAAATATGCAAAAGGAAGCACAAGAATATGTGAAAAAGTGTGACCAATATCAGAATTTGCTCCAAATATTCATCAACCAGGGGGTGTTCTCAATCCTCTATCTAGCCCTTGGACTTTTGCTCAATGGGGCTAGAATATTGTAAGGCTTTTCCCTAAGGCAGCAGGGAATAGGAGATGGCTATTGGTTAGCACGAATTACTTCACCAAGTGGGTTGAAACTGAGTCACTGGCAAATATCAGGGACGTGGATGCCAGGAGATTTGTGTGGAAAAATATTGTCACTCAGTTTGGGATCCCTCATACCCTCATCTCGGACAATAGTCTTTAGTTTGATAGTAAAACCTTTAGGAGGTATTGTTGTGAATTGGGCATTAAGAATAGGTACTCCACCCCGACTTATCCACAAGGGAATGAACAGGCCAAGACTGTCAATAAGGTCATAGTGAGTGGACTCAAGAAGAGGTTGGATGATGAAAATGGTAAATAGGTGGAAGAGTTGCCACACATTCTTTGGACATATCAGATTACCCCTTATAGGTCAAAAGGGGAGACACATTTTTCAATGACCTATGGAGCCAAGGTTGTGATTTCTTTTGAGACTAGATTCCCAACGCTGAGGACAAGCTTATTCATTCTAGACAGCAACGACAACTTACTAGAAAAGAGTCTGGATTTAATTGAAGAACAGAAAGAAAGTGTCACGGTTCAATTAGCGTATTATTAGTAGAAACTCAAACAGGGGTACGACTCAAGCATGAAGTCAAGACTGTTAGCCCCTGTGGACTTGGTATTAAGAAAGGTTGTAGGTACTGCAAAAAACCCAGTATGGGGAAAGTTAAGGCCCAATTGGGAAGGCTTATACCATATCACCTTAGTAGTTAGTACAGGTGCATACTTCCTAAAAAACTAAGATGAAAATGTTGTATCACGCCCCTAGAATGTAAATAACCTGCGAATGTATTATTATTAATGAAAGGCAAATATGCCATGTTTTTGTTAAAGTTATGTGTAATGTTGGTTACTTGTTTGAATATTAAACAGAACATTAGTCATGTCTAGTTCCTCAGACCACATACCTTGAGTAAATTAATATTTCTGATTACTTGTTTGAATATTAAACAGAACCTTGGTCATGCCTGGTTCCTCGAATCACATACCTTGGGTAAATTAATATTACTTGTTTCAATATTAAACAAAACCTTGGTCATGCCTGGTTCCTTGGACCACGTACCTTAAGTAAATTAATATTTTTAGTTCCTTGTTTGAATATTAAATAAAATCTTGGTCATGCCTGGTTTCTCAGACCACATACCCTGGGTAAATTAATATTCTTAATTGCTTGATTAGGTATTAAACAGAACCATGGCCATGTCTGGCCCCTCAGACCACATGCCTTGAGTAAATTAATATTTCTTAAGAAAATATTAATGTGTTAAATAGAGTCTCGGCCATACTTGGTCCCTCGAACCACATGCCTTGAGTAAAATAACACTTCTCAATTTCACCAAGAATGGGACCTTGGCATATGCATCATCATTAGAAAACGAGGTCTCACTCTGGGTTTTGGTTAAAGGATTTTGAAGGTACATTCATAAGGTACTCTTAAAATGAGAGACCTCAAACACCCCTTTTTTCTACTAAGTATTTTGCTTGTCTCTAAAGACTTAGACATTCCTGTTGATTATACAGTTTTTAGCACCAATAGTTATCTTTCTCACTGTTTACATGGGCTTAATTCATTTGAATTAATAACGAATCATTACTATTAGCTTTTGTTAAAGTATGGGTGTTCACCCTCAGAAGCATCATCAATCTAACCTTTCAGCAAAGGACAAAACAGTAACTACAGCCAATAAGAGGTAAATATTGCAGGAAAAACAAAGGTTCATAAAGCAAAGGTTAATGTCTTTTCATTGAATAAAAGAACGATACATCATAAATAGTGGCAAACTGCCACAACAAAAGAAAAGTACCCAAAAAAAAAAAAAAAAAAAAAAGAAGAAGAAGAAGAAGAAAAAAAAAAAAAAAAAAAAAAAAAAAAAAAAAAAAAGAAGAAGAAGAAGAAAAAAAAAAAAAAAAAAAAAATCCTAAGCTAAGCCTTGGCTAGAGGAAGGTCTTCTTTGCTGGTTGGTTGGGAGACAAGAGGATCTGCAACTTTGCCCAAGCTAGCCTTCTTCTCCTAGGCCATGGCTTGAGGCTTGACCGACTCAAATCCCTTTATCTTGGGAGCAGCTTCCTTACCTCAGTCAGCCTCTGGGCCTTTAGCCTCTGGCAAAACTTTAGCTTCCTTGCCCTTGGCCACTTCCACCCTTTGGCCTTGGTCACCAGCCTTGCCAGGCCCTTTGAAGGTCTCAAGAAAGGGAAGAAGGGCCTGGGTGCTTGGAAGCTGCTCAGGGGTAGTTATTGCAGGGGCCGCATCTGCTCCAGGGCCTAGAAGTGCTGCAGAAGCCTCTTGGAGGTCTGGTGGGTAATAAACGTTTTCAGCCCTCCTTCACTCCGAGGCAGCAGGAACTCTAGCCAGGTTCAGCGCCTCAGTCCACACCTCTTGGCAATAATCCCTACAGACCTCAGCCAACTCCTCAGTCAGGCGAGCCTCGATCACTTGCACCCCGAGATCATAGAACTTTTGCTTCGAAGCATCCGCAGCTGCCTTAGATGCCCGAGCAACCTCCTTGGCCTTCTCTAGCTTCGCCTTCAGATCCATGACTTTTTGTTTGGCTGTGACTAGCTCTATTTCAGCGTAGTGGAGCTTCTTGCGTTGCTTTTGAGCTTGATCCTGAGCATTCTTAAGGCCAAACTCAACGCTCCTCCTCCCCCTCTCTTCAGCAACCAGCTTCGTGCCGAGCTTTTTATTCTTCTACTCGGCGATGCCCAAAACTTTGCTAGTCTCAGCGCATAGATTGTCCACGAGCCTGGCCTCGTTTGGAGCAGCTTTCACCCATTCCTTGGCCATAAAGACCTTCTATATGGCTTACACAAAAAACAACAGAGGAATGCTTTATCAAATAAGGAAAAGATAACCTAGCATGGGGTTATTAAGGAGTGTTAAGAAGCTTACCAAGGCCAAGTCCCTCTTCAGGACAGAAAGAGGTCCTGCTGCCTCACATTCTTCAGAGCAGCCATATCCTTTGGCAACAGGAGGGGCTGCTTTAAAGCGTCGGCAAGGTAGTGGGCATTCCCTCTCTAGAATTCCCTGATGGTGGAGTTCCATGGCATGGTGAAGGAACTTCCTCATTATGAGGGAATAACTCCCCCTTCTCGACCACCTCCTTGTCCTTCTTTCTTTTTTTCAGATTGGCAGGCACGAAGGGTTAACTGAAGGAGGGGGAGGAGGAGGAAGAATAGAAGGGAGATGAGACCCCGAAGTGTCTTTGGGTGCCGACCCCTTAGCCCTACCCATAAGGAGTTCATGGAGACCCTTCTTCCTCTCTAGCGGCATTTCTTCTTCTTCTTTTTCTTCCTCTAAATCGCTGGCTATGCACACAATGACGAGTTCGGAAGTGCGAACGCCTAAAAATCTGTCAAGCTCGTCTTTCGAGTCCGAGACCTGAATCACAGGCTCTTTTTGCTCCTCTTCCTTCCTCGAGCTGAAATTGGTCTATCTTAGCCTCGAGTGATAGGCGCGAGGAAGCTGTCTCTTCTCTAAAAATTGCTTCTTCCCAAGGAAAACAATGGGAGGGCAGCTCGACTTGCACGATGCCTTCTCAAGCTAGGAATCCAGGCATCAAAACGTCAATCTGAGCTAGTCAAGGATCACCTGCTTTGATCGCATTGCCCATGTCTTGAAACTGATCGGATAGGGATTAAAGACGAGGATAAGGTGGACAGCTCTTAGTTGTTTATCCTCGCTTACAAACACCTTGGATCTCAGCACCCTGTTGAGATCTAGAACATTGACAAAGTTGAGATTGGGAGCCATGTATCTTTTATCTGCAGAAAACAGCTGAGAAGCAAAACCATAGTTAGAAAAACGAGTCATTAGTCAGAAGGAAACAAAACAGTAAAGGAATGAGGAAAGAAGCAAACTATAAAACTAATTCCCTTGTTAGAAGACCTAAACCTAGGGTACCCTACCTGGTACTCCCTCCTGGGTTGGGCAGTGAAGACCGTCATGCCATTCACCTGAAACGATTAGAAAGTCATCTTTTATGCCCTTATTGGATTTAGGGAGACACGAGATGAGCCTAACGTCAGAAGTCTTAGACTTAAGATAGTAGCTAGAGTCTGCAAGCAGATGACACTTGTACATCCAGACAACGTCATGCTAGGTGAGGCATAATCCCATTTGCTCGTTAAGAGCGTCTACACTACCTAAGACTCTAAAAAGGTTAGGCACATATTAGTGAGGGTAGATCCTATGGGTGACTAAGTAGTCCTTGGTCACTCTACCCAAGGGCCCCTCATTCCCCCTTCTATGAAGGCAATCATGGGAATAACGACCTCCCCTTCCTTTTTGAGGGCATCCCCCCCACCCAGAGGGCAATACCGCAAGAAGACATCCTAGAGAATGTGATATAAGGCCCTAAACCCCTCCATACCTGTGGGGGTATCTACTAAATGAGCAAACCTACCTATCTAAGCAGATTAAGGAAAAGGGAAAGAATCAGAAAACATAAGGCTGAGGAAACTGGTCGAGGAGAAGAGAAACCTAAGAATAAGGGAACTTATGAAAATAAGGGCAAGGGTCACTTCAGGAGCTTCTTGAAAGTTTGAAGATTTGAAAAGTGGGAGAAATGAATTCCCTAAGTGCCTTATATAGGAGGCGAAGTTGGGTGGGAGTTACCCCACCCCAAATTTCGAGGAAAAATATCAGCCGTAGGATCTTTATCTCATCATAGAACGTGGGAGACAAGATGTCGTATGGAGCATTTAATGAGACGTTATAGACTCCGAAGCATTAGGAATGGTTATAGGGCATGCGTAGTGACGTTCTCGCATGGGAAAAATAAAGGCACGTGTAGAGCCAATCACTTAGGATCAAAACCCCATTTTTCTCCTCAGATAAAAGAGAAAAACCGGAGTTTTGAGGGGCTATTGTGGGGTACAAAAATTTAATAAGGTAATCATGTCACGTGTCATACCTAAGGCCGAGGAGGCCAATACAATTCCGAGGAGTCCATACACTCGGATGGTAAGGCTGGAAAGGCGAGCCATGGCTACGTCAATGACACATTACCAGAGGGGGCCACACTGTTGAGGAAGAGCTTCAGAGAGGGGGTTAGCCCCAACATGATTAGAGGGATGGTAGCTGCCACCACATTTAATGCACCTCACCAATCACCCTAGTCGCATTTATGTGGAGAAGACTCCTGAACAGTGCTGTCTTGGTTACTGCAACTCACAGAAGACTTGGGAAGGCGTTTGATGGGACAAGCACTCAAGTAGTGGCTTGCATAATCAACAAATGGAGAGCCAAGATCAGGCAAAAGAGGCTATATAATGTGAGAGATCCTTCGGGGATAGGGGGAGTTCATCGGAGAATCTGAAAATGACTATAACACAAAGAACTGAAATTGTAGTCAAGTTTAAGAAGAATATACTCCAGAATTACTCTCCTCGGACTTGCCGAGGAAGGATTTCTTCACATAAAACCTATTTTTCTTTGTTTTATTTCAATCTTATATTCATTATGGGTATTGTCCAACTCACCGAAACCTAGTTTTTAGCCCACTCTCTAAAAATTCATTGTGTTGGGCTCTTTGGGCCTAAATCCTTCTACCTTTTGGGCTTAAGAATCAAAACCTACCCTTACATAACTAATTTTTTTTTTTTAATTTCTTGTAAAAAGTTTATTAAAATTGATGATTAATGGATAGTGAAATATTACCATAAAAACTTTACTGTGAAATATTTTCTGATTCTAAAATTACTGTTGTAATTATAAACGTTGGAGAAACTATATGTTAATTTTGTTGAGATTAGGGTTATAAAAAAGTGGAGTACTAAAAGTTCAAAATTGTTCATTTAATAACATAACTATAAATACGAGTAAGGCTTGGGTTTATTGTTACCAATCTATATTATATATTCAAACTTAGTTTATTTTCTTGTCAAGTTTTTTCTAGAACAAGTTGATTGAATTATTATCTTCCCATATTTAGTAAACACCACAACCAAAATCTTTACCTTTTCATAAGTCTAAGTTACTAATTAATAACTAAATTATAGTTGAAACAAAAGCATTTAAATTATTAGATAGAATGATTTTCGTGAACTTATAAAAATTAAATTCAACAAACTTGTATTATTAAAAGTAAAATATAGTTTTTATTACGAAATGGATTATTTATATTATCAACAAATTAAAAATAATAGTTTAATATCTTATGAACTTATAATCAAACTTGCACAATCCAATATCAAATCTTTATAAGTATATTTTTTATAGATGTATAATATAAATATATACAATATTATATACTTAAATTGAGTCTCATACTCTTTATATATACACACACACACACAAAAACAAGCCATTACATTTGAGCTTGACTTGTTTAAAAGTTGAGTAGGCTTGAGCTTGACTCATTTGCTAAATAAATAAATATAAACAAGTTCTTTTTTGAGTCAAGCCCAAGTTGTTCATAAACAACTCAATTTACAAACCTTGTTAGATCTTAACTAATATTCAAAATTCTCAAATTAATAGTTTTTTTTTAGTAGATATTTATATGCATTTTTAGTAATTAATATTTAAACATTTATTTAATTCTGTAATTTAAACATGTTTTTTAAAACCTTTGGAAGGCTTGATCAAACTTAACACATATGGCTCCATGTTTAAAAATCCAGGCCTTGTCAAGGGTGGAGTGCTTCTAGAAACAGTGAATGAAACTGGATAAAAGGGTTTGCTATATCAACTACGTGAACGACAAGTGAGGTTGCTCATAGGTTTTAGAACCAAACCGGATTGGAAGGTCGAATCGTGAAAATCGGAAACCGGGATGAAAACCGGTTTTTTAAGTCTAAAGAATTGTATTTTTAGTTAATTCCGTGAACCCCTAAAACCAGGGTTGGACCACACGAACTGGTGGCAAAAACCGTGCGGTCCAACCTCTTGGCCTTTTTTTTTTTTATTATAAAAACAACTTAACACAATTTTATTCTACTTAATTAAATTATCCATCTCTTACAAGGAATTAAAAAAAAAATTATAATTAAAATCCTTCTAAGATATTCAACTTTACTTCAAAAATTAATCATAAATTTTAATGTTTTCGTGGTTATTATTTTATTTTATTAACTTTATTATTTAATTATTAAATATATGCTTGAAAATCATTAAATTTCCCTCACATATATAGATATATTAGTCAATTTTGCTAGTTTTATAAATTTAATATCTATATTTAGGCTTTAATTCATTATTAAATTAATTATAATGTCATCACAGTTCGACCCCGGTTTGACCTCGGTTCGATCTCAAAAACCTTGAACTTCTCCCTTTTACGGTTCAATGAACGGTCCGGGTCTAAAAATCTTGAGGTTGCTAAGCTTTGGGGGCTTTGGGGGCTCTAAAAGATGGACTTCTTCTACCGGTATAGCTTAGGACAACCTTTATCCATAGTGAACTAGATGCAAATATTGTTGTTCATCTTATGAAGAATAACATTTTCAATAATCAAATTGATAGAGCCCTACTAATTGAAGGAGCTTGTTGACTCTTAAAGACCTTTCCTGACAAAATTAGAGAATATGTTTATCGTGAAACAAACCAACGCATTAATGTCCTAGTTAAAATGAGGACCCAATTAATATCACTTTTTTACACCAATCACAACTTCCTTTTTTTCTTTTTTTCTTTTTTTTTTTTATTTTTTTATTTGTGTGTGGATATGAATGCTGAAATTTTATTAATGATACGAAAAAAATATTGCATCATGGAAAAGAGTTTGCTTAAGGAAGCAAGAGTACTTTTCAATCCATGCAGTGAAATAAACAATGTCTAGAGCATATTTAGCTAGTAAATAGGCTGTTCTATTACCTTGTTTACATACATGAGAGAATTCACCCCGGCAGAAGTCTCTGCAGTGGGTATGACAAAGAGCTTGATGTACAATAATAGAATCACCCTCCAGGATGAAATCTCGAATACCGATGTCCTTGGCAAATAAGACTGGTTTCAAAAGCTTTTGCTTTTGCCTCCACAACACCCAACGGGGCATAGATCTTCTTGCTCAGAGCTGCCTCCACCCTACCTTCATCATCCCGGATAATAGCACCAATGCCCACGGCTCTTGGTGCTGAACACTTCAGAAAAATATTGTGAAACTTATTATATCATCAGACTCATCGAATGAGCCTATCTTCATTCTAGTTAGCCCTGATGCCTAGCAGGAATGGAACTTTGGCCATTTGTTGATTATTTTTCTTGCTTAGGCCGACCATGTTCTGGCTGAATGTATCCACATCTAGTGGATAGCACGTAGCACTTGCAGAAAAACGAATAAAATAACAAGTCGTCTAGTTTTAGCCTATAAAAGTATAGAACGACGATAAAGCCTTCCTGGTTCATGTCGTATAGCAAAGAAGAGGAAGAAAATTAGCAAAAATAGTGCTGTAGTTCAAAATACAAGGGGTGTTGCGAGAATCGAACTCGCGACCTCTCGCACCCGAAGCGAGAATCATACCACTAGACCAAACACCCATCTTTGTTGCTTTGTTTTCAATATCAGGTTAAAACGATAGATTATTCGAAGGTAACAAATAATAATTATCTTAATAGTTTCTTGTAGCAAGCAACCAAAAACTCAAAGAGAGAAAACATGGCAGTGGCATCATCACTCTCATCCCAATGGAAGCTCCTCCGCCCACCTCAACCTCAGCCGCCACTACCACCACCACCACCTTCCTCTTCTTTCTTTTCTTTGTTTCTCAAACCCCTTCTTATCCCAACTACTTCAACAACATTAACAAAAACAAAAACAACAAAAGCAACAACAACTCTATCCAAATTAAGCCCACTTCCTACAACCCACTTCACCAAATCCCTCCCTCCTCTCTTCTGTCACTCTCTCTCCTCTTTCTCTACTCTCTCTCACCCTTCTCCTAAACAACAACAACATGAAGAAGAAGAGGAAGAAGAAGATGATGAAGAAGAAGAAGAAGAAGAAGAATATGATGGTGAAGAAGATGAGAGTGGAATTGAAGATTTGGAAGTGGGAATGACAGAAGGGGAGGATTCTGAAAAGGGTGTGGTGGAAAAAGCTCCTTCCTTGAATGTGAAGACAAATGGGGATTTGGAATTGAAGCTGCTACCGAGTCTGACTGTGAAGGAGAAGAAGGATTTAGCTTCGTACGCGCATAGCTTGGGAAAAAAGCTCAAGTCCCAGTTGGTGGGGAAGTCTGGTGTTACTGCTAATGTTGCTACCTCTTTCATTGAGACCCTTGAGTCTAATGAGCTTCTAAAGGTAGCAATTTCAATGAATTGAACTCTTTTTCTTTTTCTTTTTTTTTTCTTTTTCTTTTTTGCAGTGGATTGGATTGCAGTTTGGTGATTTGGATAAAACATCAGTTGGGGTTTAAGGTTTATTCTTTTTTAACTGTTTTTGTCTCCGTGTTAAGCAGATGTTAATAGCCTTGCAAATTGCAATTGTCAATGTGAGTGTAATTTACTCCTTTTGGTGCTGAAAAACTTTGGTGAAAAACAAGATAGAGTTCTTTTGATTTCATTAAGTGTGTCTCTGTCTGTGCTTAATGTAATATATTTTGTTCACAGCTGGTCACAAAACCGGAAAAAGGAAGGGGTTATGACAGGTTAGGTTGACGGTCTGAGTAAAATTTAGTCACTTTATTATGAATAAATCTACTACCATAAACGTTGGGCCCATATAGGTTGAGTCATCCCTTGATTTCTATTGAGAATCCATATGTGACCCTAGTGTTTTTTGGATTATAAAAGTTTGGTTGTTGTTGTTGCTGTAGTTCTTTTGCTTTAATTTTTTGGATCTTTGTGGAAGAAACTAGGACTTTTCATTGGCAATCAATTGGAGTCATCTTTTCTGTTTGGAATGCTAATTTTTCAATAGAATTTCTTGTTTAGCTTTTAAGCTTAATCTGGAATTAATGTGCTGTTGATTGATGAGAGTCCATGGTTGATTTCTTGTAGCACTTTCTTTGCTTTGACAGCTTAACAACTGTTTCTATTTGAAGAGCATCTATTTCTCATTGTTTCTGTTGAGGGAGAGTTGGATTGATGGGACTTATACCTATCAAAAAAATTGATGAGACTTATAGTTGTAGGATGGGTTTGCTCTCTAAAGGAATCGTGAACATTTGAAATGATAATCATAGGCTGGGCATAAAACTTGAAACTGTACTTATTGAAATTTGGGAATTATAACTTTTGAGTCTCAAATTGCAATCCTTGAAGCCATCACTTTAAAATCGGTCTGTGAATCACTAGCTTTTGTGTCACTATTGGTTCTAAACGGTTGAGCTATGCTTGTTGGTAAAACTAGAGGTATTACTTTAGGATCTTAGTTACTCTGATTTCCAAGATATTTCTGAGTTTGCAAAACTTTAAATGCCTAAAGCATATGCCTTGGTTATTAGCCCTTATTAAGCTGTTGTGATGCTGATTACTGGTCCATTTTCCTTAACCAAATTTAGCATGTGGTGCTGGTTGGAACATCATAAAGTTGAGCCCGGTGTTTTTTAAGTTGGATGGTATGGCATGCTAGCTTATATGAGCAGACTGATATGTGAAACTCCCTAGCAGCCATCTTGTTTAAAAATTTGATGTTGTAGCTTAGTTGTGCTATTTGCTACATATTAAACTATGTTCTGCTTCCTTTTGCATTTTCTTTATAGAATCTTGTAGTGTGGGACTAAGGCTTGGGTGTTGTTGTATTCTTTGGTCTTCTGATGGAAATCTTATTTTCAATTTAAACATTGTAAACAGATTAAAATACACAATACCTGTCCGGGGGAGCTAGATGATGTGGTGAAGCAATTAGAGGAAGCAACTGGCTCAGTGGTTGTTAGTCAAATTGGTAGAACAGTGATTATTTACAGACCTAGCATCACCAAGATGAAGGCAGAGGAGAAAAAGAGGCAGGCTCGGAAAGTTTTTGTGAGAAAAGAATCAAAACCGAAACATACATTGCTGGTAAGCAAAATAGTGTTTTTTTAAATTTATAAATAAATTAAATTAAATTAAAAAAAGTGTATATATATGTATATAATCTTTGTAATCCATAAGGCCACCGTGGCCTGTTTGCTGACCTCTATAGCTCTCTCCCAAAAAATGCAGAACAAAGCACAACAGCGCTTATCTGGGCGTGGTCGTCGGGGGAGCAGTAGGTTTAAGCTCGAAAGTGACATTTGAGGCAATGCATATGTGGATACTTAACGTTGGATTTTGGTGCCAATTTCAACTTCAATTCTAATTAACTGGGAATCCTGTCAACTTTGTAGCTAATAGGAAGGGGCATTCAGTTAGAATGCCAGTCAAACTTTGTAGCCAAAGAGAGATCATTTCTGTGTTTTGTGATACTTAGGATGCCTGTTAAAGAAGAGCGAGTTACCTTTGGGAGTACTTGCACTTCAATGGCACTCCATTGAGTGGTAACTATAGGACTAGAATGGGATTGTTTTGGCAGATCAAGAGTGCACGGTTATTTCTTCTGTCGAAAGACATAAATTTGAGCTGAGGTAAGCAAACATGATTGGGCAAGTTCAAAGATGTATTCCTAGTTGCAATCAGAAGTAACATTTGCATGTTGTGTGATATTTACCATGATAATGCTAACTGGGCAAGAAAATATTTATTGCACAAAATGATGCTAAATAATATTAAGAACGGTGGACATATGTAATGTCATTGGGAATAACTTTTTATTTTAGTATACAGGGATGCAAGCAATCTCAAGCATAAAGGTTTTCTTTTCCAGCCCTTTCCTCTAAAAGCAGTTTCTTTGGTCCTCATCTTGCCTTGCGGCCATTGGAATTCGGAGTTCTTATGGATTTCTTGTATGGATTTCTCGTAATGTGCAAAACTGAATGCTAGGGAGAACAATTTTGGCATGTTTTTCATCATTGGTACTTGATAATTTGGTTGCATTATTATTACTATCACATGAATTCATGAGTAACATCATTTTTATTAACACTAATCAACTTCATCAATTATGAAAAACATTATGAAAATTATTATTCTTGTATTTACTGCATTAGAAGATGTTGGCTGCCTCAATCGCGACCCTGTTAAGGTTAAACTTTGTTGAAAGGACACTTGATTTTTAACCAATTTACTGTTGCAATAGCTGCAACTTTTCAAAGCGAAGCTTCCAGAAAGCAAATTTTGGTACAAAAGTTATAAATATGGATTTTATGCTGAAAGAATAGCTTATGCAGATAACGTAGTGATTCATGAACTTGACTATGAACTTTAAATCAATTCTTTAGTGATATATATATATATATATATAGGTTCAATTTTATCTTGATGTTAGATTTAAGTAGATCCAAAATTATGTGGTCAAATGTCACTCTCCCTTAGGTGACACTAAGGGTTCTCCTTCTCGTGTATCTACGAGGTGACTCCCTCCCTTAGTTTGGCTAAGGGGCTATCTTTTATTGTATTTTTTTTTTGATCACACACCGATGGCAGACGACGTTATCAATAGTTTGGAGAACATGAAACTGACAACAGAAGAAGAGGAAGTTATAGCTATTTCGGACGAAGGTCGGAAGGAGGATATTGAGAGTTGTGATTTGAGCCTTATTGGGAAATTTCTCACGTGTAAGCCATTCAACAAGCGAGCGGCATTGAACATGTTGAGAAAAGCATGGGGACTGGCTGAGGGAGTGGAGATGGTGGAGGTTGGATCAAACTTGTTTCAGTTCAAGTTTAAATTGGAATTTGAGATGGAGAGGATTTTTGAAAGCGGTCCATGGTCATTTGATAATCAGATGCCCATGTTACAGAGGTGGAAACAAGGGATGACGGCGGAGAATGTTAAGTTCGATTCAGTAGCAATATGGATTCAGATTTGGGGGGCTCCGTTTGACATGGTTTCCCCAACAGTGGTAGCAGAGATAGGAAATTGAGTAGTACGGGTGGTAGAGGTTGAGAAACACCAAAGGCAGGATGCTCAGAATCTTTTTATGCGTGTGAAGGTAGCCATTCCATTATCAAAATTGATACGAAGGGGGGGTTTTGTGGCTAGGTCGGATGGGCAGCGCTCCTGGGTGACGTTCAAGTATGAGCGTCTTCCTATGTTCTGCCATTGGTGCGGCCTGCTTGGGCATGATTTGAAGCATTGCGCACAATACTTTGGGTTGACAAAGAACGGAGATAAGGTGATATGCCAATATGGAGAATGGTTGAAGTCCACAGGAAGCCATCCTAGATCACCGTTAAAGAAAGAATCAACACATACAGGTTTGAACCGAGGAGATGATGATGTTGATAGGCGACGACCAAGCTCTAACGAGGGGAGGGCGGCGGCGGAGGATGATGAGAGCTGACCAACAAACCCTAGGTTGAATGACAGTGGTGAAAAAGGAAAGAACGTGGATTTAGGAGTTATTGTGGATTTTGCGGGGAGTAATAATTCAAATGTGGCCGTTACAAATTTGCAAAATTTGAACTCTAACGTCAAACACGTTGGCCATGCAAACATATAGTCAGAGAGTGATGGGCTTGTGGACATCAAAGACATTAATGGGCCTCAACTAGTTAAGCCAAGGCCCACTTGGACTAGAATCACACGAATGGATCATGGGTTGGGAGTTAAGATTAATGAGAAGCCTGTGCGGAGCAAGTCACAGAATGAATTTCTTTGTAATGCAACGGCGGGGGTGGTGGATCACCCTTGCCGAGACCAATGAAAATCTTAAGTTGGAACTGCTAAGGGCTTGGGAACCCTTGGATAGTTCGTAGCCTTCGCAAATTAGTGAAGGACCAAGATCCTAAGGTGTGTTTTTTAATGGAGACTAGGTTGGATAAGGAGGGGTATGACAAGCATTGTAAGGAGGTGCCGTTTCAGAATAAATTGATAGTGAAGAAGCCTAATTCGGGTGGAGGTTTAGCACTAGTTTGGAAAAGAGATGTTAAGCTGGATGTTATAAATTTCACGGAGAATCACATATTGGCAAAGGTGGTGGAAGACGATGGTTATGCTTGGTATTTGACATGCTTTTATGGATGGCCTGATGCTAATCAAAAACCAAATCATGGGTGCTTTTGAATCATCTTTCTTCTTTCGTCCAAGGACCTTGGATGTGCATAGGGGGCTTTAATGCATTCCTACACTCATTTGAAAAACAGAGTAGTCATCCACCTCCATATAAACAAATGGATGAATTTCGAGAAGCTCTGGATTTGTGTGGCTTAATTGATTTGGGGTTCAGAGGGTATCCGTTCACGTGGAATAATAAAAGACCAGGTAGTGCGAATACTAGGGAAAGGTTGGATCGGGCTGTGGCAAATATGGAGTGGAGGGTGAAATTTCCAGCAAGTACCGTGATGCATCTTTTTTCCCATGCTTCTGATCATCGACCATTGCTGTTGCAAACGGATGATGGGGGGTTGCAAAACAAAGGGGTTCCAAGTTTTAAGTTTGAAGAAAAGCGGCTTCTATGGGAGAAGTGTGAAAAGGTTGTCGCTGAAGCTTGGACCAGAGAGTGGAGGGCGCCGAGTTCATTGGCAAGCACAAAAGAAAAAATCCAGTGTTGTGGGGCTGAGTTGCATGCATGGGGTTCTTCTAGGACCCACCCCGATGCCAAGGAAATTAAAAGATTACAGAAATGTGTTGAGGAGTTAAGCGTTGGGGTGACTACGGTGGAAAGTAAGACAGAATTTTTGGCAAAGAGTAAAAAACTTGATGATCTTTTGCTTAAACAGGAAATATACTGGGCATAAAGATCTCGGGTTAATTGGCTGAAATATGGGGACAAAAATACCAAAATTTTCCACTCTAAGGCATCACAAAGGCATCAGAGAAATTTGATCAAGGGAGTGAGAGATCAACAAAACATTTGGGTGGAGGAGATTGAGGATATTACTGGTGTTGTAACTAATTACTTTAAGAATATCTTTGAAGCAGGTGATTGTAGCTGGATGGAAGAATGTCTAAGTGCAGTGCCCCAAAAGGTGACAACTGATATGCAGGAAACTTTGTGTAGAGAATTCAATGCGGAGGAAATCAAAGCAGCGTTGTTCCAAATGGGACCAACCAAGTCTCCTGGACCTAACGGTATGAATGCTCTGTTTTATCAAAAATTTTGGCATATTGTTGGTAATGAAGTGACTGCAGCTGTTCTAGATTTTCTAAATTCTGGAAATATGGTACCTGAAATTAACTATACTCATATTGTTCTCATTCCAAAAGTTAAATCACCGGAAAAAATGTCGGATTACAGGCCTATTAGTCTTTGTAATGTTATTTATAAAATTATTTCAAAAGTACTGGCTAACAGGTTGAAGCTGATTCTCCCCCAAGTGATCTCGTTTTCCCAAAGTGCTTTTGTTCCTGGATGCCTCATTGCAGATAATGTCCTTATGGCCTATGAAACACTTCATGCTATGCATTGCAAAAGAAGTGGGACAAAAGGCTCATTGGCACTTAAATTGGATGTTAGTAAGGCATATGACCGTGTTGAATTGTCTTTTCTTCGAGGCATCATGACCAAGCTGGGTTTTCCAGAAATATGGATTAACTGAGTCATGAGTTGTGTAACTACACCTAGCTTTTCGGTGCACATCAATGGAAAAGCTTATGGAAATATTCTCCCATCTAGAGGGCTCCGACAGGGGGATCCATTATCTCCATACTTATTCCTATTGTGTGCTGAGGGGTTCACATCTTTGCTGGATAAAGCTGAAAGGGAGGGGCACCTCCATGGGGTTTCTATATGTAGAAGGGCTCCTTCCATATCCCACTTGCTATTTGCTGATGACTCGCTTTTGTTTTGCCAAGCAACTCAGGATGAAGTGCAAACTATTTCAGAGGTATTACAATTATTTGCTGCCTCATCTGGACAATGTATTAATTTTGAAAAATCATCTATCTATTTTAGTAGCAATGTGAAGGAAGAGCGAAGACGAAGGATAAAAGATGTTTTGGGGGTAAAGGAGATGGAAAGATTTGAATCCTATTTGGGTTTGTCTACCTTGGTTGGTCGGTCGAAATAACAAACTTTCTCGTTTCTAAAAGATAGAGTGTGGAAAAAAATCCAAGGGTGGAAAGGTCAATTATTATCGAGAGCAGGGAAGGAGATCTTAATCAAAGCAGTGGCTCAATCCATCCCCACTTACACTATAGGGGTTTTTCAGCTACTGATGAAACTTTGTGAAGAACTTAATGCTATGTGTGCTCGGTTTTGGTGGGGGCAGATTGACAATGGAAGGAAGATCCATTGGAAGAAGTGGAGTGTGCTGGCTCAATCAAAAAAGGAGGGTGGAATGGGCTTTAGAGACTTATATAGCTTCAATCTAGCTATGTTGGCCAAGCAAGGGTGGAGATTGCTACAACAACAGGAGTCTTTGGTGTATAATTGCTTTAAGGCGAAATACTTCCTGCGTGGTACATTCCTTGAAGCTACAGATGTCCCAAATAGTTCTTACTTATGGAAGAGCTTACTAGCAGCTCAACCAATCCTAAGGAAAGGTGGTTGTTGGAGGGTGGGCAATGGGTCATCTATTCAAGTAACTATGGATAGCTAGATTCATAACCATCCTACACACAAAGTTCTCCATCCACCACATGTGGAGGAGTGGGAATGGAGAGTGTTCGAGCTCATTGATTGGCAGATAAAAGCTTGGGACCGGGAGCTTATTGTTAATGCATTTCATCGAGAGGATGCAGAAGCAATTCTACGCATTCCATTGAGCCATAGATTGGTTCCAGATACTATGATCTGGCTCCATACTAAAACTGGGGAGTATACGGTGAGATCTTGGTACCACATAGCCCAATTAATTCTAAAGCAGGAAAAGGATTTGGGAGAGAGCTCAAAGGTGGTGGGAGGATCTAATGTATGGGCGAAAGTTTGGAAGATGAAAGTACCAAATAAAATTCGGGTGTTTGCATGGAGAGCTTGCCAAAACATTCTACCTACACGTGAGAATCTATTTCGTAGGAAAGTGGTCTCGGGTGCCTCTTGTGAATGTTGTAACCAGGCACCAGAATCAGTTCTTCATGTGCTATGGGAGTGTGGGGCTGCATAAGACGTGTGGGCAGGTGGTCCACGTAGGTTGCAGAAAGTGGGCACGGAACACAGGGATTTTATGCAGCTGATAGAAGAATTAATCCTAAGACTGTCGAAAGAAGAGCTAGCGCTTTTTTGGGTCCATTATTAGTTAATATGGAACCAAAGAAACACAGTGTGGCGTGGAGGGAAAGCTCAGGATCCTTCAAGATTGAATTCACGGGCTTCAGACTTGCTTGATGAATTTAAAGAATTACGAGTTCAGTTGGCTATCCATATAGCTCGAGAGAATGTGCAGACGTGGTGTCCACCCTCAAGGAATATGTTTAAGCTAAATTTTGATGCGGCAGTTTTTTCAAATTTGGAGGCGTTGGGCTTTGGTGCTGTAATAAGGAACAATTCGAGGGCAATGATGGCAACAGTATGTGCTAAGGGGCCTATGGTTGCCAGTAGCAAAGAAGCAGAGGTTTTGGCATGTCGGAGAGCTTTGGAGTTTGCTGTGGAGACAAGCTTCCAAGAGGTGATTGTTGAGAGAGATAATGCCACTGTGATACGGGGTTTGACAACTGCCAAGCCTGACAAATATACGCTGGGAAATATTTATGAGGATGCTCGCTATCTGGCGTTGAAGTTTCGTAAGCTTTCAGCCAACTATGTTAGACGCAGTGCTAACGGGGTGGCTCATTCTTTGGCCCGGTTTGCTAAGTATGTAAGTGAGGAATATGTTTGGCGGGAGGAACAACCACCCTCAGCCCTTGAGGCTTTGTATTTGGACTCATCTGTTTCTAATTAATTGAATAATATCCAATCCAATTTCCAAAAAAAAAATAGATCCAACAGCAAAAACAAAGACTCTTATTAATGTTAATATTTTAATTAAGATCTCATTAATTATCCCTCATTTATTATATTTTATATCTATCTGTAAACCCAAAAAAAAAAAACTGTTATATTTGACTCTCTCTCTACGTTTCTCTCTCTATCTCTTTCTTCTCCATCGTTGTTCCACCTCCATAAATAGATTGCTAGTAGAAGAAGGAAAAAATATTAGCAATGTAAATATTTTTTCCAATGCAAAGCTCACTAAGTTATTATAGTTTTACCAATGTGAGGTTTTGGGTGCCAACTATTATTTGTTGCTATGCACATATAATGTGTTTTGAAGATTTCGGTGTTTAGGATTGTCAATGTGTTATTCATCTATTTTTGCTTTAAAAATATGTACTTCAAGTTTAAAAAGAAGGGTTTATATGCTGTATAACTCCGGAACTTCCCACTTGTGATTGAAGTGGACTGCATCTAAGCACTTGTAGGTTTGGCATGTTTACGGTATTTTGCAACTGATATCTAATAACTTTGCTTTGGTAAGAGCGATATTTGGTATGTTTATGATATCCGCTCTTAATGATGATTATTTATTATCAGATCAAGATACCAATCAATTTTTGGTGTAGGCGAGAATTGAATCTTAGATCTCTTATACAACTATTAAAAACTTTACCAGTTGAGCTAACTGAATAATACAAAATAATACAACAACTAACAAACAATTAACTATTAGCTTTGGTGAAATACATCATTGCTTGAGGCTGTACAATGCTTTTCCAGTTGACACTAACCTAAATCTTCAGAGTAAAGTATGCCATTGGGAGAAAGAAGGCGCCAAAGACAAAGGAAGAAGCGAACCTGAAGAAGAATAACTTTCTGCAGTCAGTGAAGTTCAAATAGATAGTATGACACATGCAAGTAGTGGTTAATCATACCCACTGAAAGCCTACAGATGCGAACCAGCAGCCTGGCAGACCATATCCTCTACTGGTTACAAGCTGGGAAAAGGAAGATAGGAGGGCCTTGTTAGTGCACAGTAAACAAAGATTATAACACCAGAAGAGCAAGGAATATTTCTGTACCAATAGTAGAAGTGCACCCACAGCAAAGCATCCACTCATTGACAAACTAAGAAATTTAAGATCCCGTCCTGCCTGCAGAAACAGAACAGATTATTTATCTATTTATTTACATTTTGATAAGTAATTTTTGGCTGCAAGGAGAGGGGGAAGGGTAGATATAGACACTTTTTTTTTTGGCTGAACAGAGACACTTCCATGTTAGAACGCAAATTGGGTGCAGCCTCCAGCCCAGCAGAATCCATTTTCATTAGCAGGTCTAGGATCACATTTCAGGACTGGCATCGAGTTGAGCAAATTATACATCATATAGCCACGATAAGGAGAGCTTGAGCTTTCTTGTTATAATCGGGAATTACAGTCAAATCCCCTAAATTCAGCTATATTAAGTAATTCATTTAGCAGGAAATGCAACCAAATTAATGGTGATCAGAAAAATTCCAATGGTACAAATATTCCCAAAAACAGAAGGAGAGCATGAATGCATGATATAAGGGTGACTACATTCATTTTGTATTCTTGTGAAGAACTTATTTATTTGTGATAGAAAGACATTATGAGGACAAAATAGGGGGGAACATAATTGCATTGGCCCACCTTGTCCCACATATGCAACCTTTTGATAGTTACAAAGATTGCAAAGAGGAAGTAAAGTTAAAGTAGCCATCGCTAAACGCCTAGTAGCCAAATCTTGCCAAACCACAAAGAAAATTGTGATTTGTTGAGGTTGGGGGGACTCTTTGATCCTATAGGGCAGGGACTTATTTTATTTTATTTTATTTGGCTTAAAAATAAGTAGGGAGAAGGGGTTTGAACCCAAGTTTTTCTCAATGGGAGAACCAAGCAATGCCGTTGTACCACAAAACTTTTTTTCTTATAGTGCAAGATGTATAAAGATGACATGAATAAACCCTAGGACATAAGTCAGATCTTTTTGTGACCTCATTATTTAGGTGGCTACTGAAATTAAGAGAAAACAGACGGGGAAAAAAATCCAAGTCCATCAAAAGATCCTTCCATACCATCCCCATATTTGAACAAACTCTACAATACTCAGCACGGCACCACTGTAAGATAAAACAGATTGGGTACTTCCACCAGCGCTCTAAATAGACATGACTCCTACATCAAGTTTCAGCAAGCTATGTTCCATGTATATGCATATGACTCGTAGGAAAAGCAGGACAGGTTCACATTAAATTAAAACCAAGCATACCAGCAACGCTCCCTCAAGGCTGTGAGTTTGGGGTGTGACAGCTAATGCCATGAAGTATGGAATCAGAACTTTGTGCATCTGCAAACAAGATAAAATACTAACAAGAATCAGATGAGATATAATTTTCCATCTGCATAAGATTATGAAAGGGTATATATGTTGTCCTGAGAATATCTGCACCTTATATTAATTTCCTCTACCTTTAACTCAGAACTCAAATAGGATTTATAATGTTAGTCAGACTTAAGATAAATGACATGAGAAAGCAAGGAACAACACAGATATGAAAATCTTTTTTTTTTTTTTTTTTGATAAATAACGGAATTGTATTAACCAAAAAGTCCAAGTACACTGGGGGTGTACAAGGAAAACAGTACATCAAACAGAAAAATTACAAAGATCCAGCATTTCTAAAAAATTAGAACAAGAGAAGAGATTAAAGGAAGAACTCCACTCTAGCAAGGTGTGAAGAAGAAGAGATTTAATTTCTGGAATAGACCGTTCCTTTCCTTCGAAGCATCTTGAGTTCCGTTCTCGCCAAATACACCATAGGACACAATGAGAGACAGCCCTCCATAAATCAATGCTCCGACACCCACCAAATGAACCTTGCCAACTCGAAAATAAATCTAAGACACCACGCGGCATAACCCATTGAAGACCAAATAGAGCCCACACCATAGGTACTAATAAAGCAATTGTAATTTTAACTCTCATATATATATATATATATATTTTGATAAGTATAACTCTCATATTTATCAGTTACAAGACTTTTTGAAATGATAAAAAGAATATCCTTAGTTTGCCCCTGAACCTATTCATGGGGGTCATTGGAAGCTAAAGAATGAAAAATCACTAAAAATATGAACATTCAGTATAAAAGCAGTTGTCACAAGACTTGCAACCCAATTAATAAAACATAATTAGGCAGAAGAAAAAAAGTTCCAAAGATTATAAAAGGACGGATAGTACTCATAACAGAACTCAAACAGCAAGAACTAACCTCCTGTATGACATTCTGATCATGTGTAAAGATTTTGGGGAACAACCAAGGAACAGATGTTCCTACAATTCCTAATAACAATCCAAGTACGGCTCCAATGATGACAAGTGATTTTAGCAACATTCGAGCCTGTTTGATTTAAATAACCACTCAGAATACTTTCAACAAGCAAAAATAACTATACTATATTAGAGAGAGAGAGTTGGCATAAATACTATCAAAAGAGAGAGAATCAGGGATGGGGACTTCAAATGGATCATTCATCAACAAGATGTAAGTTAAAACATGATTGTACAGAAACTGATAAAACCAAGTTAGAACTGTAGCATCATTAAAAAAACCATCATTAACCTTTTCCAAGCTTCGTTTGGCTCCATATATTAACTCAGGCATAAATGACTGAGCGGTTTGAGATAAAGGTCCACTCCAAACTGTACACATGACAAATGCTTGAATCATGACCTAAGAGTAAAGAGAAAGTTGTCAATGCTAATGACCATCAGGTTTCTACATAAAGGAAGCCAAAGTAGGGAAGATAGTATACAAGTGTGGGCAAAACTAACCTGATGAGCGGCCATGGTGTATGTGCCCATAGATGTAACAAAATATATAATGAGGGAGTAGAAAGCCACCTAAAAAATCAAGATATCTCAGACACAGAGAGATGATCACATGAGACAAGATCCAGCTACAGAATTGAGTAATACTGTATAATGTAACCTTAGATATCATTGTTATAAACACTGGAGCAGCAAGCCCAAGTACTGTCAGAAGTTCATCAGGTGATGGAACAGAGATGGAATATGCATTGTATCCTTTCTTGTTCAGAGCTTCAATCATCATAAATCCTGCAATAACCTAGAATAAATGCTAGTGAGTAGCAATGGAAAACAAAAGCAAGTGCATATCTTCTTGGCTGCTCTGAGAAGGCATCAATAAGAGCATAAGATGAAGAATATTTAACCCAAACAAAATAATATATAAATTTTCATTCAGCACACCTGGGAAGCCATTGTAGCCCATGCTGCACCAGCAATGCCATAGCCCATGAAACTGCACAGGACAATATCACCAACGCCATTTACAGCACTAGCCACCGCCAAAGCCTTCAAAGGTCCCCAGGAATCTTTCATGCCAAGACTGGAAAACAGAAAGAGAATATCAGACACAAACTTAATGAGGAAACAAACATTCCAATTTCTTTTAACAGGCCAATATTTGATGTAAGATGAGCAAATAAAATTTTGTACCACCACTAAACACTCACTTGCCCGTACAAAAATAAATGAAACATATTCATCAGTCAATAGAATTTGTGGGGAAAGAGGATGCATATAGCACCAAAGAAAGAATTTCAGATCTAATAAAGTTCACCTAGTAATTCTATTATAGTAACAAGTATGTGTATTACCCAGTCAAGAACGAGTATAAAAAACCAGACTAAGGCACTATGTCCTCATTCAGCAGATAATGTATGGGAAGAGATACAGTACATCATCACCTTGCACTCTGAGCAACCCATCCAACAAGAAGTGCAGGCCATGCTAAGCCTTGAATCTACCATCACAAAATATCATATAAACAAAGCAAGTGGAATAGAGCATTAAATTTTGCGGCAATGCAGCCAGAATATTCTCCAACAGATTTGTTACCACAAAAAAAAATATTCAAGTGCTTCAGTAGCAGATAATATGAACTGCCAAAAGCAGTCAGCGAAGACAAAGCATGCCAATCCATAGATGTTGATTCTTTATATTTCCTTCATATAATAAATAAGAATAACAAAAAAAAAAAATTATATTATCTACTTCAGTTAACACCATCTTGACAAGTATACTCGAAGTTTACTCAAGTATATCTGACTTTCAAAGGAGATGGTTTTCAGGAAAACAAGAGGATTTTTTATGTTATATATTTTTAACTTATACAGTTCCTTTCCCTACTATAACTTGGTTTTATGGTTTAGCAGTACCTAAGCAAGAAAAATCACAAAAGGAATAGCTGAAACTTCTGAAATTATTTATAGAACACATGCAGGATTTAAAATGAAATTGAACCTGAACATATATGTTTGCTGCAGATATGAGCTGTGCATTCTTTAGCCCAGTAAAAGCTGAAAAGGCAAAAATAGGCAAATCATCAGTCATTGGATTTTGTCTGCCATTCATTTGTGATAAATTATCATCTGTTCCAAAAGCTTAAGCTAATAGGAGATTGTGAATTTAATAACGTATAGGACCAGACTCCCCCTTAATAAATGGGGCCCAACATGTGGGACAGGTAGAGCAAAGACAGGGGTTTGAAATCAAGACCACCAACTCAGATGCCATAATAAATTTCAGATTGTTTGAAAAGCTTAAGCTAATGGGAAATAGTTAATTTAATCACAAAACCATTATTCTAACATGTATATATATGCTCGCTGTTATCTATTAAGTGGTGAACACTGAACAGTATCAATCAACTGAACACCCAAAGAGGCAAAGACAATGAAGCACTCTACTTATCAATAATAAAATAAGTAAAAACCAAAAGCTGCTCCAAACTTTAAAAATAATTAAAAAAAAAAAAAAAGGGTCAATAAATGCTCCATCTTTGATACCAGTCAATACCCATGAACCAAAGAATTTTGTAAACAAAAGCATCAAGCAGCCACAAGTCAACCCAACAAAGAGCAAGATAGATATGTGATGCTGCACTTCATTTTTATCCTGCACCAATGGCATCTTGTCAAAAAATGCAATGTGGGAAATTGAAAATCAAAGAGAAACTGATTGTTACAAAATATCTAACACCACAAAGTCCATAATTAAAAGTAAAAAAAGCAACACACCTGTGAGTGTTCCTAGTTCTTACCATAAATGCAACAAGGCCCTTCAACTGTTAAAGAAACTAACCTGTTTGGCAAGAGCAGTAGCAACCATATTCGAAGTAGCAATTGAGAGGAACATGAATATATAGCTCATATAATCACATACAACTGTTCCCGGCCCTGCCATTCCAAATTCAAAATTAAATCAAACCAGAAATATCGCCCTTCATAAGACAGGCCCAATAAATGCATGTAATAGGACGCGCACAAATGCACGCACGCACAAAATTTAACCTACTTATCTATATGATGAATTCTTGATCTGAAGTTCCTTTTTTATTTATATCAAGCATCATGACTTTTCTTTTCCAACATTTTCTTATCAACCACAAAGAACTAAAGCTCAATAAATCCCCAATTTCTCAAGTAAAAAATATAATTATTATGTCAAACTGTACTCTTGGTCTCTCAAATTTAAAGCACATTCCAATGTAACCCTAAATTTAAAAAAGCTTCAAATTGTCCATAAATTTTTTACTTTGAACCAATTTATTCCTTTATTTCATCAAATTAGACGGAAGAATACATTGCTCCATATTTTTTAAAAACAAAATTCGAACTTTTTAAAATCATAATCGTCCATTTTTAAACAACCATTTATACTATAATATGTCATTAATATCTTTAATAACAAAAATTAAATTTTAGCTTATTAGCTTACTTTAACCAACTTTTGGCTAAAAGATTTTCATCCAAAGGCACTTTCAAATTTTTTTTTTAAATGTACATGATATAACAAAATCTAAAGCACTCGCTTAAAATCAAAATGGCTATGGATTTGAACTCTAGGGAAGGAATTACATTTGCATTGGGTGCGTTTATATATGCAGTTGGAAAATTGTATTTTGATTTTAAAATGAGCGTTTATAAAAAAAAAATTTAAAAAAAAGTTAGGAATGTTGTGGTTGCAAAACAGAGTTTTGGAGTTTTAGAAACGCTCTTTTTTATCTCCCAAAACCCCTAACCAAATGGACCCAAAATGTCACAATATTTTCACAAGAAGCTCAAATTTTGCCATGCAATTAGACTTTCTGTTTGCCCACTTATTGAACTCTTGTACCAAAAAAAAAAAAAAATTGAAGCAGCTAATTTTAGAAATACTGCATAGTAATTTTTTGGAAGAGAATAATGGAATTGAAATTTACAATACCTAAAGCAGCGAGCTCAATGGAGCTACCCTGACCGATAACCGCGGTGTCAATGAGACTCATCAACGGTCCACAAATCCAAAGCCCAGTGGCGGGCCCAGTAAACATCACAATCTCCTTCATTTGCTTCCATATATTCTCACTTCCCAATTCCGAAACTTTTTCTTCTTCTTCTTCTCCCGAGACCGAAACGATATCAATTTCGGGGCCGATGTCATCATTGCCGATGAGTTCTTTGTTATTGCTGCTAATGCGAGAAGCAGTTACTATCCGATTCCGAAAGCTATTTTTCGGCGTCGAAATGAGTGATAAATTAGAATGGAAAAGAGAGATGGGGAAGCGAGGTGATGGTTGTGGTAGTTTGTTGGAGAAGAAGGTTGGGTTTTGGAAGAGAGGAGTATTGTGAGATGTTAGCGTTTTGAATTGCATTTTTGAATTGGAAATGAGAAAACTCCAGCTGAACTATCAAGAGAAAGAGAAAGGACGAAGACGATAGAGGAAGAGAGAAAGATTAACATTACTACAAAGTCTACAACACAGCTGAGGAGGAGAGTGACTCAGAAAGAGAGTGGTTGTTTGTTTTCTCTGTTAAGTTTTCGAAACCAAACACGTGGAGCTGGAACAAGCGTTGGCGGCCTTTTCTTAAATGGACAGTTTCTTCTTCTACTGTGTCCTTACTTAAAAAAAAAAAAAAAGTGACCAACTTGGTCTTTGAACACCATTTAGTCTCTAGACACCGATTAAACCCGTTAGTTGTTCTCAGTCTCTCCTCTCTTTTCACTTATCTCTTCTCTCTCATCCCTCTCACAAACCCTTATCTTCTCTCTCAGACCTCTCTGGCTCTCTCTTCTCTCTCTCACCCACGGCGGTCGGCGGTTGAAGACTCCCTCTCTCAACCTTTGGCCATGGTCGAACCCATGTTTTGCTATTAAGATCTTGCACTCTCTCTCGAATTGAATCAGTGCCATGAAGACAGTTGGCTAAGGATTTTCGAGCTTCTCCTCACCGCTGTTGCTGTTGTTCCTTACTGAAGGCTCCAATTGAGTGCTACTGACACTAGCTTTGGTGTTCCTCAGTAATGTAAGAAAAAGTTTGTATTTGTGCTTTTGTTTGGGTTTGGGTTTGGATTTCTGTGCCAAACGTCAAATGTTTGGCGGAGACCCATAAGCTCCACCACTGCCACATGCGACAACTCACACTGGCAATGCCACCACTAATGGTTGCGGGTCTTTCTCCTCTTTCTTTCGTTGGTTTGGGTTTTGGTGAATTTAGGACTGAGTTTTCTTATAATAATGAGGATTTGATGATTTTTTTATTTATTTGGGTTTTAAATGTAGGTTTTGGGTATGATCATTTGTGAATCTATCGGTATTTTCTGATTTAAGTTTTATATCAAAATGGGTTTAATATAGTTTTTTTTTTTTTTTTTACTCTCTCTCTCTCTCTCTCTCTCTAAATTTTTTGGTGGATTTTTTTATTTTTCTTGCATCTCTACTTTAGGTTGATAATTTTTTATATTTTTTAAAACTCTATTTTGGGTTAATGTGATTTAGTTTTGTTTTTTTAAATTGTTGTTGATTTTTTATATTTTTTATTCTCTTTGATTGTTAAATGTTATCCTATTGCTAAAGAATTAAATATAGCATATAAAAATATAATATTATTCTATTACATAGAATGATTTAGATAATTTGGTATTTATTCTATTACATAGCATGATTTTTTATAGTGCTCAATTTAGATGTTAAACTATGAGACTTTACTAATTTTAGTTTATTTTCTAGTCTTTTGTGGTGGAAAAAATACTCTTAATAGTTATATTAGAAGTACTTTATAATGTCATTCATTTAAAGAAAAGTAAAGGTTAGCCAAACAAAAATAATTGGATAGGTGACAAATTTTAACTTTTACAATTTTATTTTAATTATTATTATTTTATAACAATGCAAGTATAGAAATTTAATTCTTAAAATTTGCTAATAATTATTTATTTGATAATATGTTTTGGGTGGCCGAAATTATAATTTCTACAAAGAAAATGACCTTAATAGATTATTGTAGGGTTAGGATTTGTGGCCCAAGCCCAAAACAATAAATTTGTAGAGTATGGATGATAGAGCTAGGTTGACTGTAGAGCTCACAACGGTTGATCACAACGTCCAACTATAAATCAGTATAAAAATACACATAAAGATCAAATAAGCTGAAGTCCAAAGAGACTTATGATAAATTGAATACTAGTTACAATTCTTAGGGATACAGTAAAACCTTTCTTTTTTCTTTTTCTTTTCCTTTATTAGGAGCCATTCTTCTTTATATAGCATCCTCCTTCATCATCCCCATTGTCCACTTGTTCTTCATTTAGGTCCTTACTTGAGTGCATGTCATGTCATGTATCTTCCTCAGCTTTTTGTGAGTGGCGGTAGCTGAAATTATACTGTTCAGGGGTCTTCTCCATATAAATGCGGTCAGAAAAGTTGCTGCAGTGCATTTAATACGGTGATGACAGCTTTTCCTTTTAGATATTTCTCCATTCTTCTTATCTCAAGGCGTGTCCAAAGCTTATCTAGACTGCTAAAGTCATTAGTAAACTCATTCGAACTCCCCAGATATTTATTTGACCAAGAATCTTTACATCCGAGGAGAATGATTTCTTCGGAATACTGATACTCTCTTTGGACGGATCTTTTTCGCTCCCAAGTTTCCTTCTTTCGTGCAAAGTACCCCTCAACAATTTTAGCCTTTTCGGTCATATAATAACCTTCACATTGGGCTTTAGGCCCACTACGTATGGTTGGGCTTTTTCCCCCACAATTATCAAAAACAAAATTTTATCTTAATATTGGTTCAATCAATCATTGTTAAGTTTTATTATTTTTTTTTAGTTTACATTTTTTTGGTGTTTTGGATTGTTTCTATATTACATTTATGATTGTTCCTATAATAAATAAAAATATAATTGCGAAATACATTACTCATTATTAGATTAGTTTAAATTGTAAAAATAATAATAATAATAATAATAATAATAATAATAAAACAATCATAAAAATAATTATCACACGCAACGCGCGGGTTCACGGCTAGTAAGGAATAAAAGTTAAAGTAATATTGAACTGCAGTGACTAGTTAGAAACAAGTCGACTTAGTGCAAGCAAGGTCACGCCTCAAGCATGCAAAGGAGTATAGAGATTTAGGATATAATGATGAAAAACATGCCGGAATAAAAGGACTTAATAAGAAAAGACGACTTACCTACAAGGACGGATAGCGTAAAAGAGGGTTGACAAATTTTTTGAAAAAGAAAAGAGATGAAGAGGGAATAATAGCTTATCTAGGAAAACGACGGCAGAAACCCAAGGGGTTGAGAGGCTCACTGTTTTGAGAAGAAAACATATGACTTTTTACCTTTCTTTTTCACTTCTTAATCACTTCTTTGGGGCTAGTTTGGGCTTTTCCTACATTTGGGCCTTTGGGTCCATATTAGCAAAAATGGGTATCAACAAAGTCATGTACAGAAGAGATGAGAATCATTCCCACAAGCTCAAACCAAAGAGTCCATTTGGAAATATTATGGGCAATGAAATTAGCCTTTCGAAAAATATGGTTTACAAACCACTCATCAAAAGAGTTAAAAAGCAATAAGCTTTTATTTATAATATGTTTAATCACCCAGTGATGAGAAAGAGAAGTCAGTTTCTGTAGTTGAAGAATATCAAGTTGGAAGCATCTCCTTTGCATATCACGTGTTTGTACCCCAACTTTGTTGCCTTTGCTACTGCTAGTTTAGCTGCTTTTGCTTTAGCTATATTTGGGGGGGGGGGGGGGGGGGGCGGGGGGGGTCGGGCTTGGTCTTTTTATGGCTTTCAAGCAAAAATTGATTATCTTTTATAATTTTTGCCCACTACTACTCCACATGAATTTCTCCTTGCCAACGGATGCATGAAAATTCACTTTCACATGGAGCTGAGAGGGTCCTAAATGTTGCCTATATTAATATCAATATCTGCATAGTCGTAAAACAATAGGTGGCTGAGATATATTTTATTAATTTCTTTACTTAAGAGCAAAGGGTCAAGAGCTTCTTTCTTAGTTTGTCTTGTTAGATTTCTTGCAGGGGAAGCTCCAAGAATTTTTGCTAAGGGGGTCAATGAAAAGATGAATCTTGAATAGGAGATGAATTCTGTAGTCTACATGGTTTATTACAAATTTGTCCATAAGACTAAAAAGATAATAAAAGATAAACTATAAGTTAATTTGGTATATTGTTCTTCATATAATAAACATACAAATTATGATTGTTAAGATTAAATCTTGGAAATAATCTATTATTTCTAAATACAATATCATTGTGCAACATTGGCGTACGTGATGCAACATTGGCGTACGTGATGATCACTTTATAAACATAAGTTCTTGAAGTGGGGTTGGGAGGCAAGGACCGAGGTTAAAGTCTCTAGAAGGAAACTTCACACAAATATACATTTAGATTAGGCTAGAGTGAGATTTCTATCTCAAATAAAAAATAATAATACAATAGACATATTAATTATTGTTATAAAGTGATTTAATTATTATTATTTAGATTATTTATCAATTAGTTTATGTCTTTACTCTGTACAATTTTTTATTTAACAATTCAATTCAACTTTGACAACTATTGGTCTTTATAATTCTATTAAGAAAATTTTTGTTATGTTAACATTTTGTTTTGTCTTCACTCTTCACTCAATCACTTTGTTCTCTTCTCCCACCTCGACTAATTTTTTTATTTTTTATTTATTTAGAATCCCCCATTGTCTAATTGTTTAATTGTCTTTTAGTGTTAACATTTACTAATTATTGACTGATTAACTGACTAACCATCCCCAAACCTACTTACAAATAACAAATAATTAAAAACACATTTAAATTAGTCACTACACTCGCAGATTTGATCAAAAATTTAATTAATTATAATTTTATTTGCAATATATATATTTGCTAGGTCAGGGGTTCATTTGAATCCCTTAAACCAAAGTAAATACCGCCGCAGATTTTTGCTGCTCATGAATTTTTGTCATCTATATCATATTATAACAGATAGTTGTGAACAATATAAATTTTCTTTCTTCCTCTATTGGTACTTGCAAGTTAGTTTCTACTTTCTACTGATTTATTTATTTATTTTGTTGCTGAATAAGTTAGTTTCTGCTAATTACACATGGTGAAAGGGACTTTTTTTTTTTTTTTTTTAAGATGAACTAAAGTTTCCATCCCTTTTTTGCGGGTCACATTTAGTTGGGATTATCTGCAGCCACGCTATCTTCCAAAGAAGTAGTTTAAATGTCCTTCTTGGCCTTGACTTTTCACAATTTCCTCCGTTCTTTGTTTTCAATTTATTGGGCCACATAAATTGTATTCGACAATAAATATATAGTCTGTGTACATGGTCCCCAGACCAACTACAGACCAAAAACATGAAAAAGTCAAAAGCATCATTTACATAAAGCATCCTAATCTGGAAAATGTCCGCCATGTTTCCGAAACATGTTTCCTTTTCCTTTCCCTAATTTAAGGTAAGTGGTATCTTTTTTATATTTAAATATCAATTTTTTTTAAGAGAAAATAATATCAATTAATTCAATTGACTAATCAATATTGAAAAGGATTATCTCTTATATACTAAAAAGTGTACTAGAAACTCAAAATTATTAATTAATTAATAGAATAATATGTAATTATTGTGACATCACTTTTATATTGTCATTCCACAAATACAATTTTTATTATACATCAATTATAATATCTCATTTCAATCATAATGGTAAAATAAAGTAGTGAAATTTTTTATTTTTTGTATTATTTTTTTATGAGAATTTTTTATATTACTAAACTTACTACCGAATATAAACAGATTGTCACAAAGCATCATATCAAAAACAACAAATCAAACATGGAAGACATGTTGCTATACTCATCCCTCTCTCTTCTTCTTCTCCTCCTTGCAGTAGCTTTCAAGTTCTTGCTCCAAACAAGAACAAAACACAAACACCTCCCACCAAGCCCACCTTCTCTACCAATTCTAGGCCATCTCCATCTCATTAAGAAACCATTCCATCGTACTTTCCACCACTTTTCACAAAAATATGGTAACATCTTCTCTCTAAAATTTGGGTCCCAACTAGTGGTCATTGTATCATCCCCATCTGCAGTTGAAGAATGTTTTACCAAGAACGACATCATTTTAGCCAACCGTCCTCGCTTCCTAGCCACCAAGCACATTGCCTACAACCACACCACTGTGACAGCAGCTTCTTATGGAGACCATTGGCGCAACCTTCGCCGCATCAGTGCCTTAGAAATCTTCTCAACAAATCGTCTCAACATGTTTCTAGGAATCCGAACAGATGAAGTCAAGCACTTGCTACACAAGTTGTCACGAAACTCGTGCCAAGGTTTTGCTAAGGTAGAATTGAAATCAATGTTCTCAGAGCTGACATTTAACATCTTAATGAGAATGGTGGCAGGAAAGAGATACTACGGGGAGGACGTGAAAGACGAAGAAGAAGCAAGGAAATTCAGGGGGATAATGAAAGAGCTAGCAGGGTCAGCAGGGGCCTCAAATCCACAAGAGTTTGTGCCCTTGTTGCGGTGGATTGATCATGGGGGTCTGGAGAAAAGATTGATGAAACTGGCCAACAAGACAGATGCATTCTTGCAAGGTCTTATTGATGAGAAGAGGAGTAAGGAAGAGAAGGGGAACACTATGATCGATCATCTGCTTTCTTTGCAAAAATCACAGCCTGAATACTACACGGATCAAATTATCAAAGGGCTTATACTGGTATGTGTAGGTCATTTCTCTTTACTTCTTCTTCTTCTTCTTCTTCTTTTTTGGAACTAGATGCTAATTAAAAAGCTGATAACATCAATACTCAAGATTGTTAAATACGATATATATTGGAAATTCGGTAATCAAATAACCAAATCTGACCTAGTTGTTTATTTGACAAATTAGAATAAAACATTTATAACACGAATTTGAAGTCAACCTCGTAGTCTTGATTTCTAAGTAGGAAGTTGCTTATGTAATTATATTCTTCTCACAATTTATGTATTGTTTTTAGAACAGGATTCTCTTGCAAGTTCAGACTTGAGATTCTAATTTTATATATAACAGTATAGAGAGTTATAAGTCATTTACAAAATAAAATTTGGTGGTACTCATTAATCTTTAATCATATCATATTAATTATTTTATTTTTTATTGTTCTTTTTCACAAATATAAATTTTGATTTTTACCATCTGGAGGTAAGCTAAAGTTGGGGTAAGTCTTGTGTCCAATGCTCTTCCACATGCACCAAACGAAACACCAGGCCAATAACTATTACCCTACTTGTGCCATCTAGCATGACTATCTATTGCACTGGAGCCTACTTATGGTTGTGTTGATGAGTCGATAGTGATGTAGATATTTAGAAAGAACCCCAACAATATCTCAACATTTTGATTCAGTGATATTTTATTAGGATATCCTTTGTCAGAATACCAGTAATCAATCCGTAAAAATAAATATTAGCTATCAATCCATTTTTAATTTAAAATTCTTGGCGTGATTTTATGAATCTCTATAATAAATATTAGCTATCAATAAAATTCTTGGCATGATTTTACATCTTGAAATTTCAGAATTTAGAATTTACATCCTAAATTTGGGGAGTATTTGGATTTAACACCCTGATATTTCAAAATTTGGATTTTACACCCTAAAGTTTAGGGGTGTTTGAATTTTATATCTTAAATTCTGAAACTTTAGGATGTAAATAAAATCCAAACACCCACAAACTTTAGAGAGTAAAATCCAAACACATCTAAAATTTAGGAGGTAAAATCCAAATTTTGAAACGTTAAGATGTAAAAATGCTCCCAAATTTTAAGAGGTAAAATCCAAATTAATTTTAAGGTTGTAATTTGCAATTTTTCGCTACTATTAAATTCTTGTCATGATTTTAAGCACTTATTGAATGTAAAATAAGCAGGTCTTGGTAGTTGCCGGGACTGACACATCGGCAGTGACATTAGAGTGGGCAATGTCCAATTTGCTCAATCATTCTCAAGTGTTGAAGAAAGCTAAAGCTGAGTTGGATAATCAAATTGGACAAGAAAAATTAATCAATGAACTAGATGTCTCTAAATTGCACTATCTACAAAATATAATCTTGGAGACTCTTAGATTGTATCCTGCAGCCCCATTACTTTTACCCCATATGTCCTCGGAAGATTGTACCATTGGAGGATATGATATTCCACGTGAGACAATGTTATTGGTTAATGCATGGGCCATACATAGAGACCCTAATATATGGGATGATGCAACTAGTTTTAAGCCTGAGAGATTTGAAAGTGGAGAGAGTAATGTAAACAAGTTAATGCCATTTGGACTGGGAAGGAGGGCTTGTCCTGGGGCAGGCCTTGCCCAACGTACAGTGGGCTTGACATTGGGGTCATTAATTCAATGCTTTGAGTGGGAAAGGATTAGTAAAGAAGAAGTTGACATGGTTGAAGGTAATGGGCTTACAATGCCTAAAGCTGTGGCATTGGAAGCCATGTGCAGAGCACGCCCGATTACAGCTAAGGTTCTTTCTATGTCTGAGGATGGGTTTGAACAATGTTCTTGAGGTTTGCAAGAATAGCCTAGCTATATTTGCAGAGATTACTTGAATATTAGTTACTTAGTAAACGTTATTGTAATAAGTATATTGCTAGCTAGTATTTATATTGTATTAGTGTATTCCTACATTTTTAACTTTTTTCTCTTTTTAGCTTTCCCTATATAATAATTTGTATTAACTTTATAGTTTATAGGCATAAGGAATAAGAAAGGTTTTGGAAGATTAGCATATTTGCTTTCCTACTATTTTATGTGACATTATGGTTATGGTTTACAGTTGCTAATTTAATAGAGTGTTCAAATAAAAAATTTTGGGAAATGATGTCATTTAATTGATTTTTTATGGGGTACTATTTAGGGCTTGTACTTGCTTGCCATGCAATAAGAGTAGTGATTAAAGCCAATTCTAAATTTTATTTATATTACAAAACAAAGATATAAATCATTTGATTTTTTAAAGAACATAGAGATTTACATTAATCAAAAGAGACACTAATTTTAAGAACTTTGATAATTATGTCATAAAAAGTTAATCTTATTCGTATAAGAATTTTGATCACACACAAAGTTAGGGTAACTATTTAACATATAAATGTCTATTTTACTATAATAGTTTTTTAGTACCTATTTGCTAAAGGCAATATATCCACTCAATAAAAACTTCTAAGAATGATAACGAATATCATCATTTTCCAACAATAAGCAACAGAGTTTTGCTAAGAAAAAAAATGATAACAAAAGGAATGTGTCATCGAATTTTCCATCAGATAATATATAAGTCTCAAAAATTTAAATCTAGAAAATCAATGTTCTTTAGATAACAAATAAAACACCTTCTATTATCATTCCAACTTTTCAAGCATTACTACCATATCTAAAACTCAAAACATGTGAAGAAAACTTTTCGGATGTTAAAATTTAGTGGGAGTATTTTAGACATTATACAATAAAATATTTTAAGAATCATAAGTTTTTATTAGGGTTTAACTGAGAAAATCACAATATGACATATTTTCTCTTTTCCAAAATATTAAGGGAAAATTTGCTTGATTTCAAAATTAAAGGAGGAATTGTAAACTACACTAAACATAAAGGATGAAAAGTGTTTTTATCAAAAGTTTTTTTTTGGGTGTAAAACTATGTATTTTTATTTAAAATAGTACGTAAAGAAAAAAAATATACAAAAAGTCAATCCAAGAAAATTGTATGTAAAACAATGAATTTTAACTCAAAGACGTTGACTAAACCAATAAAAAATTTATAGAAACACAACAAAATGACACAACATTTTCATAATACCTTTATAATTTTGTAATATTTTGTTTTGACTTATAAAGAATTGATAGCTCAGCAATTTTGAAAAAATTGTGATGACAACAAGATGTCTTAAAGTTTTTTCTTGTGATGAAAAAATTGATAGCTCAGTTTTTTCTTTCTTAATTCTTTTATTAATCTTTTTTTTTTGTCTTTTCTTATAATTTTCATTCATTTTTTTTTAATCTTCCATTGGCTTGTTCATTTTTTTTTTAAATCATCATAAATCCTGCAATAACCTAGAATAAATGCTAGTGAGTAGCAATGGAAAACAAAAGCAAGTGCATATCTTCTTGGCTGCTCTGAGAAGGCATCAATAAGAGCATAAGATGAAGAATATTTAACCCAAACAAAATAATATATAAATTTTCATTCAGCACACCTGGGAAGCCATTGTAGCCCATGCTGCACCAGCAATGCCATAGCCCATGAAACTGCACAGGACAATATCACCAACGCCATTTACAGCACTAGCCACCGCCAAAGCCTTCAAAGGTCCCCAGGAATCTTTCATGCCAAGACTGGAAAACAGAAAGAGAATATCAGACACAAACTTAATGAGGAAACAAACATTCCAATTTCTTTTAACAGGCCAATATTTGATGTAAGATGAGCAAATAAAATTTTGTACCACCACTAAACACTCACTTGCCCGTACAAAAATAAATGAAACATATTCATCAGTCAATAGAATTTGTGGGGAAAGAGGATGCATATAGCACCAAAGAAAGAATTTCAGATCTAATAAAGTTCACCTAGTAATTCTATTATAGTAACAAGTATGTGTATTACCCAGTCAAGAACGAGTATAAAAAACCAGACTAAGGCACTATGTCCTCATTCAGCAGATAATGTATGGGAAGAGATACAGTACATCATCACCTTGCACTCTGAGCAACCCATCCAACAAGAAGTGCAGGCCATGCTAAGCCTTGAATCTACCATCACAAAATATCATATAAACAAAGCAAGTGGAATAGAGCATTAAATTTTGCGGCAATGCAGCCAGAATATTCTCCAACAGATTTGTTACCACAAAAAAAAATATTCAAGTGCTTCAGTAGCAGATAATATGAACTGCCAAAAGCAGTCAGCGAAGACAAAGCATGCCAATCCATAGATGTTGATTCTTTATATTTCCTTCATATAATAAATAAGAATAACAAAAAAAAAAAATTATATTATCTACTTCAGTTAACACCATCTTGACAAGTATACTCGAAGTTTACTCAAGTATATCTGACTTTCAAAGGAGATGGTTTTCAGGAAAACAAGAGGATTTTTTATGTTATATATTTTTAACTTATACAGTTCCTTTCCCTACTATAACTTGGTTTTATGGTTTAGCAGTACCTAAGCAAGAAAAATCACAAAAGGAATAGCTGAAACTTCTGAAATTATTTATAGAACACATGCAGGATTTAAAATGAAATTGAACCTGAACATATATGTTTGCTGCAGATATGAGCTGTGCATTCTTTAGCCCAGTAAAAGCTGAAAAGGCAAAAATAGGCAAATCATCAGTCATTGGATTTTGTCTGCCATTCATTTGTGATAAATTATCATCTGTTCCAAAAGCTTAAGCTAATAGGAGATTGTGAATTTAATAACGTATAGGACCAGACTCCCCCTTAATAAATGGGGCCCAACATGTGGGACAGGTAGAGCAAAGACAGGGGTTTGAAATCAAGACCACCAACTCAGATGCCATAATAAATTTCAGATTGTTTGAAAAGCTTAAGCTAATGGGAAATAGTTAATTTAATCACAAAACCATTATTCTAACATGTATATATATGCTCGCTGTTATCTATTAAGTGGTGAACACTGAACAGTATCAATCAACTGAACACCCAAAGAGGCAAAGACAATGAAGCACTCTACTTATCAATAATAAAATAAGTAAAAACCAAAAGCTGCTCCAAACTTTAAAAATAATTAAAAAAAAAAAAAAAGGGTCAATAAATGCTCCATCTTTGATACCAGTCAATACCCATGAACCAAAGAATTTTGTAAACAAAAGCATCAAGCAGCCACAAGTCAACCCAACAAAGAGCAAGATAGATATGTGATGCTGCACTTCATTTTTATCCTGCACCAATGGCATCTTGTCAAAAAATGCAATGTGGGAAATTGAAAATCAAAGAGAAACTGATTGTTACAAAATATCTAACACCACAAAGTCCATAATTAAAAGTAAAAAAAGCAACACACCTGTGAGTGTTCCTAGTTCTTACCATAAATGCAACAAGGCCCTTCAACTGTTAAAGAAACTAACCTGTTTGGCAAGAGCAGTAGCAACCATATTCGAAGTAGCAATTGAGAGGAACATGAATATATAGCTCATATAATCACATACAACTGTTCCCGGCCCTGCCATTCCAAATTCAAAATTAAATCAAACCAGAAATATCGCCCTTCATAAGACAGGCCCAATAAATGCATGTAATAGGACGCGCACAAATGCACGCACGCACAAAATTTAACCTACTTATCTATATGATGAATTCTTGATCTGAAGTTCCTTTTTTATTTATATCAAGCATCATGACTTTTCTTTTCCAACATTTTCTTATCAACCACAAAGAACTAAAGCTCAATAAATCCCCAATTTCTCAAGTAAAAAATATAATTATTATGTCAAACTGTACTCTTGGTCTCTCAAATTTAAAGCACATTCCAATGTAACCCTAAATTTAAAAAAGCTTCAAATTGTCCATAAATTTTTTACTTTGAACCAATTTATTCCTTTATTTCATCAAATTAGACGGAAGAATACATTGCTCCATATTTTTTAAAAACAAAATTCGAACTTTTTAAAATCATAATCGTCCATTTTTAAACAACCATTTATACTATAATATGTCATTAATATCTTTAATAACAAAAATTAAATTTTAGCTTATTAGCTTACTTTAACCAACTTTTGGCTAAAAGATTTTCATCCAAAGGCACTTTCAAATTTTTTTTTTAAATGTACATGATATAACAAAATCTAAAGCACTCGCTTAAAATCAAAATGGCTATGGATTTGAACTCTAGGGAAGGAATTACATTTGCATTGGGTGTGTTTATATATGCAGTTGGAAAATTGTATTTTGATTTTAAAATGAGCGTTTATAAAAAAAAATTTAAAAAAAAGTTAGGAATGTTGTGGTTGCAAAACAGAGTTTTGGAGTTTTAGAAACGCTCTTTTTTATCTCCCAAAACCCCTAACCAAATGGACCCAAAATGTCACAATATTTTCACAAGAAGCTCAAATTTTGCCATGCAATTAGACTTTCTGTTTGCCCACTTATTGAACTCTTGTACCAAAAAAAAAAAAAAATTGAAGCAGCTAATTTTACAAATACTGCATAGTAATTTTTTGGAAGAGAATAATGCAATTGAAATTTACAATACCTAAAGCAGCGAGCTCAATGGAGCTACCCTGACCGATAACCGCGGTGTCAATGAGACTCATCAACGGTCCACAAATCCAAAGCCCAGTGGCGGGCCCAGTAAACATCACAATCTCCTTCATTTGCTTCCATATATTCTCACTTCCCAATTCCGAAACTTTTTCTTCTTCTTCTTCTCCCGAGACCGAAACGATATCAATTTCGGGGCCGATGTCATCATTGCCGATGAGTTCTTTGTTATTGCTGCTAATGCGAGAAGCAGTTACTATCCGATTCCGAAAGCTATTTTTCGGCGTCGAAATGAGTGATAAATTAGAATGGAAAAGAGAGATGGGGAAGCGAGGTGATGGTTGTGGTAGTTTGTTGGAGAAGAAGGTTGGGTTTTGGAAGAGAGGAGTATTGTGAGATGTTAGCGTTTTGAATTGCATTTTTGAATTGGAAATGAGAAAACTCCAGCTGAACTATCAAGAGAAAGAGAAAGGACGAAGACGATAGAGGAAGAGAGAAAGATTAACATTACTACAAAGTCTACAACACAGCTGAGGAGGAGAGTGACTCAGAAAGAGAGTGGTTGTTTGTTTTCTCTGTTAAGTTTTCGAAACCAAACACGTGGAGCTGGAACAAGCGTTGGCGGCCTTTTCTTAAATGGACAGTTTCTTCTTCTACTGTGTCCTTACTTAAAAAAAAAAAAAAAGTGACCAACTTGGTCTTTGAACACCATTTAGTCTCTAGACACCGATTAAACCCGTTAGTTGTTCTCAGTCTCTCCTCTCTTTTCACTTATCTCTTCTCTCTCATCCCTCTCACAAACCCTTATCTTCTCTCTCAGACCTCTCTGGCTCTCTCTTCTCTCTCTCACCCACGGCGGTCGGCGGTTGAAGACTCCCTCTCTCAACCTTTGGCCATGGTCGAACCCATGTTTTGCTATTAAGATCTTGCACTCTCTCTCGAATTGAATCAGTGCCATGAAGACAGTTGGCTAAGGATTTTCGAGCTTCTCCTCACCGCTGTTGCTGTTGTTCCTTACTGAAGGCTCCAATTGAGTGCTACTGACACTAGCTTTGGTGTTCCTCAGTAATGTAAGAAAAAGTTTGTATTTGTGCTTTTGTTTGGGTTTGGGTTTGGATTTCTGTGCCAAACGTCAAATGTTTGGCGGAGACCCATAAGCTCCACCACTGCCACATGCGACAACTCACACTGGCAATGCCACCACTAATGGTTGCGGGTCTTTCTCCTCTTTCTTTCGTTGGTTTGGGTTTTGGTGAATTTAGGACTGAGTTTTCTTATAATAATGAGGATTTGATGATTTTTTTATTTATTTGGGTTTTAAATGTAGGTTTTGGGTATGATCATTTGTGAATCTATCGGTATTTTCTGATTTAAGTTTTATATCAAAATGGGTTTAATATAGTTTTTTTTTTTTTTTTTGTATGATTATGAATCTGTGTTTGTAATTTGAGATTTTTGGGAGTTTCAAGTTTTATATGGCTATGTGTGAATGTTTTTGTTCTATGACACGGTGTAGCCATGTAGTGTGATTCTTAGAAACTCAAAGATCTTAGCATGAGCTAGGCATTTAGTAGAGGAGAGAGAGCGTGGGAGAGAAGAGAGAAGACCAAAGAGAGAGGAGAGGCTAAGAACAACAAACGGGTTTAAACGGTGTCTAGGAACTAAATGGTGGAGAGAAGAGAGAAGACCAAAGAGAGAGGAGAGGCTAAGAACAACAAACGGGTTTAAACGGTGTCTAGGAACTAAATGGTGTCCAAGTTAGGGTCTGTTTGGATAGTATTTATTGTTGTTAAAAATTAATTGTTGCTGAAAACACTGTAGCAAAATAATTTTTAAATATATGAATAGTATCGTGGGACCCACTTTTAATATTTTTAATGTGTGAACAGTGCGTGAACAGTGCACGCACAGTATATGCACAGTATTTTTTTCTTCCAAAAGTCAATAAGTCCGGCTGCTAAAAAAAAAAAAAAAAATGCAACGCGACTTTGAGTGATTTAAAGTGCTATCCAAACCGAGTCTAAGTTGGTCACTTTTTATAAGTTGTGGACTTGAGTGGTATTAGCCCAAACCTCAGGGTAGTTTAGTGTAATTTACCCTTTTTCTTTTAAAGAGTAAATTACAACTTACTTCCTTGTGCTTTAACCTAAATTTAAGTTGCTTATAATTTGAAATTTGAAATTCCATAATGTAAGTGTTCTATTCATGATTTTAAAAATCGAACTGGCTGGTCTGACTGGTTCAACCAAGAATCGGCTTTCAATTCGGTCCGGTTATGAGAAAAAACTGGGAATAGCTTAAACACCAGGAAAATTCAAAAACTGACCGGTTCAACCGGAGAATCAGGAACCAGCATGGTTGAACCGGTTAATTACCGGTTGGGATTTTTTGACTTAAAACTATGTCATTTTCCTTTTCCTAGCCTAACCCTAAAGTCCTTACTCCTAATTCCTAAACACTTTCACGCCTCTGAAAACTCTTTGCCTCACTCTCATCTCAAGCTCACGCACGCCTCTCACAGTCTCACCTTTCGCCTCTTATCCTCACGGCGTCTGAACTCTGAAGTGTTTAATTATTTACAACTCAAAATTCTAGATTTTAGCTACCTACAAACCATTTTAACTACCCACCCAAAACCCACAACTCAGCCACCACCAAGACCCACAAAACATCCCAGCCATCCACCACAACCCACAGCCCATAAACCCAGCCACCTGTGACCCATAAACCATCCAAAAACCCAAATCAATAAAGCCACGCAACAATAAAGGAAAAAAAAATCCAGAATTGAGATTAAAAGAATGAATCAACGACGGTGGAGGTGGCCAAGAAACAGTGGGGTCGACGACGATGGAGGATAATGGAAAGAAAACAGAAAAAAGAAAACTCAGGGAGGTGAATTAGTGGGTGGTGCTGACGGCGGTGGAGATGCAATCGATGATGAGTGGCGCCAATAAGTGGATTAGTGGCCAGTGATGAGTAGCATCTGCGAAAAAAAGACTGCTTTTTTTTTTTTTCCTACTCTGTTTCTCTCAAATCCAAAAAAAAAAAAAAGCAAACCCACCAACCCTTAGAGTGAATTTGATTCAAAATCAAAGCCTTGGAATTTTAGAGAGAGAGAGAGAGAGAGAGAGAGAGAGAGCAAAAGGGTTTTGAAAACGTTTTGACTTTTCAGGGGATAAAAAAAGACTGTATTTTTCTCTCTCCCTATAGAGGTCGGACACACACACACTTGTTAATATATATTTTTATATATAATTAAAAAAGTATTAATTATTTATATAATTTAAATAAATAATAATTCAATTATTTTTGACGTCACTGGATAGACCATCAGTCAGACCCCAGTCCGACTAGAAAACCGGTAATTAGCTCATCAACCGGTTCTTTCACCGTACCGGTTTTTAAAACCATGGTTCTTTTGAATTCTTTTTAATCTTGTATTTTTGTGTTTTTGGAGGAAAGAAACATAAAAGTGAAATAAAATTACATATTTAGCCATATTTTTAACGGAAGTGGGTTACAGAACTTTAACTGAGCTAACATCATGTGAGTAAAGTGTTAAATTTTAAACTACATTGTAAGGACCCAAAAACCAAACAGCCCAAACCCACTTAGAATGGTGGAATCTGTGCAACCCAGCAAGGCCTAAACCAATAGATATTTGTACAGAGAGTAGGATAAAACAAGGGGAGGGGGCTTAGCCCGAGGATCTAATCAAAGAGGAAATGACCAAAATTTAAAGTTTATGTATATCAGAGGTTCTTTACAAGTTCGTCCGAGGAAAAAGCTTTACACTAGATAATAAACTGGTCACTCTCTTTCTCTTACTGTTCTTGCCCTAATTTTCTGTCCTTAGACTATTTTTCTCTCCCCTTTTCATCTAGAAGTTTACTTTCCTTATATACTCATCAGCCCATCGCATCATTGCCCTTCATCCCCACTTACCCAGACTCTCCTTATGACACTTGTACCCTTTTGTTGAAGGTGGTAAAAGGACCTGCTTAGTTGTGAATTCCACTGTTCAAGTCACTTCCTCACCAATGCAGCTGATAAAGTTGTTGCCAGTCGTTTAATGCAGAGGTAGTATGTGAACTTTCATTAGAAACTTCCTTCACCTACCACGATTCTCTCTCTAAATCCCATCCTCCTCATTCAGACTTCCTAGAAGTATTTTGTATCTTCTCCTCCTATCCTCAAGTAGATTCCCTCTCCGGGCTCACAATGCCTTTGTAGTGACAACCACAGCTTGTTGTACCCTTCCTCAGTCTTCGGGCCCTCACAATAGCCCCTTAAAATTTTGCTATTATCTTTGAGATAAAAGGCAAGGTTTTAGTTACACAACCTCACTTGATACATGCCAAATGCGTTCCCATGTGGTAACGTCCTTTCACCTGTCTTCAACATGTTCCTAATGCTTGGGTATTCACAATCTCGTATTTATTGCGTCAGGCAGTTGCTTGTCCCCCCACGTTCTATGGTACGATGGTAGTCCTACGGCCCTTATTTACCTAGATTTACGAGCAGGAAATTTACCACCCATTTTTCACCCCTATATAAGGAGAGCTTAAGGTTGGCTTTACTCCATTTATTCATTTGGCAATTTTTCGTTGAAGCGACAGCCCGAGGAAAGACTCTTATATTACTTTTAAGTGCGTCTGGATTCATTTTCTTTTGTACGTAGATTTTTTTATTGCCTACACCATAAATTTACATGGGTAGATTTGCTAGGCTAGTAGATACCCCTGAAGGCATGGCCACCTTTAGGGCTCAATATAGGATCCCTAATAGTGTTGAACTCCAACACTGTGAATTGGGCGAATTGTTAGTTATGAATAGACCTCTTGGCTCAGTAGTGATTCTGATAATCGTCTTTATAGAAGACGGGATGGAAATTCTCATGGGTATGGTCACTAAAGACTCCTTGATGAACTATAAGCTAACCCCCACATAATGCTCCCCCAACGTTTTTAGGGTCCTCGGTAGCATAGATATGATAAATCGTAAAATAGGGACTAACCTCACATGGCATGATATGAACTGGGTATACAACTGCTAGAAAGGGAAGGAAACCAAATACTACATCAAATGTAGGGTCCCATCCGTTGGGTTAATATCTTATATGCCTAAGTCAAACAAGGGTATGGATGAGGACTTCCTCATTGTCTCAGGAGATTGACATGATGGATTGCATTGTCCCACCTAGGAAAGGGAACCAGGTTGGGTTCTTACAAATATTAGATGCGCATAGGATTTTTATATTTACATAAAGAAAAATTTTTACAAGGTTTTTTCTCTAACCTGTGACTTATGTTACTCTTTTTTTTTTTTCTTTTTTTTTTTGGTAGACGAATACCACACCACCTTGAACAAGAACCTCGTGAACTTTCTCGACCTAAACTAGATCCTTAGGTCAGAAATTTTTCTACATAAAGATGGTCAACTCCGGGTGGTGCATATAATCCTCGGGTTTGAACCGATCTCTAAACGCTTCTAAAGCCCGAAGAACGTAATTAGAGCTAAAGACCGACAGTTAGCTTTAATTGACGTAGTAGTTCCTAGTTTTCTGTTAACAGATCCTCCTCTAGCNTTTAGGTAATATGTTTAAATTTTAGAACTTATAGTCTGTCTCATGTTCAAACAAAATTTAATATGTTGCATTTATTTCCTTTCCTTTTCTAGTTTTAAATCAACAATCATCATCAAGTGCATCAGCAAATACCAGCTCCAAATTGGGTTCTAGCTCAAGCAAACGACCCATAATTAGTGTTGAAGATTGATAACTGACTTGGTATGTTACTGCCTTTGGCCTCTTACTGTTATAAACTTGCTGTCCTTTAATAAGGTATTATTTGTTAAATATTTTTTTGTCTTTTGTAGGCGAAATCACTTATTTTGTAAAGGAGACAACCTTTTGGGAACATTTTGGAAGCTTTTTTGTAAATTGCTTTTCTAACAATATTAGTCTTAATACTTATAGAAAATAAATCCTAGGAATCATATAGGTTTTCTTTTCTATTAGTTATAAGCTTGAGTATTTGTCATTTAATGCTTTGGGAAAGCTATTTTTTTTGGACCTGTGGTATTTTATAATTTGTAATTAATTATATTGCTGGGAACATTGTATAGCCAGTAAGGTTACTGCCTTCTTATGATTTACTACCTTGTGGAAACATTGAATTACTGCTGCCTTTGTGTGGTTGTTGGAAACATTGAATTACTACTGCCTTTGTGTGGTTGTTGGAAATACACATGTTTTGTGTATTGTTTTGCTGTTTTGTGTATTGTTTTGCTATTTTGTCTAGGTTATTTGTTGTGTTAGTCAATGTGGCTGTTTAAGAAGTCACAGGTGGTGAAAAATAGGATTTGGTGTTACTTGTGTTGTGCTCTTTAGTTTTTGTGGTCAATGTGTGAACTGTGGATGCTTAACAGATGTAAAAATAGGTTTATTTTGTGCTGTTGTGGGGTATGAAGTCCAGGATATTTAATGCTTAACATGTGGTAAAAATTGGCTTATTTTGTGACCTAGGGTGAGGATTTTTTTCCAAGAAGTTTTTGTTCTTAAGGCCCAATATATTTCTAAGTTAAGTAGCTTAATTTAAGTTTACTTGAAGGCTATTAAAAAAAAAAAAAAAAAAAAAAAGGAAAACGGAGGCCCACCTATTTTGACACCCAAATAATTTTTAAAACTGCCAAACTCCTTAATTTGGGCTGAAAGGGTTGAAAAAATTGAACCTAAACTTTTTTTTACAAAAGTCCAAAAATTGGGCCCATTAATGGCTCGAAGCACCTAACCGACAACTTCGACCCGCCCATCCGATGGCCCAAATCACCGGATCTGACCAGACTATTCGGTCGAATACGGGTCTAAGATCCAACAACCCGACTCAAACGGGTCAAGTTCGGTTTCGGCCCAAACCCGAACCAACCCGACCCGTGGACAGGCCTATTAATATCTCTTTTCATTTGGAGATTTACATTTGGTGAGCTCTTTAAGCAAAAACAACAAAATAAAGAGTGGGAAGATATATAGGCACAAGTCTATGCATGTCTCAAGATCAACAAAACCATTCACTAATTATTCATGACAAGATTGAAAATCTATTTACAATAGTTACATAGATTTCAAGATTTCTCCTACAAAGATATGAATGCATATGAGATAAGCTAAGCTCGTAGATGCACAAAGCCATTAGTACAAAGGTACAAGGCAAAACATGTTTTGAGACAAAACTCAACAAAGTCGATCAAACTTTTTAGATTTTCTACTTTTTATGCGTTTTTGGATTTTTGACATAAAAGCAAGAAAAGATTGATAAAAAACAATGTAAAAACATTTTAAAACAAAGCAAATAAATAAACAAATTCACAACACTCAAAAGCAAAAAGCATACTACTAAACATAATCACAAAGCATAGGAAGAATTGACGCATGGATATATTATAATGCTTATGCATGATTACCCTTCGTCACCCACACGTCACGTGTGTTTGGGGTGACATCCTTAACGGATTAGGTATGAGAGGTAGGACTGTCAAACCTTCTTGTGAAGCTTTCCAAGCAATTTGTGAAGGCACCGATCATCTTCATCATGTCCATCATTCCGGGATCACGGTTTTGACTTCTTAGTTGCTCACCACCCCAAGACCTCTTGTCGTTTCTTCTTCCTCGTGATCGAGGAGCACTTGCATTGTTTAATGCTCTCAGCTTATAATAGTTGGGTCTAGTATGTCCTTGCAATCTGCAATGGTGACAAATATGATTCATTCTAGGACCCCGTTGTAATCTTGGAAGTGATCCTCCTCTAGCTTCATGTCTGGCTTCTGATGGATTATAGAATATATTAAACACCCGTTGATCAACCACATTTTTCTTCTTTTCAATCTTAACTTTATCAAGAATAGACTCTTCTATAATTGGCTCTTTGGCCTTCACAAACCTCACTTCTTTGGTGACATTGGCTGATAAGCTACTCCCTCCGGTATATCCTAACCCGGATTTAACTGATGAAGGTTTTTGAGATGAAATAACATCTTCTAACTTCTTGGAGGAGACCCTCTCTATCTTGACATGTGCTTGCACTACCTCTTGCTCAAGAAATCGAATTTTTGAGTAAGCTTCTAACAGCTCTCATTCATTTTCTCCACTTCACATTTAGTCTCCTTGTATTGCACTAGAAGAATTCTGTAGTCTTCCTCGGCCCTCTTCATCTTTTTAATGGTTGTGTTAGCCACCTTAGCATATTCACCAATCTTCTTAAGGAGTGAATTGTAGATCTCTTGCAATCCCACTACTTCTCCATCTTCCTCATCTTCAGATTCCTCAACTATTCCAATAGACTCCAAATCAGAGTGCTCACCAAGCTCCTTCACAAGTGTACCCAAATCATCTGAGGATTCCACATGTGCAATGGTCATAAATGCGGAGTAGTTTCCTTCTCCGTCACAGTTTTCCTCAAAATCAGAATTTGATGAATCTGAGTCACTTAGAGTAGTGGCATAGGTCTTCCCCTTTGATTTCAAATAATTTGGACATTCTTTCTTGAAATGTCTGTGTCTGTTGCATTCAAAGCATATATTCCTTATGAAGACTAGGATTCTCTACCATCTTTTCTTCTGAATTCCCTTTTCTCCTTCCCGGAATTCTGAAATTTCCCTTTGTCACTAGATTTCCCACTGTTCTTAAGTTTTAAGAACTTCCGGAAGTTTTTCACAAGGTACTCCACATCTTTATCTACAGCATCTTCTTCCGAAGAATCATGAGATACTAGCCTCTCATCAATTGTCTTAAGAGCAAGAGATTTGCTCTTCTTTTACGTAGGCAGTGACAATTCATATATCTGAAATGAACCAACCAACTCTTGAACTTTGATATTGTCAAGATCTTTGCTCTCTTCAATAGCGGTTACTTTGGCACGAAAACTTTCCAGTAGTGACCGAAGGATCTTCCTTACTATTTTAGAATCCTCCGTCTTTTCTCCCAAATTAAATTTGCCGACAACCACCTCATTCAACTTGCTATAAAAAGAGTCAAAGGACTCATCCTTACTCATCTTGAGCTCCTCAAAGCGAGTGGTCAACATCTGTAGTTTGGTGTCTTTCACTTTCTTTGTTCCTTCATAAGTAGTCTCCAGAATCTCCCATGCTTCCTTAGCAATAGTGATATGTGAAATCCTGTGAAATTCTTCTGGAGAGACACCACAGAAAATAGCATTCAAGGCTTTACTATTAGCATTAGCCGCCACAAGTGCTGCCTTATCCCAAGTGGATTTAGCAGCCTCCGGCTTAGTCTAACCCACTTCAACTGCATCCCACACAGCATCATCAATAGAATACAAAAATGCCCTCATTCGAACTTTCCAAAATGCATAATTATTACCATAAAAAAATGGTGGCACATTTAGAGATTGAGACCTATCCATCTCAATGCAGGGTCAAGGATCGCACTAAGGTGTTTAAACCGCAACAAGTGCACCCACTCTGATACCAATTGAAAGTTTAAATAGTGTTGAAAATACTATGAACGTTTAGACTCCCAAATAACAAATTACCAATTCAAGTTTTATATCAAACAATGTATGTGTGGAAAAAGATACCAAGCTTTTTAACAGAATTGATAAACAATCTAAACCAATTAAAATCACATCCACAACAGAAATTAAAAGGTAAAGATTAAGGGAAGAGAGATGCAAACACAAAGACAACAAGGCGATGTGTTATCAAAGAGGAAACCAAAACCCTCGGCGTAAAACCTCTCCGTCGCCCTCCAAGCGGTCAAAAATCCACTAGAAAATGTAGTTGGGATACATGAACAATAATAGACCCTCCAAGCCTAATCTACCTAGGTACCTAAGCCTTCCAAACTTCTTGCTCTAACGAGATTACGCCGAACCTTTGTCTTTTCTAGCTTGCCAGATTCTGCTATAAACCATAGCATCAACCAATAACCATTGGTCTCTTCCAAACTGCTTCTCTTAGCACCAAAAGAACCTTCTCACAGACGTGGGTATGGTGAGAAAAGGATTTGGTCAAGAACCTTTCAATGATGTATCAATGGAGAGGAAGAAAGTAGAGGAATTTGAAGAGTCTCTTAGGTGAAGATTGTGGATGAGTCAATCTTATTTTTCTCTAGGGTTTCTCTCTCAAAATTCTCTCTAGAAGCTCCCTACATTTCGTGGGTATAAGGGTCTATATATAGTAGGGTGAGAAAGGAATGCGAAGAGTCAGTTTTTCCTAAACAGGGTGGTCTGGCGACTTGGCCTCGCGACTGGACTTAGTCGCGAGTTCAAGCCGTGAGCTAATGGCCTGGCCAGCCTAGGACTTTTGTCTTGTAGTGTAACAGCTGGCATAACTCTTCAGCTCTCCTACATGCTCCACATGTGTGCCAACTTTGGCGGCTTGCCAGTCGCGAGTCACCCACGAGTCCAGTCGCGAGTCTCTGCGTCCTTGCACAATCTTGAGCAATTCTTCACACTCTCTCACTCACTACCCTTACATGATTCTCATCTAAATACAGGGTTACTAATTGCTAAAATACAAGCAAATTTGGCACGAAATAAAGCCAACAAGATGGTTGATTAAATTCAACCTTACATCATACAAGAAGGAGGTCTTTGGCCTATAGAGCTCTTACCCAAGGATATTGGTAGTCGAGCATGCAAAAAAAACTTCCTAGGATTATGTAAGTAAGTGTGATCAGTGTTAAGAGGTATGCCCTAAATATTCACCAACCTGGGAGGGTTCTGAACCCACTTTCCAACCCTGGGCCATTTGCTTAATGGGGCTTAGACATAGTGGGACCATTTCCTCGAGCCACAGGAAATCGAAAATGGCTCATTGTCGGGACAGACTATTTTACTAAGTGGGTAGAGGCTGAACCTTTATCCAATATCAGGTATGTGGATGCTAAGAGGTTTATATGGAGAAATATCATCACTAGGTTTGAAGTCCCACATATATTAATCGTAGATAATGGTCTTCAATTTGATAATAAAGCCTTCCGAAGATACTGTGGAGAATTGGGGATCAGGAATAGGTATTCTACTCCTGCTTATCCACAAGGGAATGGTCAGGCCGAGGCTACAAATAAGGCCATAGTGTCTGGGTTGAAGAAAATGTTGGATGATGTGAAGGGAAGGTGGGTGGATGAATTGTCCCACGTGTTATGGACTTATCACACCACACCTCGAAGATCAACTAGAAAGACTCATTTTTTAATAACTTATAGGGCAGAAGCAGTAATCCCTATTAAGTTAGGGTTCCCAACCCGAAGAATTGATCAGTTCAGCATTGAGGATAATAATCGCTTGCTTTCAACCAACTTGGAATTGGTTGGGGAAAGAAGAAAAGTCGCTGCAATGAAGATGACACATTATCAGCAGAGGCTTAAGTAAGGATATGACAAAGGAGTGAAGCTAAGACCACTAGCCCCAAGAGATTTAGTTTTGAGAAAGGTGGTGGGGAAAGCAAAGGACCCAGCCTGGGAAAAGTTGGGTCCCAACTAGGAAGGCCTATACAGAATAACGTAAGTGGCTGGTATTGGGGCTTTTTATTTGGAAGACTTAGATGAAAATATGATTTAACGTCCTTAGAATGTAAATAATTTACGGCGTTATTACTATTAATGATATGAAGTTCTTTTTATTCAAGTCTGGCTCATTTGTGCTTTACTATGGCTGTGAGTTGTGTGGTAATTAATGGAAAAGTTTCTAAGTGTTAAATAAAATCTTGGTCTTGTTCGACTCCTCAAGTCACAAACCTTGGGTAAATTAACCTTTATGTAAGGAATTTCTAAGTGTTAAACAGAACCTTGATCTTGTTCAACTTCTTGGGTCACGAACCTTAGGTAAATTAACCTATATGTAAGGAATTTCTAAGTGTTAAATAGAACCTCGGTCTTGTTCGACTCCTTGGGTCATAAACCTTGGATAAATTAACCTTTATGTACGGAATTTCTCAGTGTTAAAAAAAACTCGGTCTTGTTCGACTCCTCAGGTCACAAACCTTGGATAAATTAACCTTTATGTAAAAACTTTCTAAGTGTTAAACAGAATCTTAGTCTTGTTCGACTCCTCAGGTCACAAACCTAGGGTAAATTAACATTTATGTAAAAAATTTCTTAGTGTTTAGTAGAATCTTGGTCTTGTTAGGCTTCTTAGGTCACAAACCTTGGACAGGTTAACACCTATGTGAAATTTTCTAAGTATTGAATAAAAGCATAAGTCTTGCTTGCCTCCTCGGATTACAGGTACAAGGCAGATTGGTCTCTTAGCATCCTAAGTCCAAAGTAAGGTAAGTTTTGGCTTGTAATTTTTACTAAGTGTCAGAATATTGTTACGAATTACTCTAAGTGTCAATCCAATAACTTTCTTAAGGTTCATTCAAGATTGAATTAGATAATGTAGGGAATAGATTAATTAAAGGTTAGCATGTTTCAAATAATATTAAAAAATGAAGTAGCAGAAGATATACTTGGACAAATTAGACTTAAATAGATGAAAAAGTGTAAAGCAAAGATTGGTTATATTCATTGAAGTTTAGGAGCTGGATTGCAATAAAAGAAAAAGGGGGCATCAACTAAACTTAAGCCTGATTACAAAATTGACTAAGTAGCTCTTAACCTAGGACTAAGTCATGCTGACGCCTCTTTCTCATTTTCTTTCTCTTTCTCCTTCTTCTTCCTCTTCAGCTGCCCCACTTCAACTACCTCTTCGAACTCCACGTCCACAACAGCTGTTAGAGGTGGTTGATCTTGTCCTTTCTCCATGGTAGGTGTGGCAGCTGGAGTAGTGGTAGGCTAGACCAAGGCAGAGGCAGAGCCAGGGTCAGCTGAAGGTTGAGGGAGGCTGGGGACAAGGCGTAGGGCTAGAGGATAGTATACTCTATCAAGAGCCCAGTATACTTTATTAGAAGCCTTAAGCTTTGATTCAGTACTAACCCCAGCTACAGTGAGGGCCTAACCCCATACCTCAAGGCAAAAGGCTCGAGCGACGTCTCTAAGTTGGGCAGTCGGACTCTGGGCAGTCTTGGTCATGCCCGCATCGTAGGACGCCTGCTCGACCTTAACCTTCCCGGCATCCTTTGCCTCCAGCTGCTTCTGCTGTTGTTTAGTCTTTACTATGGCCAAGGCCAAATGAGTCTCAGCCTTTTTCTGAGAAGCCCTAGCCTCCTCTACCTGTTTCTTAAATCCAACTACGACAGATTCACCATTTTTCCTTGATTTTTCTACCTCAGCCAAGTGGAAGAGAGTGTCCTTGAACCTCTTCTTGGTCTCAGCGTGGGTCTTCTTAGCTTCCAAAAGCTTGCCTTTAGCCTCACGAGCTTTGCCCAAGGCGTGGTCCACCCATTCCTCAACCACAAAGGCTGCTTGCACAAACTATAATATTGTTGTGGGTTAGTATCTATACATGTGCCGCGTTAATTTATGAAAAGAAAAAGGTAATTACATACCTTGGCAAGGTCTCTCTTTAGAGACAAGAAGACCTCAAGTTTCCTAAAGGACTGAAGCTCTTGCATGTCTTTAGGTAGGAAGAGGGCCTTTTTTAGACATTCAGCAAGAATGCCTGACCTGTCCTTCTGGGGATCCCTGAGGTTGGCATCGTCCATAATAGGGCTCCCTAAGCTCAGCATAAATGAAGGCCTCCAAGCAGAGGCCTTTGGCTGCTGTTCCCCTTCAAAACCTTTAGAGGTCCTAGAGGGAACACTTTTCTTCTGTTGGGCTCTGGTCGTTTAAGCCTCCTTAGTTGGGGGGTACTAGGAAGGGCATTTGATTTCCCCTTCCTTAGCACCTTCAAGTCCTTTACCTCTTTTACCTCCTTGACCCCTTTTTTCTCTTTTTGTCTGCAACGTTACTAGAGGACGCACATGTGGGAGTAGAAGTTAGTGGTCGGGGAACTATTAGGACTGCTAGGGAAGCACCCCCAACGTGGGTTGTAAGCAACGCTAGCCAGTCTAGGGTCTTTTCTTCGAGCACCATCCCTTCAGGCTTGTTAGCTTCTTCTGGGCTAGTGCTGACATGGGCAGGAGGTAAACAACATTGTAAAGGGTTGGAAAGGTCTTCAGGGTCCTCTTGCTAGTAGAAAACCTCAAAGTCTTTATCTGTCACTTCTTGGATGGGTTCAGGAGTGGACTCCTTAGCTTCGTCGTCCAAAGTTATAGGCGGCTCTTGAGAGTAAAGGAGTTTGGTTACAAGTGGGGCTGAAAGTTAAGCGTCTCAGGTTCCTGCTAGAGGAGGATCTGTTAACAGAAAACTAGGAACTACTACGTCAATTAAAGCTAACTGTCGGTCTTTAGCTCTAATTACGTTCTTCGGGCTTTAGAAGCGTTTAGAGATCGGTTCAAACCCGAGGATTATATGCACCACCCGGAGTTGACCATCTTTATGTAGAAAAATTTCTGACCTAAGGATCTAGTTTAGGTCGAGAAAGTTCACGAGGTTCTTGTTCAAGGTGGTGTGGTATTCGTCTACCAAAAAAAAAAGAAAAAAAAAAAAGAGTAACATAAGTCACAGGTTAGAGAAAAAACCTTGTAAAAATTTTTCTTTATGTAAATATAAAAATCCTATGCGCATCTAATATTTGTAAGAACCCAACCTGGTTCCCTTTCCTAGGTGGGACAATGCAATCCATCATGTCAATCTCCTGAGACAATGAGGAAGTCCTCATCCATACCCTTGTTTGACTTAGGCATATAAGATATTAACCCAACGGATGGGACCCTACATTTGATGTAGTATTTGGTTTCCTTCCCTTTCTAGCAGTTGTATACCCAGTTCATATCATGCCATGTGAGGTTAGTCCCTATTTTACGATTTATCATATCTATGCTACCGAGGACCCTAAAAACGTTGGGGGAGCATTATGTGGGGGTTAGCTTATAGTTCATCAAGGAGTCTTTAGTGACCATACCCATGAGAATTTCCATCCCGTCTTCTATAAAGACGATTATCAGAATCACTACTGAGCCAAGAGGTCTATTCATAACTAACAATTCGCCCAATTCACAGTGTTGGAGTTCAACACTATTAGGGATCCTATATTGAGCCCTAAAGGTGGCCATGCCTTCAGGGGTATCTACTAGCCTAGCAAATCTACCCATGTAAATTTATGGTGTAGGCAATAAAAAATCTACGTACAAAAGAAAATGAATCCAGACGCACTTAAAAGTAATATAAGAGTCTTTCCTCGGGCTGTCGCTTCAACGAAAAATTGCCAAATGAATAAATGGAGTAAAGCCAACCTTAAGCTCTCCTTATATAGGGGTGAAAAATGGGTGGTAAATTTCCTGCTCGTAAATCTAGGTAAATAAGGGCCGTAGGACTACCATCGTACCATAGAACGTGGGGGGACAAGCAACTGCCTGACGCAATAAATACGAGATTGTGAATACCCAAGCATTAGGAACATGTTGAAGACAGGTGAAAGGACGTTACCACATGGGAACGCATTTGGCATGTATCAAGTGAGGTTGTGTAACTAAAACCTTGCCTTTTATCTCAAAGATAATAGCAAAATTTTAAGGGGCTATTGTGAGGGCCGAAGACTGAGGAAGGGTACAACAAGCTGTGGTTGTCACTACAAAGGCATTGTGAGCCCGGAGAGGGAATCTACTTGAGGATAGGAGGAGAAGATACAAAATACTTCTAGGAAGTCTGAATGAGGAGGATGGGATTTAGAGAGAGAATCGTGGTAGGTGAAGGAAGTTTCTAATGAAAGTTCACATACTACCTCTGCATTAAACGACTGGCAACAACTTTATCAGCTGCATTGGTGAGGAAGTGACTTGAACAGTGGAATTCACAACTAAGCAGGTCCTTTTACCACCTTCAACAAAAGGGTACAAGTGTCATAAGGAGAGTCTGGGTAAGTGGGGATGAAGGGCAATGATGCGATGGGCTGATGAGTATATAAGGAAAGTAAACTTCTAGATGAAAAGGGGAGAGAAAAATAGTCTAAGGACAGAAAATTAGGGCAAGAACAGTAAGAGAAAGAGAGTGACCAGTTTATTATCTAGTGTAAAGCTTTTTCCTCGGACGAACTTGTAAAGAACCTCTGATATACATAAACTTTAAATTTTGGTCATTTCCTCTTTGATTAGATCCTCGGGCTAAGCCCCCTCCCCTTGTTTTATCCTACTCTCTGTACAAATATCTATTGGTTTAGGCCTTGCTGGGTTGCACAGATTCCACCATTCTAAGTGGGTTTGGGCTGTTTGGTTTTTGGGTCCTTACAATGTAGTTTAAAATTTAACACTTTACTCACATGATGTTAGCTCAGTTAAAGTTCTGTAACCCACTTCCGTTAAAAATATGGCTAAATATGTAATTTTATTTCACTTTTATGTTTCTTTCCTCCAAAAACACAAAAATACAAGATTAAAAAGAATTCAAAAGAACCATGGTTTTAAAAACCGGTACGGTGAAAGAACCGGTTGATGAGCTAATTACCGGTTTTCTAGTCGGACTGGGGTCTGACTGATGGTCTATCCAGTGACGTCAAAAATAATTGAATTATTATTTATTTAAATTATATAAATAATTAATACTTTTTAATTATATATAAAAATATATATTAACAAGTGTGTGTGTGTCCGACCTCTATAGGGAGAGAGAAAAATACAGTCTTTTTTTATCCCCTGAAAAGTCAAAACGTTTTCAAAACCCTTTTGCTCTCTCTCTCTCTCTCTCTCTCTCTCTCTAAAATTCCAAGGCTTTGATTTTGAATCAAATTCACTCTAAGGGTTGGTGGGTTTGCTTTTTTTTTTTTTTGGATTTGAGAGAAACAGAGTAGGACAGCTTAAGTTACATGTGTCAACTCTAAATCTCTAACAAAAAAAGAACAAAATCCCAACTTTGAACAAAAAAAAAAAAAAAAAAAAAAAGGGAAACAAAAATCATACCTTAAAAAATCGTGTGTTAATTTCAAGTTTGAAGACTGAAAACCCACACGTACACAACTTTTAATTCCTGAATAAAATTTAAACATGAACAAAATTAATCAAACAAATGAACAAAGAACAAAAAACAAAAGTAAATGGTTTAGGTTTCAACTATTTCTAGTTAGGGTTTCAAATTATAAAACTATGGGGTTATTTCATTTTAATAGTAGATTTTCATAGCATATATAATCAATGAGAGACTAAAAAAAAGAGAAATGAGAAAAGGAGAACACATACCTAGGCTCAGCCCATATGATCGGCGGCAAGGAAAGGAGTGGCTGCTGGTGGTGGTGGCGACGGCAGCGGCTAGGTGTGAAGAACTTGTAGTGAGAAGCTAGGGTTTGGACCTTGGAGTTGGAGTAGAGAAAGGCAAAGAGAGAACTGAGAGTTTGAGAGAGTGGTCTGTTCATTGCTTTTAAAGAGTGAAGATTGAAGACTGATGAAGTGATGAAGATTTGAGATTTCATATGAAATCGATGAAGAGACTGCAAAGATTAGACTTTAGAGTTGAGGATTTGGTGAAGAGATTTCAGGTTTTGAGGATTTGAGAGAGAGAGAGAGAGAGAACGTCTGAGTCTATTATGTCTGAGAGTGAGAGTCTGAGAGATATGAGATTGAGATTAGAGAGAGAGAGAGAAAGGTCTAAGCTGAGGGCCTGAGGCCATGGATTTGGTGAGAGAGTGGTTAGGTGAAGACTGAAGAGAGATTGAGGTTGTTGATCTTGATTCGGTGAAGAGTGAGAGAGATTCCGTGTGAGACTTGATCACTTGAAGCCGTTGGGAACTTGGGATATGAGATGAAGATTGAGATATCTAATCAAATATTTTACCTTTAATTGTGACCGTGGATTGTGATATTAGTTTAATTGTAACCGTTGATTTTTAATAGCTAGGGCTATAGAGTTTATGATGTCTCTGTACTGTGCTAAGGCTGTAGAGTTTAATTATAGCCATTGATTTAAAACTAAATTGATTTAAACGGCTGGATTTAAAATTAGGAATTTGTGCCGGTTAATCAGGCTTCTGTCCACTGCACGTTACCCACTGACCAAAGCTGAAGATGTGATGTGAGTGCTTGGCAGGTTGAGTGGAAAGGGAGACCAGTGCTTTATAATTATAAGTTTATTTTACCAAATATTCGGTCGGGTTGGGTTATTCGGATTTTTTGTTGTGTAACCCGAAACCCGAACTAAAGAATCGGTTCCTCTTAAAATAGCACCCGTATCCGACCAATGCATGCACTCAGATTCACCTGTGGACCTTTGGGTCGGGCGAATTTGGTCGGGCGGGGTCGGATTACATGGGTTGCTGGACAGCCCTAGATATTAAGCTGCAAAAGTCTGTTGCACATACTAGTATTTGACTAGAAAAAAGGGAAAGTGACCAAAATAAAATGTATGATGCCAAAAAAAAGTCAAAGGCTAACTCATCAAATTGAAATATTGAAAATTTCAGGCATCGATTTCACAATAAGATGTATTGATTCAAAATGATCAAATGATATGATGTATATGGAGCCAAATGAAAAGCTTCAAAGAAATGTTCTCAAGTTTATGTGGGAGGTCATATATGCATATTTCTATAATTGAGATGGGTCACATTATCTAGTGCTAGTTGTGTATGCCTTGATTGAATTGATCATTGAAGTTTCACATTAGACTAAGGACTATCTCATTTTTGATATTCACTCGTAACACACAAGTCTATGTTCAATGAATGCCATATTTATTTGTGTGATTGTACTTGTTTAAATGTGTTTTCATAAGCTCAATCTTTGTTGATCAAACACAAAAAGATTTTTGAGTGTTTTAGCTTGTTTTTGAAAAGTATTTTGTTTTTACAAAAATGTCAAAAATTTCAAAAACAGTGTTGCCCTGTTTTAGCGACTTAATCGCGGGTTGGTCCAGTTATATGCCCCAGTCGCGAGCCCACTTCGAGATTTTTCGCGGCTCACTGGCGAGTCAAGGTCTCAGTTGCGAAAAATACTTAGAAAATTTTTCAAAATTTGAGTTTTTATGTTTTTCGTGACTCAGTGTGGCGACTTGTTCGCGGGTAGAAGGTCCAGTCGCGAGGGTTACACAGTGATTTTTGTAGCTCACCTGGCGACTGTCTCGCGGGTAGACCATCCAGTCACGAAAAAAAACTTAGAAAATTTTTTAGGAATCTTTATTTCAAAGTGTTTTGCGGCTTACTTGGCGACTTGACCCAGTTGCGAAAAACGCGTGTTTTGCGTTTAAAGACAGTTTTTCAAAAACTTTATAGTTTTTCCTCAAATTTTTGTGACTATTTATTGTCTTCCTCATTTCTCTCTCTCAAACACTCCGAGTCTCTCTTCACAAAGCAACCATTTTTGCATCATTTCTACTCCAATCTTCAAGAAAAAGGTATGGGTTTTTCTTATTCTTACCTATTATTTCTTGTTTTTGCTTAATTTTCTTGTTTTGAGAGGTGTTTTTGAGTTTTGAGTTTAATGTGTTCGAACTTGGGTTGGATTAATGTTTGTTGAGATTTGGTGTTTTGGCCTTGGCAAAATTTTGTTTCTAGTATTCTAAACATGTGTGTTTTCATGATTTAGTTTATCAGAGGTGATTGCTTGTTATTTCTCTTACCTATGTTGTTATTGGTTCGGATTTACTGGGTTTTTCTCTGTGTGAGTGTTTGGCTGGTTTTATATGGTTGATATTTTCTTTAATTACTAAATATAGTGTGTTGCTTCTGCCTTGTAGTTATTGTCTACTCTAAGTTGGTTTGATCATTTCATTCTCATGAAGTTATATCTCATTGTCATATGATTTGTTTTGATTTAATTTGGTTTTCACTGCTTCTGTTCAACTGTTTATTACTTGTTGAAGTATGTGGTTGGAAATGTGCTCTAAAGAGCTCGTGGTTGTTTAAACTGTGCTCTTTGTCACAATAAGATATGCATTATATTGTTGATAAAGTGTTCTATCCTTTTCTGATCTGTGATACCTCTTTTACTGTCTGAATCTCAACTGTATATGGACTGAATGGTGATAACAAACAACCTATTTCTTAAATGTTGCTAATGTTTGAATTTCATCCATTGTGCTATGTCTTGTTGTGGCCTTTTCTGCTTATTTACAGATGGCCCCATCTCCTACAAAGAAGAAGACTCCTGCTAAGAAATCTGACAAAATGTTGAAAATGGACCCTAACCTATTTAGGTCGGTTCAACACTTTGAGAGATATAGGGATTCTTTCTTGAAGGGAATCATCATTCAGGAAAGATTTGTTGACTTAAGGGATTTGAAGGACACCTTCATTCCAAGTTGTTTTGAGGGTAGAGGTTGGGAAAAATTGTTGAGTGACCTACCTGCTGTCTGTGAGCCTTTAATAAGAGAATTCTATGCAAATGCTGTGATAAAGGAGGAGAAGTTGAGCTGTTGGGTTAGAAGAAAGGAATTCACCATAGATGCACATGACATTGATGAGGTGCTAGATCTTGAAGAATTAGAGGACTCTGACTTCATCAACTACAAAGACAGGATGCTCTCTATTGAAACTATCCAAACTCGCATTGGTGGTCAAAGAGAAGGGAGATGCCTCAACACTATAGCATTTCCAGTTGACATGAGGTGCCTAACCACCATCATGATATTCAATTTGTACCCAGTGAGGAAACTGAGTACAATCAACAATGCCAGAGCTATCTTTCTCATGGAACTTAAGGAGAAAACCTTTATTGACATCAGCTCTCACATCTTTGACACTATAGTGGATGAGACTAAAACCACTTCGAGGCCCAAGCTGATCTTTCCTAGCCTTCTTATGAGGCTTTTCAGATTAAAAGGTGTTGAGATCCCTCAAGATATCAGCACCATGCCTACTCCTTCAGCCATCAACAAGTCAGCCATCAACAAGCTAACCATCATTAGAATTCAAGTTCGTCTTTCAGGTGATGAAGAAGAAGGTGACCAAGGAGAAGGTGATCCTATGGAAACTGAAGCAGAAGCTGCAGGACAATCAGTCACACCCAAAAGCAGATTCAAGAGAAGCAGAGCTTCAACCTCATCAGCTGCACCTCCAGATGCACTTCAGATCATCCTGGAGAGGATTGATGGACTCAGAGAAGTTCAAAATGAGCATACCGGAAAGGATGGCACCAATTCAAGATCAGCTCAACGTTCTTTCCATTAAGTTTGACAGTCTTAACTCACAACAGTAACCCTTTGGCCATTCCGGTCAAAAAGGGGGAGAATTCTTTAGGGGGTAGCTCTTGAAGGGGAGTGCCTTTTTTAGGGGGAGCATGTTACAAACAATGTTTTACTTTATGTTTAATTCTTTTTGATACACTATGGTTATCATGTTGTTTTTATGGTTTAAAACTCATGGTCTTGTTTGTTTTTGAATCTTTGGTTTATTAGTTGATGATGTTTATTCAGTGTTTGTTTACTGTGTTTGTACATGTTGCTTTTGTACCTGTTGCTTTGGTAAGCTTTTAAGGTTTTTAGGTCTTTGTACTCATGTTGCTTTTGTAAGCTTTTAAGGTTTGTTTCCTTACATTTATAGGCTTTTATGGTTTGTACCATGTTTATGCAGCCTTTATGCTTTGTTGCCTAGTACTTCTAGCTAAATGTTATGCATGTTCTTTAAGTACTCTCACTCTTGTGCCCTAATAAGATTTTATTCCTAGATGCATATACTTCATATATTGTGCATTGGTTGAGTGTTGGTCATTCAAGTGATTTGCTTTGTGCTTATTAGTTTGAATGTTCAGATGTTCATTCCAAGTGTGAATGAGCATTGTGGTCACTATCTTACAGTGATTACTTGTTTGGTCAAGCCATGGTTTATTACTTTATTCCATTGTGCTTGTTCGCATTGTGCTTGCTCTATATGCATTACAAGTTTTCTACATACAATGAACTTATTGTGTTATTGTGTTTCAGGAGATTTTTTGGTCATATGGTTCAAGAGCTTCATAGATTCTAGAGTTAGGTGTGAGTGAGTTTTCCAACTGTTCCCAACTCACGCGTTAAGTCTAGAGTTTTTTGTAGGGTTTTGTCACGGAATAGCCAAAGGGGGAGATTGTAAGGTTGAATTTAATCAACCATCTTGTTGGCTTTATTCCGTGCCAAATTTATTTGTATTTTAGCAACTAGTAACCCTGTATTTAGGTGAGAATCATGTAAGGGTAGTGAGTGAGAGAGTGTGAAGAATTGTTTAAGATTATGCAAGGATGCAGAGACTCGCGGCTAGACTCACGGGTGACTCACGACTGGCAAGCCGCCAAAGTTGGCACACGTGTGGAGCATGCAAGGGAGCTGAAGAGTCATGCCAGCTGTTGCACTAAAGGACAAAAGTCCTAGGCTGGCCAGGCCGTTAACTCGTGGCTTGAACTCGTGACTAAGTCCAGTCACGAGGCCAAGTCACCAGACCACCATATTTGGGATAAACTGACTTTTCGCATTCCTTTCTCACCCTACTATATATAGACCCTTATACCCACGAAATGTAGGGAGCTTCCAGAGAGAATTTTGAGAGAGAAACCCTAGATAAAAAAAAGATTGACTCATCCACAATCTTCACTTAAGAGACTCTTCAAATTCCTCTACTCTCTTCCTCTCCATTGATACATCCTTGAGAGGTTCTTGACCAAATCATTTTCTCACCATACCCACGTCTGTGAAAAGGTTCTTTTGGTGCTAAGGGAAGCAGTTTAGAAGGGACCAATGGTTATTGGTTGATACTATGGTTTATAGCGGAATCCGGCAAGCTAGAAAAGACAAAGGTTCGGCGTAACCTCGTGGGAGCAAGAAGCTTGGAGGGTTTAGGTACCTGGGTAGATTAGGTTTTGAGAGTCTATTACTGTTTATGTATCCCAACTACATTTTCTAGTGGATTTTTGACCGCTTGGAGGGCGGCAAAGAGGTTTTACACCGAGGGCTTCGATTTCCTCTTCGATAACACATCGCCATATTGTCTTTGTGTTTGCGTCTCTCTTCCCTTAATCTTTACCTTTTAATTTCCATTGTGGATGTGATTTTAATTGGTTTAGATTGTTTATCAATTCTGTTAAAAGCTTGGTATCTTTTTCCGCACATACATTGTTTGATATAAAGCTTGAATTGGTAATTTGTTATTTGGGGGTCTAAACATTCATAGTGTTTTTAACGCTATTTGAACTTTCATATGACTCCCATATATTCCTTCATGTAACTCTTCTAACAAGGGTTCCACTGCCTCGGGATGTACACACAATGGATATGGCCCTGAATGAGAGCGTTTGTACAACTTCTGTTCCTTGGATAACCAATAACGAGAAGCCTTTCTACGTATCTTCTCTACCTCACCCCCATCCTCGGGCAGCAGTCCTTGTTTCAAGAAAGTAACCAAGGGATCCATCCAACTTGGCCCAACCTAAATATTGTGCACACCCACCAAGGGCTTCTTCATAAGACTGGAATTAGCCATGTCTTCAAAACATCAATGATTAATGATCATCTCTACCAAGAGAGTTGTAGTAACATCAATGATTAATGATCACCTCTATCAAGAGAGTTGTAGTTCCATGGGCAACTTTTAGTATTTTAGCTGAAATGTCGAAGGTTAAAATCTTCCATCCTCTAATTGTTGTAACTAATTTACTATAATTGTGTGTGTGTGTATATATATATATACTATTTGACTTATTTTTTTAAAAATATATTAAAGTATTATTTAAATGTACTATAACTATTGTCTTTAAGACATTTATTAACTAAAACTTTTTATTTTTTCATTAACTACATTTTTTTTCTAATACATTAACTAAAACTTTTTGAGAATAAAAGAAGAGAAATGTTAACCAACATCATGCAGTGCTTGTTAAGATTTCCCTATATGGGTCTCACTTAATAAAAAAGGAAAAAAGTTGTAAAAAAAACTGCCAAAAAAGATAAAAAGCTACAAAAAAAAAATGTTATTAACGGAAAATTATTAGGTACTCCCGGAGTACCATAAATGCGTACTCCCTCCTCTCACATAAATAGTGGGTCCCAGCATGAATTTAATTAGTGGGATCCACCATTAATGTGAGAGGAGGGAATACGTATTTATGGTACTCCGAAAGTACACAATAATTTTCCATTATTAACGGGCACCTTAAGGTGCTGATAACACAACAAATAAAAGAATAATGAACTATTATAGTCACTCTCTTTATTACATATTCATTGTACATACGCTGCCACATTACCAACCGTGTAAATAGGAAGTGTGTAATTAAGTGTGTTATGTGCCCACACTGCTACATAACACACACGCCCTGTTTGCCGAACGTGGAAATGGTAAGGCAGTTGGCCAACCCACCATAATTATATATTAATATTCCACAAAGTTTATTAAAGAGCCAATTGGACTGCACAGTAAGATAAGAAGAATAATTAATTAAGAGAAAAACTATTTGCAAGTGAGAAAAATGTAAAAATTGTTGGTGGCTTACTAGTAAATTAATGAATCAACACACATAATCCCAACCAAAATTACTTAATTTTAGAAGAAAGGCGCATACATTTACACATTTTGGATGTGAATTTTGACCAATCTACTATTGGTTTATATTTTTTTTCCTAATATCTTTTATACTTGCAAAATTTCTAATAGATCAAAGATTAATAATTATGTCATTAATTAAATGTTTAAATTTCAAGTTTTTGTAATATAAAATTATGCATAAAAAATAAGTTTAAACAATAGAATAGTAAATACCAGCCGATTGACACAAATTGAACATGTGTGTTTAAAAAATAAAAAACAAGCAATTTAATAGTTAGATTTTCAAAACATGTAATCTTGTTAATTTTTTTAGTAAGAGTAGTAACCATTGTGTAGCCACACTTTGCCCTTAAAAAAAAAAGTCAAATAGATTTTTACCCTATTAGATTAAATCACAAATAAAAAGTAAAGAATAAGTAAGGTATATATAATGATAATGAAGTTCCATAATGTTTTTTTCTTTCCTAATATTCGTGATCTTTACATTTATCGTCCATGAAAAGAAAGAGATCATTATTCCTTTTTTTTCATTTTCATTACACATCAATTCATTCCTTCCTTCCTACTCTTTTAAGCTATCTAGATTCTACTTTATTAGGGTGTATATAGGAGTTACAGGGTCTAGGGTTGGTCCTAAACAAGCTTTACATAAAGTTACGCCTCTTAGTTGTGGCCCAAAGCTACACTTCCTTAAAAAAAAAAAAAATTAACGTTGCTACATATTTTAAAAATTTAACCGTTAGATTGCATGTTCTCTATGCTCTCTTACAAAATATGTCAAATTTTGTGCTAATCAGATGTTATTTGCTACATGTTCTATAAACTTATGAGTCCATGACTCTTTTGAGAGTTATACCCCCACACTTCTTGGATATCATAATTTCACAATTTGAGTTTCTAAAACCCCACATTTTGGGTTTTCAACAATACCAAAATTCACATATATACACACATTGTAACTACATATATCAAAATGAAATAATAGAATATAGTGAATTTCTTTAAAATTATATGAATGATGTTAAAAATATCAAACTAATAACACAAATGGTATTCTTTCCTATACTTCATTTAAAGGTGGGCCACTTTATATTTTTGGACGCTTCATAAAAGGTGGGCCACTGATAATCAGCCCAAAATGCATTTTTTTAAAAAAAAAAAAAATTTGGACGCTTCATTCAAAGGTGGGCCACTGATAATTAGCCCAAAATGAATTTTTATAACTTTTGGGCTTAGGCCCAAAAACTTGTACAATTCCGATAAATAGTTCCTTTTACTTTTTAAGATTAACAACAAAGGCCCGACAGAGAAAAACAACCTTCGATGAATTAAACAGAGAGAGCGAAAGACTTTTTAGGGTTTTGCTTTCAACCGAAAAAAATAAAACACACATAGAGATAGAGAGCCCTGAGGGTTTAGGTTTTGCTTTCAACGTTGCTAATTTCCCAGGTTGTTTTCCTTTCTCTGCTATTTTTCATATATTATGCGTGAAATGTTTTGGTTTTTTGACAAGAAATCTGTACTAAGAAATAGTTCTTTTGGCAGTTCGAAATAGTAGCTTTCCCATCAAGGGGTTTTTCAGTGTTTTAAGTACTATGCTTTTGTTATGTAATGTTCCTGAATATGATACTAGAAATTTTTTCATTTTGGTTGCGTTGCATCTAATTCTACCCTAGTAGTAATTGATATTCGTGTAATGACCACGTTGTGAAAATTATAAATTTTGATTGGGAAATCTTACTTCAGCTTTGTATGTGATGGTCTAAATGGTTGCTTTGTATTTGAAATTCAATTTTGAAGTATCTAATGCTAATGGAGCTGATATGTGTGCCTATACCCGTGTCAATCAAATCAGTCATATGTAATTTTTGCCTACACAGATTCTCTTCCCCTCTCTCAGTCTTGGGTTCATATGTCATGTGTTTTGCTATCCAGCCTCAGGCTTTTGGCCTTCACCTTTTGATATACTGGCTTCAACTTGAACCTGATTGCCTATTTTTTGGTTTATTAAGGTGAATAGAGCATAAACCCAAAATGAAGAAGGAACCCGTATATAAAGAGAAGACGTTGGATGAGTTAAAGGTTTTATGCCATCGTAGTCTTTTGGAGTGGTCTCGTTGTTGGGATTTTAGTGATTGTTCTTCTCTCTCTGAGTTTTTGTCCTCCCTTAGCTTAGTTTCCTGACTTCCCTCTGTTTGTTGTGCTGTTTGTTTCTTTTTTTCTTGTTGTTCATCATCATGAACTTCTTGTATTTTTCATTTTTCTCTCATATATAATAGCTTTCTGATTACCTATCAAAAATAAATAAAAATCACCTAGTGCTTGCTACCAGCTTAAAATGTCCCCTCTCACTTTGGTTCTTTGGGAAAAACAGACTGGATTCTACAAGTTTGATTCCTATTGATAGTCCTGGACCTGGTGGAGAAGGACTTTGATGACGGTGAAGCCAGGCCTGTTGCGGTTGTGAAAAGTGTCAACGCGAAGGAGTGAATCGGAGGTCATGAGAGAGAGAGAGAGAGAGAGACAGAGAGGTGACATTCTTGAAAACTTTCTCATTTCTGTGACAGTGGCTCTCCAGTTTGTTATTAAATGTCTTGCCTGCCATGTGCTAAAAATTTTCCATGAATTTTTTTACCAAATTTCTATAATCTGGATGCATTTTATTTTGTTTTGTCCTCAGCAGAAAATATATGTTTCTTTTATTGTGTTTTTTCGATGCAATTAATTATAAGGTCTTGACATTGCCAGTTTGGAACCATCTTGGATGTTCTGTCTTTTTGGTCAGAACATCTTGGGGTTCCGTACTGTTATGAAAAATCTATTCATTCTTTTTATAATTCGATAGCTAGAGGTGGGAGAATTTGAATTCTAGATTTGTCCGTTGGAAACACTAGAGAATGCCAATTGAGCTACAAGGCTCTTGGCACAAGCTATACACATTAAACAAAATAAACGAATGAAAATAAGCTCATACAGCTTTTATTGGGAATTGGGAACTTTATCGCACCAAGGTTTGACCTCTAATTATAAGTGTATTATGTCCTTTCCTTTTGTCATTGCACTAGAATATAAATGTCCATCTACTTACACTGTTTCAAATACCTATCAAAAAAAAAAAAAGTTTGGATATCCTGTGACATAATTGAAAGCAAGCTTGTTATATGATACTCGTACGTATCTCAATACTCTAAAAGATGAATCTTTAACCAGGACACAATTACATGGGAAGAAAAAAAACCAATCACTATTACAACTACAGAATTCCCATAAAAAATAAAACTACAGGAGCAGAAGAAAAAATATAAACTTTCTGACAGGGGGAAGCTTAGAGTCTCTGTAGATATATGGGAAACTACTACCTTATGGATATCTACTTCACTGTCAGGATTTGCCTTTGTCCAGCTCCCTAATGGGACTAACAGTGGTCATGATAAAACCTGAAATTCAAAAGTGTGATTAGTGCTTGCATATATAAAAAGCAGCTAACATAGTACGAGTAGCTAAGAGATAGTTTTACCTGTAATTTGGTCTAAACCCTAATGGACTTAGTAAGAGATACTCTGCCAAAGTGTATTTCAAACCCTTAGCATTTTTATGTAATCGCCTTATTGCCATATCCACCATCATCTCAGGAACCGATGGAAACATCTTCTCTAAAAAATCCGCCGCTTGCATGTGGGAAGGGTTCTTTTAACATAACATACGGAACAAATCAGAAAAATAAAAATAAAGAAAGAGAATGACATATTAACAGTTTAATATTTCAAAACGATTTTCTTACCGCTAGACTCGGACGTTTGTTTTTGTCATGGTAGTGGTGTGCTGAATTTCGGATGAATTTTGGCAGCGAGTAAGGGCGGTTTTCATAACTGAGTGTGAACTTCCCTTTGTAGTGTAGTACATGATGCAGAATGCTTCCTGGAGCAATTTTTGTCCACCAGTGCTTGTAGCCATAGGTAGGATAAGCAAAGCAAATGAAGAAATCATCACAGTAGGTGTCTTTTTTATAATTTAGAACCAGATGCAAGAAATTGTCCCGTTCGACAGTACCATAAAATACTGGGTGTAAGACTTGCAGAAGAAAATATTCTTTCGGATTTTGAATAAAAATCTCCGAAAAAAACAGCAAAATCCCTTTAGAGAGAGTGGCTGTCGGATGGGATTTCATTATAATCATCGCGAGCATTCTTCTTATATGCATCACGTCAAACTTGCAGGCGGTGGCAGCGGGTATCTTCCTGCTAAACTTCTTTGGGGGGTATGGAAAAGAAACTTTTAAATCCTCTGATATTTGTATACGGCCCATTAGATCTCCTGCGAACTCCCCATTTTGGTAAAACGTGGCCAAGATCAAGCCAATGCTCATAAATAGCATTTTCCCTGTGGGACTGAGACTAACAATTTGCCCTTCGTCGGAGATCTCCAGTAGCTTGAGTCTTGGTAACCTATGGTTGATAAAGTAGAGAAAAGAGTGGTTTTCGTTTATCTTGATGTTGGGCCACATATCCAGTGAAGTACAGGCAGTAGGGTCTGCATTCCCAAAGTCTACAAGGGTCTCAATCAAGGGAAAATTTTTTACTTCTTTAAAAGAATCCATCGGTTGATCAAATTTTTTTGGAATCTTGAGAAGAAAGAGAGAGGGTAAGAAGGCAGGTCTTGGACATTGGGAAAGATTGAATCTTGGGGTAGAAAGAGAGAGAGGGGGTGAGCAACTGATAGGTCTTGGAGATCAGGACAGTCTAAATTTTAGTTGTGGCTTTTTCTTGTTTTGGAAAGAAGAACATCGTAGAGACTTTAGGGCTATATAAAATAGAAGAGCCAGAGTGATATGGGCTGTTCAGGGGCTGAGGAGAATATATAAGGACCCTTATAGTTGGGTTAGTTAAATAAAAGCTAATAAATTAAACCAATGGCTTTTAAGTAAAATACCCTTGACTGTAGAATAACTAACCAAATAAAATTAGAAAATATTGCACTCTTTTTTTCATCTAACGTGGTAAATATGCAGTTTGGTTTTGTGTTGAGACTGTAGTCGTTTAAGTTTGGTGTCTCATTTCTTTGTTGTTCTGAGAACTGCTTTGCACACAGAATGTGGAGATTGGTTATTCAATTTTGCCCTTTCATGCAGATGTCTCTCAATGCATCAAGACTTAAAAGATTTTATTTTTTGAATTGTAGTCTGTCTTGTTGATAATGAATTTGACAGTCCTTTAAATTTAAGCTCTTTGAAGGTATGTGCTTATGAAGACTTAAGGAGGCTTGCTCACCTGGTGAACCTGTTTTGACCGCTTGACAATAAATGGTATTTGGTTTGACAACTACAAAATTATGTTAGAAAGTGCTTGAATCATGGCAGGGCAATCAAAAAGTGACATATGTGTGGTTGCGCCTAAGGTGAATATCTTGGGATGAACAAATTAAAAATCCTCCTTTATAGTTTTTACTTCATATCTTGAGAAGGTAGATATGAATTCAATGGTTTAGGAGCCAAAAGCTTCGTCTTTCTCTTAGCATTTTTAAAAAACGCAGCATTTAATTCTTCTTCTTCAATTCTCTCTCTGTTACAAATTCTTTTAATTCCAATTTGGTAAAAATTAATTTTTTTTAATTAAATATATTTAATTTTTCATCTTGTTAAAGATCTTTAATCCAGCTCAATATTTTACCTCTCTTTTCTTTTTTTCTTTTTTCTTTTTTTTACGGTTTTCTATTGTTATGTATTTGATTAATTTGATGATTGGTGATTTTTGAGCTGGCCTAGGGTTCTTGGAGCTGTAATTCAATTTGATATTAATTGTTGTTGTATTGTATCTGATTCTGACTGATTGGTTTCGACGAGATTGTGAGTCCGTTATTATATGATGATTGGATTTTAGTGTGTGTGTTTTTGGGTTTTATTGGTTTTGACATTTAGCTCTGGTTTTGTTGTGAATTTTGAGTTTTGTGAGATTAGGGTTTGATTATTAGCTTTTAAGGCGATTGGGTATATTTAATCGATGCATTTTTGTGCTTATGCTAATTAAAAAAAAAAATTGTAATAGCCCTTTGAATTGACAATCAAAGAAGGTTTATTATTGGGTTTGACATTGAGCTGTAGTTTTGTTGTTAATTTGAGTTATTTGAGATTAGGGTTTGATATAAATAATCAGTGCATTGGTTTGCTTATGGTTTAAAAAAAAAAAAAAAAAAAATTGTGATAGCCCTTTGAATTGAGAATCAAAGAAGGTTTATTGGCTTTGGCAATTTGCTCAAGTTTTGTAGTTAATTTGAATTGTGTGAGATTAGGATTTTAATTATTAGCTTCAAGGTGAATGAAGATAAATAATCAATGTGCATTAGCGTGCTTATGGTTAAAGAAGAAACTTTTGTGATAGCCCTTCAAATTGACAATGAAAGAAGGTTTATTCGCTTTGACATTTAGCTCTAGTTTTGTTGTTAAATTGGAATGGGGGAGATTAGGGTTTGATAATTAGCTTCAAGGTGACCAAGGATAAATAATTAATTTATTGATGTGCTTATAGTTTAAAAAAAAACTTTTGTGATCGCCCTCTGATTTGGCAAACAAGGAAATTTCATTGGCTTTGACATTGAGCTCTAGTTTTGTTGTTAATTTGAATTGTATGAGATTGGGGTTTGATAATTAGCTTTAAGGTGACTGAGGATAATAATCAATGTGGGTGCTTATGGTCTTTTTATTTTTTATTTTTTTTTAATAATTTTTTTTTTTTTTTAAAACTTTTGTGGTAGCCATTTATATTGAAAATTAAAGAAGGTTTATTGGCTTTGACATTTAGCTCTAGTCTTGTTGTTAATTTGAATTGTGAGATTAGGGTTTGATAAATAGTTTCAAGGTGACCAAGGAAAGGATAAATAATCAATGCATTGTTGTGCTATAATGATTATAAATAAATAAAATAAAATAAAAAGAAAAAGAAAAATGTTGTAGCCCTCTTAATTGGCAATCAAAGAAGGCTTTTCCCCCCTCTATCCTCTTTGAAATTGGCTACTAAATAATCTGTAAAAACTATATTTTTGCTTCGAGTATGGAGGTAAGAAATATTAATTGATATCTAGATAATTTCCCAAAATGTGGCAATCAATTTTTCTGTAGAATGGCTCTGATTTAGGTGGGTGTTTTTTTCTTAGGGACGAAGAAAAATGAATTACAAGACCTAAAACGCTATACTCTTTATTTTCTTGATTTTCTCCCAGAAAACTATGTCATAGTTTCAATCTCTTATTGGGTGTGTGTACTTACCACAAAAAATAAATAAATAAATTGGATGCGTGTATAACTGTGACGACAATTAAAAAAAGAAAAAAGCCTTATTAAGAATATATATATATTGTTTCTTGTTTCTTCGAATAAATTGTTTCTTGTTTCTCTCATTTTTTTAGTGGGTTTTTTTTTTTTTTTTTTATGTTAAAACACTAACATCTAGCTTAAACGGCACCATGAAGACCTAAGTTTAAAATCCAAAACAGAACCCACAAACCTAGCTGCTCTACTCTGCAACTTCTACCGTGAGTCAGTCCGTCGAAGGCTTTTCTTCAACTCAATAAGCACCACGCGGCCAAACCTCTCCTAGCTCCGATTGTAGTGGTGAACCCAAACCCAAACTTCGCTAGCTTTGATTGCACCTATGAACCCGAACAGACTGAACCCAATCCCCCACGAACCCATCGGCTCTTGTGAACCAAGGCGACGACAATGGCTCCAGGCAGCCTCAGCGGCCATGGTGACAGCTTCAGGCGGCCTCGATGGTGATGTCTAGACTTCCCCAGCTCTGTGAGCTGCTCTTCTTGTGTGTCTCTTTTCGGATTTGGCCTTTGTAAGTCTTTGATTTTTGGGGTTTTTATTGATTGTGATTGGTGGGGTTTTTGTAAAAAAAAATTTGGGTGATTGATTTGTTACTAGAACTGTTTATATGTATATGATTTAAATTCATTGTACAACTTGCCTCTCTACTGAAATTGTGTGTTTATGGCGGAAATGCGGCAAGATCATCTTTAACTTTTGCCATGCAGGGTTCCATGGAAAGGAAGATAATGCACGCGGTTAAGTAAGTTTGTATTTTGAAATTTGTGTTGATTTTGTCTCCTAATATCCTTGTCCCTTCCTGAATGATATAATTGTTGACACGAAAGCCTCATGGGTTGGAATTGAATGAGCAATGTCGTAAATACATTTTATTTTAACTACCTGTTCAACCTTATTCAGATAAACCTCATTTGCATAGATTATAAATAGTAATAGACATTGGTGTCATTTCTATATCAAAATTGAAAGCCTCAATCTTTCTTTTCCTGAATATAACCACTGCATGGTAAGGACACTGTCTAGGTGTCTTGGAGTTTTGCTGGTATGGAATAATGGGAATATGTAGCTATGAATTGAAAAATGAATTGTGAACTCGGTTTTGGGGTCTAGAAAGTTATTCACATATGACATTACATTTTTTGCAAAGTTTTTTCTTTTCAGTACACTTGAGTTCAGATATATACAGGATAAACTGGGAAAATGGGACAAAAACACTACTAAGAACAAATATATCATCAAAATAGAAGAAATCAAGTTTCTTCTTTTCAATGCACATGAGTTCAGTCTTCAGAAATATTCAAAACAAACCTAGCAAGTAACAAATTGCCTATAATAAGAAATTGGTTCAAAGCAAGGTGCTAAAAGAGGTTATACAATCTCCAAAGGTCAGAAGTACCACAATAAAACCGGTTAAAAGCTACAATATGGACTCTTCAATATCCAAGAGACTTGCCTGACTATCGACCACCATCAGGTGCAAAAATGAGAAAGGGCTAGCTAAATTCATCCAATCAACATACATAAATAATAAACAGATATAATGCTTATATATATATATATATATTCTTAATGAAAAAAAAAAAAAAAAAAANTTTTTTTTTGAAAGGGTCTAATACAATGTTATGGGAACCAAAGTTTAATTTTGTTGGGCCTAAGAAAAATTAGAGCGGTCACAAATTTTTATTTTTAAAGGGAGACAAATAATAAAAATTTTCAATTTTATATAAAATTTTGGGTAAATTGCATTACACTCCCGAAGTTTAGAGTTGATTGGATTTTAAACCCCAAAGTTTTAAAAACTTGATTTTACACCTTGAAATTTGGTTCTGTTAGCAATTCACACCCCACGGTTAAATTCTGCTGTTAAGTGACACATCACCATGATAATGTGTTCTATTTTTGCCAAATAAGCATCAAAACTACGTCGTTTCAACTATGATCAAGAGAAGAGTGAGCACAAATAAAAACTACGTCATTTCAGCCTAATGTTAAAACACTAACATCTAGCTTAAACGGCACCATGAAGACCTAAGTTTAAAATCCAAAACAGAACCCACAAACCTAGCTGCTCTACTCTGCAACTTCTACCGTGAGTCAGTCCGTCGAAGGCTTTTCTTCAACTCAATAAGCACCACGCGGCCAAACCTCTCCTAGCTCCGATTGTAGTGGTGAACCCAAACCCAAACTTCGCTAGCTTTGATTGCACCTATGAACCCGAACAGACTGAACCCAATCCCCCACGAACCCATCGGCTCTTGTGAACCAAGGCGACGACAATGGCTCCAGGCAGCCTCAGCGGCCATGGTGACAGCTTCAGGCGGCCTCGATGGTGATGTCTAGACTTCCCCAGCTCTGTGAGCTGCTCTTCTTGTGTGTCTCTTTTCGGATTTGGCCTTTGTAAGTCTTTGATTTTGTGGTTTTTATTGATTGTGATTGGTGGGGTTTTGTAAAAAAAAATTTGGGTGATTGATTGTTACTAGAACTGTTTATATGTATATGATTTAAATTCATTGTACAACTTGCCTCTCTACTGAAATGTGTGAGTATGGCGGAAATGCGGCAAGATCATCTTTAACTTTTGCCATGCAGGGTTCCATGGAAAAAAAAAAAAAAAAAAAAACCAATCAATTTTTTATTGAACTAAAATTTATAAGAAATGTAGCTTACAACATCGATAATGAGACAACTATGCAATAATTTTAAAATATGAAAATTTATAAAAGGAAATTGTAAAAATTTATGTATTTGCTTTTATATATATATATATATATATATTCTTTTGTTGTCAATAAAAGAATTTAAAAAAAAATAGATTTTATATAAATTAAATTTCTTAGTAACTATCCTAGACAAAATTCATAAAGCTGCCACTAGGTGTTACTCAATGCACATCAACTACTTAGCGCGATGAAGACAAATATCTTCATAATGAGTTAATGACTCAACTCAACAACCTAAGAGAAACAAGGATGGCATCAACTTGGCTTGCCAAATAAAATAAAATACTTTAATAACGTAAGAAAAATGTAATTTTATAAAGAACTTACAAACATTACACCGTTAAATTGATATAATTGGACCGAATGGACCAAATTGGTGGAAATAGACCAAAAGGACTAAGGTGGACAAAAATGGGCCTTATGGACTATTAGGTTGATTACATTTGAACGGTGTAAATTGTTTGGTGACCTTCATCTATGCGAAACACAACGAAAGTACTTATTTGGATTTCTATACAACCATTTCACAAGAAGTAAAAAAGAGTGTAAAAACTCTTCCGTCTAATCAATGCAATAAGGCGAGAGAAAAAAAACAATGCACATGCTATAAAATTGTCCACCAATCTATCATCTCTTATAGCCCAATTGGTTGACACCTTATGCCCAATTGAAAAGCCTTTTCTTCAAGACTTCAAGTACACGAACTACTTCATTAGGTTGAGACACAGTAATAGCTACATAGAAGAAAGATAAGTATAAAAAAGGACTAGTAAAAGTGACTAAAATTGTGTTAGATGTAAATAAAGAAGACTAATAGAAGTGATTGAAATTGGTACCCACATAGAGTCGGAGGGTTTTGTGTGCTAAGGATAATATTAAACATTAAATATAATATTTTTGAGATGGGTTCAAGTTACACCTAGTGTAACTCTAAAGAGTTAAACATTTTTTAAACTATTGGATTTAAGTAGATTCAACGGTAAAAACAAGACACTCATTAATGCTAATATTCTGATTAAGATCTAATTTATTATCTCTTATTTATGACATTCCATGCTTATCACTAAAATCAAAAACTGGTATACGTTCTCTCTGCTCTCTCTTTCTCCTCCATCACTCTTCCACCTCCACTGCCATAGGGAAATAATTCATAACACCAGGTGTAACTTTTTTGGATTTGTTACTTTGAAACATTGTTTAGTTTCCATGAGGTTCACTTGAAATATCCAAAACTATAAACTTGGCCAAAATTCTTAGAGATTAATTGCTGTAGTTCATAGATTCTGTAGGTGAGATCTCAAATATTGCCTAATCCAAAGGATTTGAAAATAATACGAATGAAAGGCAATTTATCATGTGTTGTCTTATGGGTTGTGCAAGAAAATTCACTATACCAAGTTACCGACTCTTACAGTGTTAATTATGTTGTTATGCCATTTCGTCTAGGATTTGTAACTCTTGATTTATTTCTTGTCACAAAGGAAAGTGGGATTTTGTTCATTCATAACGCCATATGCAGGGACAACATTTCCCTGCAAAATGAAGTGTAATGGTCTGCAATCGTAAGGGCAATGGAGGAGAAAGAGAGAGTAGAGAGAACGTATACCAGTTTTTGATTTTAGAGATAAGTATGGAATGTTATAAATACAAAATAATTAATGAGATCCTAATAAAAATATTAGTATTAATGAGTGTCTTTTTTGATCGTTGGATCTGCTTAAATCCAATGGTTTAGAAAATGTGTAATTCTTTAGAGTTACACCAGGTGTAATTTGAACTCATCTCAATATTTTTATTTGAATTATATTACTATGTGTAAAAAAAAAAAAAACACATAGGACACAAATTAAACAAAAAAGAAAAAAGAAAGAAAAGAAAAGCAACATATTCAACTACATTTTCAAAGTATTCAATCTATATGACATTTTTGCTTCTTTTTATTTTTTATTTAGATAATTACTTCTAATTTTTTCATTCAATCTATATGAAAAAAAATTGCAGAATTTTTTTTAGATTTAAAAAAAATATATAATTTTTTTTTGTCTTATCTTCTTCTCCTATAATTTCTAAGTTGATAAAAATATTAATTTAATTACAATCCAAACTCTTCATCTAATATATATATATATATATTTTAATTATATTATCACGTGTAACAAAAAACAACATAGCACATGTAAATTTTTTTTTTTTAAAATCTAAAATAATTTTCATCTAATCCCTTATTTTTATTTGAATTATATTACTGTGTAAAAAAAAAAAAAAAAAAAAAAAAACAGAAAAGCAATGTATTCAACTACATATTCAACATATTCAATCTATATGACATTTTTGCTTTTTCATTTTTTAGATAATTACTTCAAATTTTTTTTTTCATTCAATTTATATGATTTTTTTTTTCCCTTTTTGGATAAACATACATCCTGAGTTAATTCTTCTTCTCTTATAATTCCTAGAATGATTAGAAATCTAATTTCCTCACAATTGAAAATTCTCTCTCTCTCTCTCTCTCTCTCTCTCTCTCTCTCTCTCTCTCTCTCTCTCTCTCTCCAATTTTGTTAGATTTATAAAAAAAATGACATATATATATATATTGGTTCTTATCTAATTTGAATACAATCCAAATTCTTCATCTAATCATTTTCTTATTATAATTTATAAGTTGATAAATAATATCAATTTGATTACAATCCAAAATCTTCAACTAATTCTTATTTTTTAATTTAAATTATATTACTACAAAAAAAAAAAAAAAAGCAACGTTGTACACTTTAAAAAAACAGCAAGGTAGTACATGTAAAAAAAAAACAGCAACTACTCTTAGTATTTAAATAAAATACTAAATTCTTTGAATTTTCACTCGCCACAAATTAGAGTAACATTAGATTTTTTGTTCATATCAACTTCTTTAATTTGGAGTGTATATATACTAAATAATTCATAATGAATATGTACCATATAGTTCTTTTTCTTTATTCTTCTCTTCTTTTACCTACAACCTTTCAAGTATGTATTTGTTTACTCTAATTTTTTTAACCTAATTTGCTTATGTTTTATACAATTTATATGATTATGGTTTGAGAATTAATCATGAAATATGCCTAGGCATGATTTTTTAAATTAATTTTTTTGTTTTATGACATAGGTTCTAATGGTGATATATTGCTTTCATCCTCTCAATTTTGATTTAGAGAAAAATCTTCTTTTTAGCTTACTATAAGCATTTCTTGATATAAATTTGATTATAAATTGTTCATAACAATTTTTTTTTCCCTAATTGAAATATCTTTGGCTAACTATTAGAGTTGTACACTTTGATCTATAAAAGAAGTCAATCTATCCATTTAGTTTTTATTTTTATTTTGTTATCAATCATTAAATATGGTTTGAGATGATTTTTTATCAATCGTAAAATTTAATAATAAAGAACAGTAACAAACAAGAACAAGGATACACTAATGCAATTTACCCAAAATTTTTATTATTTGTCTACCTTTAAAAAAAAAAAAAAAATTTGTGACCACTCTAATTTTTCTTATGCCTAACCAAATTAAACTTTGGTTCCCTTAACAGTGTATTAGACCCTTTCAAAAAAAAAAAAAAAAGCCAAACAATTTTTTATTGAACTAAATTTTTTGAAAGGAATGTAGTTTACAGCATTGATAATAAGACAATCATGCAACAAATTTTAAAATATGAAAATTTATAGAAGCAAATTGTAAAAATTTATGTATTTGCTTCATTTATATATATATATATATATATATTCTTTTGTTGTCAATATAAGAATTAAAAAAAAAATTAGATTTTATATAGATTAAATTTCTTAGTAACTATCCTAGACAAAATTCATGAAGCTGCCACGAGTTGTTACTTGATGCACATCAACTACTTAGCGTAATGAAGCCAAATATCTTCCTAATGAGTTAATGACTCAACTCAACAACCTAATAGAAAGAAGGATGGCATCAACTTGGCTTGCCAAATAAAATAAAATACTTTAATAACGTAAGAAAAAATGTAATTTTATAAAGAACTTAGAAACATTGTACTGTTAAATTGATATAATTGGACCGAATGGCCCAAATGGGTGGAAATAGACCAAAAGGACTAAGGTGAACAAAAATGGGCCTAATGGACTATTAGGTTGATTACATTTGAATGGTGTAAATTGTTTGGTGACCTTCATCTATGCGAAACACAAGCGAAAGTACCTTTTTTTTTTTTTTTTTTTGCTAAACACAAGCGAAAGTACTTATTTGGACTTTTGTACAACCATTTCACAGCAAGCAAAAAAGAGTGTAAAAACTCTTCCATCTAATCAATGCAATAAGGCGAGAGAAAAAAACAATGCACATGCTATAAAATTGTCCACCAATCTATCATCTCTTATAGCTCAATTGGTTTACACCTTATGCCCAATTGAAAAGCCTTTTCTTCAAGTGCATGAACTACTTCATCAAGTTGAGACACAGGGATAGCTAGACAGAAGAAAGATAAGTATAAAAAAGGACTAGTAAAAGTGACTAAAATTGTGTTAGATGTAAATAAAGAAGAGTAATAGAAGTGACTGAAATTGGTACCCACATAGAGTCGGAGGGTTTTGTGTGCTAAGGATAATATTAAACATTAAATATAATATTTTAAAATAAAAAATTAATATATTTGTTTTCAATTTTTTTATATGACCACACATTGTTTTTTTTTTAACTCTCCTTGGAACTCGACTTTACTAAAACTGAGTTCTTTACTCTTTTCTTTTACATTGTTATTTAGCTAATTGAGTCGAAACTTTTCTACACTATAAAAATCTCGTGGCATTATGTTCTTCTAAATTTCGCTGGCAAAATTTGGCAAACAGTACAAATTTCGAAATTTTTAAGCTGGATAGCACGCGTTCAAAGTTATTTTGTTAGTTAGACTGTTTTTGAAAGTCGATTTTGGCAAAATCGACTTCCCACTAAATAGAACTCTGACCTGGATTAAAAAAAAGAGGGAAAAAGCCAGGTGGAACTCAAGGAAGTCGAGTATAGCAAACCCGACTTCATTGAAAGTCAAGTTTGCTGAACTCGACTTCAAACAGGGGTAAAAAAAATTTGGATCGAGGTAAAAGAGCAGTCCGAGTACTCATTGCCTTCAGTCCTCTCTCTCTCTCCGGTGTCTCTCTCAACCCAACGCCGCCGTTCTTCTCTCTCTCTCTCCGGTGCCTCTCTAACCCAACGCCGCCGTTCTTCTCTCTCTCTCCGGTGCCTCTCTCAACCCAACGCCGTTCTTCTCTCTCTCTCCGGTGTCTCTTTTCCTACGCCCTTTTGTCCGTCCAGCAGGTTTGTTCTCTCTCTCTTTCTCATGCGATTTCTTTCTCTTTATTTATTGGCTGAAATGGGTTTGGATTTGCTTTTTAGGTTTAGTGATTTGGAGATTTGGGTTTAATTTGATTTGGGTTTAGTTTTTATTTGTTTTTGTGTTTTTGTTTACTGTGCTATTACTATCGTCCATAACATCTTGTTTTTGAGTTCATTGTGCGTGTGAGTGTGAGAGATAAGGGGGTTTGGTTTCATATGAGAGACCTCAAGTTTTAGGATTGCCTGTAGCTCTTGACCATGACTCACAAGCCAGAGCATGCATTGGGTCTAACTATGTAGAGCTGCCTTTAATTAGATAAGGTGGTTTGACATGAATTTGGACGGATACCTATTGATGGTGTAAAAAAAATTTCATAACAAGCTTCAATCTTTCTAGGAACTTGTCAAACAGAGATAGAAATTCAGTCTGTACAGATGATAACTAGATTTGTTTTGTGCTTCCCTCCATTTAAATTCGCCATTTTTTTTTAATGTAAGAAGGTTTACCCTTCAATATTTGCAATGACCATTTTGTTTATTTTATTTTCTTAATGCTAGAATTGCATAAATGTTAAAACTATCTATTCAATGACTTTATAATGCTAGAATTGCAATGACTTTATAATGCCATTTGGTCCAAGGATCGTTGGAAATTTATTTTTGTACTATACAATGACTTTGTTGGAGTGGGAAGTATATACTTATATATGCTACTTCCTTCATTGGTATCAATTGATTCTTATGTTGCGTTGATTAAGCAAAAACTACTTTATCTAGAATAAAGCAAAAGTCTAAACAAATACATTTCACATGAGGAAACCCGCTTATTGCTACTTAGATCCCTATTATAGTAATTAATTGTTTATATTTGATACTCGCTTTTTGCAGCATGACGATAGATCCTGGACCCATTGATCGTACTGTATTGACGGAACAAGTTAAACATCGATCTGAGTTACTGTGGAACCCTGGGGGAGGGGTAAGTGCACGAGTTTTCTTGTACTATGAATTCATGTCACAACTCTAATTAGCCATTAATACTAAATATTTGTATAAAATTTTTATCTATTGTTATAATATTTGCAGGATCCTCCTGGCACACTGGATTGTCGAACTCGCCATGAAGAGTTGAGACTTCGAGTTCCTATGGTAGATGATCGTGTCCTTACCATTGTGAGGTTGCTTGGTCTAGAGGGTTTGTACTTGGTCCCATCCATTCAGCTTGACCATGCATTGATCACTGCATTTGTAGAGCGGTGGCGCCCAGAGACCCATACATTCCACCTACCACACGGTGAGATGACGATCACATTGCAAGACATGGAAGTTATCATGGGGTTGCCTATCGAGGGTGAGGCAATGGTTGGGCCCAGTAAAAAAACTTGGACAACTGTGTGTGATGAAATGCTTGGAATTCAAATTCCAAATGGCGATCAAAATGTGCTAAAAGGTCAAAGGATTCTGGTATCCGCACTTGTTGCAAGAATCAGAAAACCACTGCCTCCGAATGCCAATGAGATTCAAGTTCATCAGTATGCTCGCTGCTATATACTAGCCCTACTAGGGGATATGGTATTTCTTGACAAGTCCGGAGATAGGGTCCATCTCATGTGGTTAGAGTTCATGCAGAACCTTCATAATCCACGCAAGTATAGTTGGGGTAGTGCAGCCTTATCATGGTTGTATAGACAGCTGTGCAATGCAAGCGAGAAGAAGGCAAAGCAGATTGGCGGACCATTGATTTTGGTCCAATTGTGGATATTTGTCAGGTTCCCACATATGTCCCCACAGATGGTGCCCCAACCCGAGGGTGTTCATGGTCCACCACTACCACCAATTCCTTTTGCTATGAAGTAAGTATATATTGCATAATTAGTGTGCTATCATGTATTATGCCACATTTTTATACGTAAACGACTAATGACCATATGATGTTATTTGCTTGTAGGTTTGCAGGAGCGATGTGTAGAAAGAATACTCCCACACACGTGCTTTCCGCATATCGCAATCAAATTGCCACAACACGGCCCGACCAGGTATAATACTTGTATTTATACGTTCATAACATTCCATGTCCTTCAAAAAGTTTTTCATTGCCCACTATTGTGCTACTTGTTATGCAACTCATTTTTTGGCAAAATTTCTGAATGTGGTTGCTTTACTTGGTGGCTTTTGTAGATTAAGTGGGAGCCATATGGAAATGACTTGAGCCACCTTCCTCCTAATTTTTGCACCGAGGGAAGTAACGTGTGGAGGTCAACCGTTCCACTTATATGTTTTTGGATTGTAGAGTTTCACCTACCCGATCGTGTCTTACGACAGTTTGGGATCCTGACTGAATTTGAGTTCAGCTTCCTTAAGGCAATCCAATATTTTTCCAAGTTTGCGATCTTGATGCTCATATCCTGCTTTCAAGGCCAAAGACTTTAAGAATTTGTCATTAAATTGAGTGTTGAAGTTGCTGGCCACATGTCTAATGCAATATCTATGATATACTGGAACATAATCATTGGGCCACTGTGCAATGGATGATATTATACCTCTATGTCGATCTGATATTATGCAAATGCCGGATTCGGGTACCACATCCCGTATCGCGGTCCGTAGGCAAGATAAAAACCATCCCCAACTAGCCCCCGTCTCATCATCCACAACCGCAAAGGCAAGCGGAAAAATCTCATTATTAGCATCGGTAGCCATTGCAATCAACAACTTTCCTTTATATTTTCCATAAAGATGAGTTCCATCAATACTAATTACTGGCCTACAATGTGCGAATCCAGCAATGGAAGGAGCGAAAGCCCAGAACACATACTTGAATATAATAGTATCCGGTATGTTCCCGTTGATCGACCGAAAAGACACATGTGTACCCGGATCGCTATCCTTATATGCCAACAACAACTTCTGCAACTTTTGATACGACTCTTCCCAATTCCCGTGTATGTTTGCAATAGCCTTTTGTTTCGCATCCCATATCTTGTAGTACGATATATCGTGGTTAAACCTTTCCTTCATCAGATTTTGGAGATCCTTTATTTTGCTGGTGTGATCTGCAAGTATATATGTATGAAGTTCTTTGGCAAGAAAATTGGAATCCATCATTCTGCCATCTTTGTTCACCCCAACTGATGGACAAGTGTGAGGACCGCCGTATACTGTGACAGCCCATAAACCGTTAAGCTTCCGTTGCGAGAATGCTCGGACTTTCCATGCACATGACTCATTCACGCACTTCACACACAATCTTTGTTGGTTGGACCACTCAGTTATATAATTCTTGTTGTTGTCCATAGAGTAAACTATTAATGCCTGTCTCACAGCCTCTTTATTAGGGAAAATCAACCCTTTGCTAAAATTCATTCCCCGCACCCAACTTGATGAAAGTGGTATCTCAACATTTGAAGGATCAACTATATTATCCCAAGTGTTTGCATGGAATGACGGGCCATGAGCTTCATATGTAGGGACTGCAGGTTGCACACCTATACCATCGCCTATATCATCTTGAAACTCCATAGCATTATCATCATGATCATCCACGACATTGTCAACATTTTCATAGTTTATAGTATTCTCGTGAAAGTCATCTCTCCCAATCATCTCTTCATACTCATCTCTACCATGATCAATATCATCTTCGTCTTCGTCTTCGTCTTCGTCTTCCCTCCCTAGAGATTGAACACATTCTTGTTGATAACTAGATCCGCAAACCTCCATTGGAGTTTGTGTCTCTTGGCATGGTGGTGTATAACCCCCAACTGTGGTGCACGGGGTAAGAGTCAGACAATTATCTGTATGTAATGGATAACTATCCATATGTAATGGATGGAATTCTTCTCCGCCACCAACCTCTAAAGTTGTTCGTTGCACATCTTCACCGGCAACTTCTATACGAGACTCCACACTTATATACAACTCGGCAGCTTTTAACTGGGGTGTTGAGTTTATCCTGTCAAACATAATCTGAACATGCTTGTCTCCTTTTATTTCAATAGGCATGAAGAAAATACGGTCATTGAACACTGCATGAGGAGCACGATATATAATTTTTATGTCATGCAACCGACGGTCCAAATCTAGCTCTTTCATAATTTTCTTTTTCAACTTCTTCAAATTGATCTCCCGCCGTTTTTTTAGCTGAATAATCTCTAATTTTTTACCAGGCCCTTCATATGTCACTCCATAAGTCACATCACTGCAGGGCTCCCCACCATAATATAGATAAAAATCAATCGAACTCATTTCAAACCTATATAAGTCAAATAAGTTTACTAAAAGTTAGTGACGAATATAACACCTTTATTCGATATGAACTACAAAATATTGCCTCAAGGCAAATATAAAGATAACATAGTCCACCAAACAATTATAATCAATTGAAATTTTATTCTCTCCAAGCAAAAATTCGAATTTTTAAACTCAAATAAATTTTTACATGGTTGCTAACCTTAAAAAATTGAGTGTTGAAGTTGCATCTTACAACTAATAAACCATTACACATTACAACACCTTGCAAATAAATAATATGTTATCCATTCATTCGCATTATACATAACAACACATTACAAAGAAAAACCCGCATATCAAATAACAACTCATTACAAAGCACAAATAACAAATACAAAAAAACAATAATAATAATAATAATAATGATAATAACAACACATTACTCATCAAAAATATAAAAGTGACATTACAACACCTTGCAAATAAATAATATGTTATCCATTTATTCACATTATACATAACAACACATTACAAAGAAAAACCCATTGCATATCAAATAACAACCCATTACAAAGCACAAATAACAAATACAAAAAAACAATAATAATAATGATGATAATAACAACACATTACTCATCAAAAATATAAAAGTGGTATGTGTATATATATATATATATATATCTACCAAATGTAAGAGTATATATCCAAGTAACAAAAAAAAAGTTAAAAAGGTTTGAATATTTACCTACAAATTGAAGAAGAAGAAAAACTTTAATTTGTAGAATGATGAATGTGATTTGTGTAGAAGAAGAAAAGCTTTGTCTGAAAGGGAGAGTTTTGGCGTGGGAGAGAGCTGTGAGGCGTGGGAGAGAGCTGTGAGAAGTGACTGAAAAGTGAGAGTTGAGTTATGTCTGAGATAGTTGGGTAGATGTAAAATTTATTGGAACTCGAGTTCACCAGACTCGAGTTCCATTCAAATAAATTTTTCCCGTGTACATTTACTGAGTTGAGTTAGTTGGGGGCCGCATATTTACTGAAAGTCGAGTACACTGTACTCGACTTATAGAAGCCGAGTACACTGTACTCGACTTATAGAAGCCGAGTACACCATACTCGACTTATAGAAGCCGAGTACACCATACTCGACTTTCTAGTCAATCTTTGACATATTTTTTTACCTCACCTGGAAGTCGAGTTCACTAAACTCGACTTTCAAGAATCGAGTTCACTAAACTCGACTTCCAGGTGGCTTTTCCACGTGGCTTTTTTCCTCTTTTTTTTAATCCAGGTCAGAGTAATATTCAGTGGGAAGTCGAGTTTGGGTAAATCGACTTTCAAAAACAGTCTAACTAACAAAATAACTTTGAACGCGTGCTATCCAGCTTAAAAATTTCGAAATTTGTACTGTTTGCCAAATTTTGCCCCAAACCTAGTATTGCTAAAGCTAGAAAATACCTATCCAAATGACTATTGTTTATGTCATCCCTAAACCAGGTTCTAATTAGTAAAATACACCCCATACTGAAGAAATTTCCAAAGCCTAATACACAATCACTGAACAATTGCCCATAACTCTTCATTGATTTAGTAACGTGGTCAACGAATTCCTGGAGCCCCTCAACGGCAAGTGCATCCATTAGTCCTAACAAAATAAACTGTGGAAGTAACCAAAAGGTACTCATGGAGATAATCTGATTTGGGTCATCCGGGTCGCTTGGCTTACTAGGATCAATTCCCTTTTTCTTAATCAAAAGCAATCTGTGGACCTCCACCTGCCAAGCTGCAATGCAACATAATATAGAACAAACCATCCCAGCAGCGATTTTGTCGAGTCTATGTTGTTGATAATGCAGTATGTCCGTTAGCCCGGATTAAACTATAGGCGAAAAAGGCCATCCACATAGGCATCAATGTCAACAGGCGTTTCACTTCCCTCACTTGTTTAACTGGGCAAAGGTTCCCACAATTCTCTTGTTCTACTGGACCGATCGAGGATGTTTCCACAATTGCAGCTTTATCTAACCACCTGTATTCAATATGAACATATTATCAGTATTGCCCATGAAGGCTGAGAGAGTATGTATGGCAATGGAAAGGGGCGGTCTAGTCCAACCCCTCTTCAGAAAAGGGTAAGATTCCGTCTAATCTGAATTCAGATTCTCTAAATTTTCTAGAGTACTCCTTTACCAAATAGATTTCTTTAAATCTTAACTATTCTTTAATAATTTAATGGTCTAGATTCTACCAGCATTCCACTACCAATAATCTTGATTGTTTTGTTTGCAACATTAATTTATTATTTTAAGAATATTGTTAGTGAAATGTTGATATGACAGAATCTAGACTATTAAATCATTAAAGAGTAGTTAGGATTTAAGGAAATCTATTGATAGAGTACCCTAAGAGCATCCACAGTAGTGGAGGCAAAATTTTAGCTATTTAGCTACACCAAAAATCACTTTATCTATTATACCTACATATGTGCTACAGCAGTGGATCTATTTTAGCTTCTAACACAATAAAATAATATAAACATTACAATAAAATAATATATCTACTCTAATAAAATAATATATCACACCCCAAAAAAAATCAACAGCACCACCCACAACCCCTCTACCATCAGCCACAGCCACAGTCACAGTCACAACCACCATCACTACCAACCCCACCACCACCACCAACCCCACCACCACCACCACAAAAAAAAAAAAAAAAAAACTCAATCAATAGATGTGAGAGTGACCGGCGAGTGGGTCGGCGAGCTTGGTTGGTGGAATAGATCGGCGATGAGGAGTGGCCGACGAGTGGCTTGCGGGAGCTGGGTTGGTCGAGAGAGGTGAGAGTGACTGAGAGAGTGGGTCGGCGAGCTTGGTTGGGCGATGGGGCTGGGGTGGGTCGGCGAGCTTGGTTGGTGGAACAGATCGGCGATGAGCAGTGGCCGGCGAGTGCCGGCGAGCTGAGGAAGTGGCCGGCGAGCTGAGGGAGTGACCGGTTTGCTAGAGAGAAAAAAATTGAGGAAGAAGAAGAAAAAGAGAAGCCGGAGAGAGAGAATGGGAAAAGAATATTTAATGTGAGATGAGAGAGAAATGTAATAAAAAAATATTTTTTTTTTTACCTGTGAGCTACAGTACACATCTAAATATAGATGTGTACTGTAGCTGTGGAGCTAAATCTTTTAGATTTAGCTCCACTGCTGCGTGATATTTTTTGTGATTTTAAGCTAAAAATATAGCATTATACCTATATAGCACCACTGCTGTGAGTGCTCTAAGAAATCTAGAGGATTTGAATCAGTCTAGTCTTCCTATGCATTAAGCTCTAAATGCGATCATTTTAGGACGCAGATACTGTCCATGTCCCCTCTAGTGTGTGTGTATATATATATATATATATATAGCCAAAGCTGAGAGAGAATTCAATTAGATTTCAAATTAAAATTTGTGTCTCATCTAATCTAAACTTTTAAGTTTTTGTATCAAGTGAGTTAATTCAGTGTAAAAATTAGATTTCAATTATTTTAATTTTGCGCCACGTGTCTCATCTGATATAAGTTTTTTAATTTTTGTGCCAAGCGTTAATTCAGTATAGAAAACGAGAAGTCCAATATAAATAAACTATAAAAAAACCCTAATCATATATCTAACTCTACATATAAAATTAGAGGAAAAGAGAGTTTGAATGATTTTATATTTATGAACCCTTTTTTTTTTTTTTTTTGTGTAACTAAAAATAGTTCAAATTTATAAGTTATTTATGTAATATACCATGACTATTATATACGGTCCATTACTAACTAGGTAACACACACACGCACACACATATATATAATAAACCAAAACTTAAAGAAAATTCAATTAGAATCAAAATTGGATTTTGCTTTTTTTTAGCTTTTCATAAAAATTAAATTGTTAAGATTTTTACTGTTATTTTTTTCTCTAAACTAATGACTATATTTTTTATACTGTTTCTATTAAGATATTTTGTATGTGAATATCTTGAACCTAAAAAGTTGTAATTGAGCTAAACAATCTTATGTACCTATTCCCATTCAATTTAGGAGATATTTTTGGACTAATTTATTTATTTATTTATTATTATTTGTGTGTGTGTGTGTGTGTGTGTGTGTGTGTGTGTGTTGTATTTAGTAAAATTTCACGTACTATGATTGTAAATTGATATTGTATATGTAGTATTTAATAGTGATTTTTAAAATTATATATATATATATATATATACATATATATAAATATAAAATAGTAATGTAAAAAGAAACTTAACGTAATTAATATTATGAAAATTGCAGAGAAAAACTATTTTAGTACTTCTAAATGTTATGGTCAAACTAATGTTCTATACTCAAACTAACATCAATAATACTATTTCAATTTATCCGTTCACGGGTTACATACTAGTACGCATTTAGAGAGGGGAAATCTTGCATAGGTCAGAAAGACGTTTGGCTATCTAAGAGAGAGATATACCTGAAAAATTGAACTTTTGGCAACAGCTGTATTTGACCTGTATGATTCCAGACAAACAGCCTTGGTGCAAAGTTCCAATAATACTGACTTCATCTGTGAGTGTAGTTGAGATCCCATTTGGATTTAGCTGCCTTGAAAACTCCAAAAGTCATACCAAGGGGGCTTCTTGTTGGTTTTTTGTGGTAGTAAAAGTAGAAGCCACAAAAGAGCAACAAAAAACTTGCTCCCATCGCCCGTGTGGCAATCCAGAAGATTTCTTCCCATTCTGCATCTGAAAGCCAAAAGACACCAATGGCATATCTAGAAAGAGAGCAAGTATACCACCAAAAATTTGTACGACTAATTTTTTGGTCCTCTTATATGTCGGGATTTTCTTTCTCGCTCAGCTGATCTTCAAGAAAGTCACGTAGAAGTGAATCTAGACCAGATTTGCCCAAGGTTATGACCACTGTTGCAGCATAGATACTTCCGAATTCCATACTGGGATTTGGAGATATGGCTGAAATCTATAACAACATCAATCCCTGCAATAAGAAAAGCAAAATGATGTTTGGATTGTTAGAGGTTTAAAGTCGTAATCTTAATCAAGCCCTAAGTCCCTTGTATGTTGTATCCCAATACCTGAAAGAAAGTCTATCAAGTGCTCCAATTTCAAGGTCTGTACATGTTACTGCAACAAGATACTAATAATTAAGGCCATCCACGGGTTGGGCCGGGTCGGTTTTGGCCCCAACCCGGACTTGACCTGCCAACGTCGGGTGGAGGGGCGGAGGAACCCGAAACCGACCGTTGGAAAAATTGGTCGATTCAATTTCGAGTGATGCTTAGCGTCGATCGAGTCGATCGGTTGCTAGAAATAAAAAAGGCATCAAAATCTAGAAAAAAAAAAAAAAAAAAAGTCGTCGGAATTTGAAATTTTCGTCGGAAACTGGAAAATCTTGCCGGAAACTGGAAAAAGTTCGCTGGAAACTAGATTTTTTTATTTTTTATTTTTTTTATGAAATCTGCATTTTTTTTGGGCTAGAAATTGCTGGAATTTAGCCGAATCTGGCTAAATCCCACCAGATCTAGTCGGATCTGGTCGAGATCTCGGCAGATCTAGTCGAGATCTACCGGATCTAGCTTTTTTTTGCAGGATTTGGCCGGATTTTTTTTGTAGCTCCGGTTGGGTTTGGGTTGCTCAGGTTTTGGAGATGCAAACCCGCCACTCGACCCGCCGATGTTGGTTTTCAAGAATGGAAACCCGCCACCGACTGATTGGACCTTCGGTTCGGGTCGGCATCGGGCGGTTTGGCCGGGTTGTCAGTTGCCTGTCGGGTCTGGACAGCCCTACTAATAATTGTCAAAATTGAATTGCCCTATAATTTGGATATAAAAGTAAAAAATAAAAATAAAAATCATTCAAATCAATAACTTTTTGGCCCTATTTGTATTGCAATTTTTGACATAAAACTCCCAAAAGAACATGGTTCAAAATACTTGTACCATTTGTAACAACACGTTCTGATATTTATCTACATAATAATTACAATTTTATTTTCCAAAATTGGTTATACACTAATATATGAATACAACATCCAAAACTGGTTATACCATGATTGGTAGAACATAAAGTAGAATACAAAAATTGGTACAGAGGCTCTAAAGTAAGGAAGAACGACACTTCGGAACTGGTCACGTTACCTAATATATACAGCCGAACTCTTGTACACCCTCAGACACAGTTCAATGCAATAAGACTTTTGAACAGTGACCATATATATATATATGGGCTCAGTTTTATGTATGCCTTTAGTTTCCATATATTAATAATCTATTTTGAAAAAAAAATATATATAAAAAATTAAAAAAATTGTCAAAATAGTTAATTATTATTATATTTTTTTTTTTCATAAAAAAATTTCAAAAAAATTTTTATTGATATATGGACTTTACCATAACATAGCTAAAAGCCGAGATGACAATCATTTGGTAACGACCTATATAGGAATCTCCTAAATGAGTAACAAATACTGCTAATACGGTCGATATGGCCTCCCTGAAATTTATAATTGTTGCAGCTATTGGTAGATGTACGTTCTTCCACTTCCCTGTGAGGTAATCAATCAAGACCTCCACCACTACAAGTTTGACCAAGCTGTGGCTCAGAATTAAACCTGGTAATCATGGAAGAAAACGACATTAATTATGAGAGTAAAGATTTATTATCTCTCTAGTCTAACAACAAAGTTTTGTTTTGTTTTGCTGTGAAAAAGTAGGTTAAATTTATGATTATCATAAATTATTACCAGAAATGCATAGGGCAGCCTTTGAGAAGAAAATTTTACAGTGACATCCCCTTCTTTCAAACTGGATCTCTGCAAGGGTCTCAACAGTACTCATTTTCAATACCTGTAGGAAACAGTGCCGGTACTTTTTCTTCTCCTGCGATATTGGAGTTAGTGATGGTAGTTGTCAGAAAAACTAGTACGAACCCAACCATGAACCCAACCGTTGCCGAGCTTAGTCTCACCGTTTCGGCACCGAGATCCTCACTGAAATCATCAACACTGTCGATCTCTGATCTCTCCATGGAGGAAGAGAGAAAAAAAAAAAAAAGAAAAAAGAAAGAAGGGGAGAAGAGCTGAAGAGGAAAAATGAATAAAACCTGTTCGGATTACAGTTCTACAGGGGAAGAAGATGAGTGTAAATATTATTTAATTAAAAAGATAAATAAAATATTAATATTTTAGTATAGTTCTGAGTTACCGTACACAGCTAAAGATGGTTTATGCACGATCAAAAGCTAAAAATTTTAAATATACCTCCACTATTGCGGTCTCACAATTTTTAAGCTCGTGGGAGTAAAAATAACAATTTAATTTTTAGTTCCACTAGTACTAATGTTCTAACACCTTGCTGCAGGTTTAGTCCTGAAGCAAAACCAGGACCAACATTAATTTCCTCCCAATATAGTAGTGAAGTTCGTAGAAAGAGCCATAACACTTTCGTTTTAGTCATCAAGAAATTATCAGGACCAGCATTCCTCCCCCGAATACAGTGGTGGTGAGGTTCTCAGAAAGGCCGTAACACACTCACTTGTTTTGGCATCAAGGAACCAGGAAGGAACATCAACCCTAGCTGCCCCACGTCACCCTCACTCCTCACCACACACACACGCAGACGTCAGCTTCTTTAAAACAGGGCTAGTTCAATGCATTTGGGGCTAATTCAACAACTTTAATAAGTCACTCTACAATAATATGTGTTTGTAAGGTGTAGAGGCAAGAGCTGGATTCAAGTCTTCAGAAAGAAACTTCACATGCACATACACATATATTTAGATTAGGTTAGAATAGAATTTCTATATTGTATACAAAAAAAGTGGCAATTTTTTTTTTTTTTTTTTGTGGTGATAGTGAATTTTAAATATGATTTTATTAATTTTAATTTTGAAAACTTACTTGTTACATATCTAGCTATAACATATATTGTTTGTAATATTTTGTAAGCGATCCATGCATCTAGAAAAGAATTTAGAATTTTCATGTGATTTAGTATGTTTCCTCAGGACCATACTTTGCCTCTTTGGCCCATATTCCCTAGGTGATCACTGAAGAGATGAAATTGGCTCTAACAAGAGCATTTTTTGAATCAGAGGTTTCTGCAGGTTTTTGCAGCTTTGATGCAGACGGCTCCACTTAAGGCACTCGGGCTTGATGGTATGCCCCCCTTGTTCTATCAACATTTATGGGGTGTGTTTGATCATGATGTAATGAGTTCAGTCTTATCCTGGCTTAATTCAGGTACTCTTCCTCATCCCATTAACCATAAATTTATTACTCTCATCCCCAAAACCAGTAATCTTGAATATGTTAGAGATTTTCGTCCTATAAGCTTCTATAATGCCCTATATAAAATCTTTTCCAAAGTGTTGGGTAATAGACTGAAAATGATTTTACCATCCATCATCACTGAGCATCAATTTGCCTTTCCCAAAGATCGACTTATCACAGACAATTGGTTATATGGCTATTAAATTGAATATGAGCAAAGCAAATGATCAGGTAGAATAATTGTACCTAGAAAATCTCATGAGGAAGATGGACTTCAATGGGAAGTGGATTGGTCTCATTATGGTATGTGTGAAAACTGTTACTTACTCAATCATAGTTAATGGAGAGCCTCAAGGTTTGCTGCATCCTACCAGAGGCATTAGACAAGGAGATCTCTTATCTCCCTTTTTTGTTCCTTTTATGTATAGAAGGGTTGCATGGACTTATTCAACAGGCTACAAGAGTGGGTGACATCAAGGGCTTCTCTCTATGTTGAAGAGGTCTTGAACTAACCCATTTGTTGTTTGCAAATGAAAGTCTTTTGTTTTGCAGGGCTACTTCTCAAGAGTGTAATAATGTTCTCCATATTTTGAATCTTTATGAGGAGGCTTCAGGCTAGAAAGTGAACAAAGATAAGACAACTATCTTTTTCAGTTTGTCCACTGGAGAATATAAGACAAGAAATCAAAGATGCCCGAGGCCTACAAGAAATAACTTAGTATGAGAAGTACCTCGGTTTGCCATCTCTGATAGGGAGGAAGAAGAAAGAGAGCTTCAACTACATCAAAGAGAAGGTTTGGTGAAAATTACAAGGTTGGGAAGGTAAACTTTTATCCCAAGCTGGGCATGAGATTTTGTTAAAGGCTATCATCCAAGCTATCCCAATCTTTACTATGGGATGCTTTAAAATTCCATTGGGATTGTGTCATNAAGAGGCAAACGTACGGTTGGCTGCAGGTGGGTATATACCTTGAAACGCAAAGCAGATGGCTCTATCGAGAGGGTTCGTCTTATGGCAAAAGGTTTCACACAAACCTATGGCATTGATTATCTCGAGACGTTTGCTCCTGTGGCCAAATTAAACTAAATTCCGTACGACTCATTTTGTCAGTTGCAGCTAAAAGATCTTGGCCACTGCATTGCATTAGCTAGATGTCATGTATGCCTTTAGTTTCCATATATTAATAATCTATTTTGAAAAAAAAATATATATAAAAAATTAAAAAAATTGTCAAAATAGTTAATTATTATTATATTTTTTTTTTTCATAAAAAAATTTCAAAAAAATTTTTATTGATATATGGACTTTACCATAACATAGCTAAAAGCCGAGATGACAATCATTTGGTAACGACCTATATAGGAATCTCCTAAATGAGTAACAAATACTGCTAATACGGTCGATATGGCCTCCCTGAAATTTATAATTGTTGCAGCTATTGGTAGATGTACGTTCTTCCACTTCCCTGTGAGGTAATCAATCAAGACCTCCACCACTACAAGTTTGACCAAGCTGTGGCTCAGAATTAAACCTGGTAATCATGGAAGAAAACGACATTAATTATGAGAGTAAAGATTTATTATCTCTCTAGTCTAACAACAAAGTTTTGTTTTGTTTTGCTGTGAAAAAGTAGGTTAAATTTATGATTATCATAAATTATTACCAGAAATGCATAGGGCAGCCTTTGAGAAGAAAATTTTACAGTGACATCCCCTTCTTTCAAACTGGATCTCTGCAAGGGTCTCAACAGTACTCATTTTCAATACCTGTAGGAAACAGTGCCGGTACTTTTTCTTCTCCTGCGATATTGGAGTTAGTGATGGTAGTTGTCAGAAAAACTAGTACGAACCCAACCATGAACCCAACCGTTGCCGAGCTTAGTCTCACCGTTTCGGCACCGAGATCCTCACTGAAATCATCAACACTGTCGATCTCTGATCTCTCCATGGAGGAAGAGAGAAAAAAAAAAAAAAGAAAAAAGAAAGAAGGGGAGAAGAGCTGAAGAGGAAAAATGAATAAAACCTGTTCGGATTACAGTTCTACAGGGGAAGAAGATGAGTGTAAATATTATTTAATTAAAAAGATAAATAAAATATTAATATTTTAGTATAGTTCTGAGTTACCGTACACAGCTAAAGATGGTTTATGCACGATCAAAAGCTAAAAATTTTAAATATACCTCCACTATTGCGGTCTCACAATTTTTAAGCTCGTGGGAGTAAAAATAACAATTTAATTTTTAGTTCCACTAGTACTAATGTTCTAACACCTTGCTGCAGGTTTAGTCCTGAAGCAAAACCAGGACCAACATTAATTTCCTCCCAATATAGTAGTGAAGTTCGTAGAAAGAGCCATAACACTTTCGTTTTAGTCATCAAGAAATTATCAGGACCAGCATTCCTCCCCCGAATACAGTGGTGGTGAGGTTCTCAGAAAGGCCGTAACACACTCACTTGTTTTGGCATCAAGGAACCAGGAAGGAACATCAACCCTAGCTGCCCCACGTCACCCTCACTCCTCACCACACACACACGCAGACGTCAGCTTCTTTAAAACAGGGCTAGTTCAATGCATTTGGGGCTAATTCAACAACTTTAATAAGTCACTCTACAATAATATGTGTTTGTAAGGTGTAGAGGCAAGAGCTGGATTCAAGTCTTCAGAAAGAAACTTCACATGCACATACACATATATTTAGATTAGGTTAGAATAGAATTTCTATATTGTATACAAAAAAAGTGGCAATTTTTTTTTTTTTTTTTTGTGGTGATAGTGAATTTTAAATATGATTTTATTAATTTTAATTTTGAAAACTTACTTGTTACATATCTAGCTATAACATATATTGTTTGTAATATTTTGTAAGCGATCCATGCATCTAGAAAAGAATTTAGAATTTTCATGTGATTTAGTATGTTTCCTCAGGACCATACTTTGCCTCTTTGGCCCATATTCCCTAGGTGATCACTGAAGAGATGAAATTGGCTCTAACAAGAGCATTTTTTGAATCAGAGGTTTCTGCAGGTTTTTGCAGCTTTGATGCAGACGGCTCCACTTAAGGCACTCGGGCTTGATGGTATGCCCCCCTTGTTCTATCAACATTTATGGGGTGTGTTTGATCATGATGTAATGAGTTCAGTCTTATCCTGGCTTAATTCAGGTACTCTTCCTCATCCCATTAACCATAAATTTATTACTCTCATCCCCAAAACCAGTAATCTTGAATATGTTAGAGATTTTCGTCCTATAAGCTTCTATAATGCCCTATATAAAATCTTTTCCAAAGTGTTGGGTAATAGACTGAAAATGATTTTACCATCCATCATCACTGAGCATCAATTTGCCTTTCCCAAAGATCGACTTATCACAGACAATTGGTTATATGGCTATTAAATTGAATATGAGCAAAGCAAATGATCAGGTAGAATAATTGTACCTAGAAAATCTCATGAGGAAGATGGACTTCAATGGGAAGTGGATTGGTCTCATTATGGTATGTGTGAAAACTGTTACTTACTCAATCATAGTTAATGGAGAGCCTCAAGGTTTGCTGCATCCTACCAGAGGCATTAGACAAGGAGATCTCTTATCTCCCTTTTTTGTTCCTTTTATGTATAGAAGGGTTGCATGGACTTATTCAACAGGCTACAAGAGTGGGTGACATCAAGGGCTTCTCTCTATGTTGAAGAGGTCTTGAACTAACCCATTTGTTGTTTGCAAATGAAAGTCTTTTGTTTTGCAGGGCTACTTCTCAAGAGTGTAATAATGTTCTCCATATTTTGAATCTTTATGAGGAGGCTTCAGGCTAGAAAGTGAACAAAGATAAGACAACTATCTTTTTCAGTTTGTCCACTGGAGAATATAAGACAAGAAATCAAAGATGCCCGAGGCCTACAAGAAATAACTTAGTATGAGAAGTACCTCGGTTTGCCATCTCTGATAGGGAGGAAGAAGAAAGAGAGCTTCAACTACATCAAAGAGAAGGTTTGGTGAAAATTACAAGGTTGGGAAGGTAAACTTTTATCCCAAGCTGGGCATGAGATTTTGTTAAAGGCTATCATCCAAGCTATCCCAATCTTTACTATGGGATGCTTTAAAATTCCATTGGGATTGTGTCATTATATAGAAGCCTTGGTTAAAAAGTTTTGGTGGAGCCAACATGGTGATCGAAGAAAAATTCATTGACTCAGATGGGATGAGCTGACGAAATCAAAGCTTAAAGGAGGCATGGGTTTTAGGGATTTGACTATTGTCAATGACTCTCTTTTGGCCAAGCAAGCGTGACACCTCATGCAAAATAAGAACACTCTGTTTTATAAAGTCTTCAAGGTTAGGTTCTTTCCTATCTGTTCTATTATCAAAGCCAAAAATTCGAGATCGACTTCATACGCATGGACAAGCATCTTACATGGCCGAGATGTACTACTTTGAGGCTGCAAGTGAAGAATTGGGGATGGAAAGTCAGTAGGCATATGGCAGGATTTTTGGCTGCCACGGAGAGATCAACCTTAAGTTCTTTCACCCGTGCTTAATTCCTTGGCTGGCGCTAAGGGGGAGATTTTGATTGATGCTCAAAATAGACGGTGGAATCACAGAATGATTGACGGCATTATTACTCCAGAGGAAGCGGAACTCATTAAGAAGCTGCCTTTGTTAAGAGTGGTGGCTGAGGATAGCCTGTTTTGGCCTAATACGTAGAAGGGTGAGTATACATGTAAGTCTAGGTATCGTTTCTTGAAGAATGACGCTAACCATGATATTTCTAGTACTTCCTCGGACAATGACAAAGATTTATGGAAAGTGATTTGGTCTTTACATGTGCCAAATAAGGTTAAGAATCTGCTATGGACAGCTTGCCTAGAATCAATGCCTACGAAGGTAAATTTGGTTCGGCGAACCATTATCGACAGCCCATTTTGTGATCGGTTTAGACTCGAACCAAAAACTACTCTGCATGCTCTATGGTTATGCCCAAAAATTGACCTGTGGGAGTGTAGAAGATCCACCGCATTCCTAAACTTTAAGGAGTTACTCTTGTGGCTTATGAAGGAACAACATCATCTGGATTTTTTTTCTATCACGGTGTGGTCCATATGGCATCAATGGAACCAGGTTCACAAGCACCAGCCTAGTTGCGGTCCCCATCATCTCGCTTCCTTAGCGAAAGAACAACTTCTAGAGTATCTAGCAGTGCAGCCAGCCCCTCAAGTTCATCCTCCTGTGCCTCGAGGCCAATGGCGCCTTCCACCGATGGGTATGATCAAAGCAAACTTTGGTGGAGCTATTTTCAATACAGAGCACAAATTTGGTATTGATGTGGTGCTCAGAGATGACAACAGGTCAGTGTTGGCCTCCTTATCTCGGCAGGTGTCTCAGGTCTATAGCCCTTTGGAGATTGAAGCTATGGCAGCAGCAGTAGCTCTTCGTTTTGCTGCAGATTTGGGCTTCAAACAGGTGATTATAGAAGGAGATTCTCAAGTCCTTATGACAGCTCTAATCAACGACAGTGTGTTTTTTCCTCTGATAGTTTGCTTATTGATGATGTACGTTGTAATGTTAGGTTTTTTTGATCAATTACATTCCTCTCGTGTGTAAAAAGAGAAGGTAATAAGATTATTCATAATTTGGCTAGATATGTTTTAAGTATCTTGAACTATATTGTATGAATGGAGGATGTTTTACCACCTCTTCTTTTTTTTGTCCTTACTGATATTTCTTGCTTTTCTTAATAATATGCACTAAGTTCTTTTTCAAAAAAAAAAAAAAAAGGGAATATTTTAAACCTTCCACCGATGGGTATGATCAAAGCAAACTTTGGTGGAGCTATTTTCAATACAGAGCACAAATTTGGTATTGATGTGGTGCTCAGAGATGACAACAGGTCAGTGTTGGCCTCCTTATCTCGGCAGGTGTCTCAGGTCTATAGCCCTTTGGAGATTGAAGCTATGGCAGCAGCAGTAGCTCTTCGTTTTGCTGCAGATTTGGGCTTCAAACAGGTGATTATAGAAGGAGATTCTCAAGTCCTTATGACAGCTCTAATCAACGACAGTGTGTTTTTTCCTCTGATAGTTTGCTTATTGATGATGTACGTTGTAATGTTAGGTTTTTTTGATCAATTACATTCCTCTCGTGTGTAAAAAGAGAAGGTAATAAGATTATTCATAATTTGGCTAGATATGTTTTAAGTATCTTGAACTATATTGTATGAATGGAGGATGTTTTACCACCTCTTCTTTTTTTTGTCCTTACTGATATTTCTTGCTTTTCTTAATAATATGCACTAAGTTCTTTTTCAAAAAAAAAAAAAAAAAGGGAATATTTTAATCTAATTTGTCAATATCGAAATAAATATAACATGTTTGAGTTTGAGAAAACATTTGAGATTAAGACAACATTCTTTCAAACTATCATCCCCTAGTAATTTTTTTTTCCTTCAATATTAAATAAAGATGCAAGGAGAGTAGTCAAACACTATACATTGATTGATGAGTATATACAAAGAAAGCTTAAAAAATATCAAGATGGTGAGGGAAAAGTTAAGCAGGGAGAAATTTGGGTTTTCATTTCTTCCAAAATCATGAGGGACAGAAAGTGTGATTTAATTTTTTTTTTAAATTTAATTTTTGCCTTTTCTTTTTAGAGATAGTCACTGTAGGGTCACGATTTATAGCCCAAGTCCTAAAGATATGAGATATAGGTCCAATGAGCCAAGTACAATAAATTTGTAGAGAGTGGGTGAAAGAACTGGGTTTTTTTGTGAATTTGACAATGGCTAATAGGGTTTTAAAAGATGAACAAGTAAGAAAAACACGTAAAACTAAATGAAATGGTTGTCCGAGGAGATAGATTATAAACTAAATCGATAGAATTGAATGCTAATATAGTCTTTGAATACTACAATAGTTCTTTTCTATTTTTCTCTCTCTTTTTCCTCCTTTTTTCTGATCCCCATCCCACGGGAGATCTTTCCATTTATGTAGTTTCTCTTAGACCATCTTGATCCTACACTTGTTAATCATCTAGACTTTCACTTGAGTGCATGTCTCATCAGACATTCTTTTTAGCTTTCGGTGAGTTATGATAACTGAGACTCCACTGTTCAGGGGTCTTCTTCACATAAATGCGGCCAGAAAAGTTGCTGCAGTGCATTTAATGCGGTGGCAACAGTTTTTCTTTTAAATATTTCTGAGTCCTATCACCTTTGTACGTGCCTGGATCTCATTCTTATCGTTGAAACCTCTTGGAAGGTCACTTAGATCACCCCAAATATAAATTTGATCAGTATTCATCGTATCTGAGAAGGAGCTCTTCCTCGGAATATATTCCTCCATTCTTCCCTCATGCAACTCTCAACTTTGGGGCCTCTCCCAATCTTTTACTCTTCCTTGGACATGCATATGTCCTCAGATAAGGCCCAAGGCCCAACATACAAATTTGGGCTCTTATCGCCACAATCACTATCTATTTCTTGGCAACGTTGAGTTTTGAACGTTAGAATATTCAGTAGGGGTGGACCCCTAAAATTTAGTTTGGGGGCCAAATTACATATTGAGAGAAATTCAAAATATATACATACATACATTTAATGCACAAAATTTGCAAACTGCCAAACACATATGTACATACATATATACAATTTTTTAGAGAGCTTATTATCTTTATATAAACATTAATGCACACAAATTGCCTACTTTGTGTGTGTATTTATATATCACCATCATTTTATTGTATTTTTTTTTTTAAAATCTCTCTTAGTTTAATTTTTTAGTATTGTCACTCTCTAACATTAAATCTCCTCTATTTAATTTTTTTTTTCTTTTTTTCATCTAACATTTTGAGTCTAAAACAAGCATTAACAACATTTGGAAACTTAACAACTAAAACGAAAGGCTTAGTCCCAAATTAAAAAAAAAAAAAAAAATCTTTAAGAGAAAATTGCTTTTTGAGTGCTATCATCTTGGCCATGACATTAGATCTCCTATATATAGTTTTAATTTTTGGGTCTAATATTTTAAAAAAAAATTATAAAAAATTATTGGGTATACACAAATAAATTCTTCCTGCAACAATATTGCTTTCATAGAAAATAATTATTTGATGGAAGATGAGACGAAAAATTAAAAAAAAAAAAAATTATTATGATATATACATGTGAGTAAAGTCCCATATGGAATAATAGTAATAAGAGTGAATGATTAATGTCATGTAGTTAGGCAAAAATTCATAAATTTAAATTTTTTGGGCTAAGTGGTGTGTTTATATATATGCTATATTAATTATTTAATTGAAGTTGTGAATTTCAGTTAGCTCAACTAATATCTGGGGCCCAAAATTTGCCCACCAACTAAACACAAACAATGCAAATTAAAATATCTTATTTCCTCTCATTTTTTCATTCTCCTAACCAAACAGACTCTTAAGGTAAGTTGTACTAAACTAGGTCCTTAATAAGGAAAATTTTTAGGTAATCTTGGTATACGGTGAAATGATGCTTCCTCCTCTCATATTCATGGTGGGCCCCATCATAAATGTGAAAGGAGGAAACACCATTTACTTGAAAGAGTACCTAAAAATTAATCCTTTATAGATTATAAATGTATGATAAATTTTTTTGTTACATTTATGACTATAATTATTTATTTATTTAAAATTTTAAAAATATTTTTTAAACAATGCCCTCTTAACTTTTTCCTTTATTTTGTTTTTTTGGGAAATTACACTTTGCTTTCATTTTGTTTGCCCAAAAAACACTTTACCTACTTGTTGTTTAAAAATTGACACTTTACCCACCTGAGGTTAGCTTTGTTTGTCTCCCGTTACCCATCTCTGTTAAAAATAGAGGTAAATTTGTATTTTTATTACTCTTTTATGTCTCTCTCCTCTCAAAACATTAAATAATAATAAAACCTAAAAAATCAAGGGAAAAGAATATCTAAAAGCTAAGTTTTGTAAAAATTAAAACCTAAATTTTACATCTTCTTTTCATGTATCAACTTTTAGATCTTCTATTTTAAAACCTAACTTTTACATCTTCATTTTTAGTACCAAAGTCAACACCTGAAAAAATAATGAAAAATTGTGTCATCTATCGGTTTTCAGACTGGTGTGGGATTCTTAGATAAATTTTTATGGTTTTCTTGCTAAACAGTAGATCATCCGGTGAACAGTGTTGGAGTGTAGTTCTGGTCTCCATGTTTGAGAACACCACAGATATCACTAATTTTGCACCGGATAATAATAAAATTAGTATATCGACGTCACCCTCTCTGGCATTTTTATAGAACTCAAGACTCAATTTAGCGGGAAAATAAATAGAAAACAATGTGACCTTCATATGGTTCGAGATTGTGGGAGGTAGTGGGAAACTGTACTACTGTAAGAATAAAAAATTGATTCCACACAAGAAATCTGAAGTGATCTAACCAGTCAAATAAATTTCTGAAACCAGTTTACATTGATGAGTAATTACTGACCAGATAAATTTTTAACAATTGATGAATCATAACATCTCATTTTCAGATGAATTCTTTAGCACAGTAGAATCTAATGAATTCTTTGTCCACAAGTTGTATGCTACGTCTATATATTTGATAGGTCAAAAACTTCAGTAAAATCTGATGAATTCTTTTCATGTTATTACCTTCACATTGTTAAAATAGAAGATCTAAAAATTGATACATGAAAAGAAGATGTAAAAGTTAGGTTTTAATTTTTTACAAAACCTAGCTTTAAATATTCTTTTCCTTTGATTTATTGTTATTATAATTTTTTTAATGTTTTGAGAGGATAGAGACATAAAAGGGTAATAAAAATACAAATTTAACCTTGTTTTTAAAAGAGGTGGGTAATGGGAGATAAATAGAGCTAACTTCATGTGAATAAAGTGTTAATTTTTAAATTACAGGTAGGCAAAATATTTTTCAGGTAAACTACAAGTGTGTTAACACTTTTTCCTTTATTTAAATACACCAACAAAAAAACTTGTAACTTTAATGGTAATTATCAAAAGAGACAAAACTAGATTGAAGTCTAAAGATAGGCGAACTAGAGAATCAAGAAGTGAGAGTGCATAGTAAAAGTTATTATTTTTTGCTGATAACTTCGTAAAGTTGAGGAAGCCAGAAACTGCTATAATTAAAAAACCAATACCTTCCAACAACAACAGCTAGATCGATGATCATCACCATATAGGTGAGTTCGGCCAGGTTCTAATTTCTGTGGATCTGTATCTCGAATAAGCTAGCTTTGGACCATATACTTTTTCACACGCTCTCCTTCCTAGACCTGTGGGGGATTCAGAAGAATTTGAGTTAAGCTATCTCTTAGAGCATCCACAATGGTGATGCTAAAAGGCTAAAAAGCTATTTTTGGCACTACCATATACAAAAAGGGTGCTACATTAGTGGTGGTATAGGTAAATTTTTTACCTCCACAGCTATAGTGCATAGCTATATATGGCTATGCACTGTAGCAGAAAGCTTTTTTTTTTTTTTTTTTTAATCCTCTACCTGACAGTTCAACTCTCACAACTCTCACCTCTCTCTCTCAACCCTTACCGCCACCAGCCCACCTCAAAGCTCAATCATCCTCTCATCGCTACCAGCCCACCTTGAAGCTCAACTCTCACCGACCCACTCCCCTGACCCACGCTGCTGACCCACGCCGCCACAGACTCAGCTTGCCTGCCCAGCTCCGACCCAATCCCCAAGTCCCAAGCCGACCCACGCCGTCATATATTCGACCCAACCTACACCATCCTCCTCCTCCATCTTCGAAGCCCAGCTCCATTCATGCATTATTCTCATCGAAGATCTCTGTGCAATCAGCCATCATCGACCCACGTAGGCCACGCCCATCGCCGTCTTTATGTGTGTGTTTTTTTTTATGTTGTTGTTGATTCTGCTTTAGGGTTATTCAAAAGATCCTAAATTTTTTGAAGTTTTGTTTGTGATTGGTGATTTTTGATGGTATGGGTTGAGGAAAAAGATTGGGGATTTGGGTAGGGGTCATGCAACCCTTTTGTTTGGTTACTGAGAAAACAGAGGATATATTAATAAGTTGATTGTTAATTGAAATTGGGTTTTCCTGGGTCAAATGGTATTAATAATTTGATTGTAGTACTAGTGCTTATTATTTATTCAGCGTGTAAATGTTTGTATGAGAATTTTCTCAGTGCAGGGAGGTTGTGGCTACGGTGGTTGTGATGAATGTTGTGGTTGTGGTGGATGTTTATGGCGGTGGATATATATTATTTTATTGTAGTAACTATATTATTTTATTGTAGTAGATATATTATTTTATTATGTTATTTATATTATTTTATTGTGTTGAAAGTTAAAATAGCCACTGATGTTGGATGTTTTGTAAAATGAGTAAGTAAAATAGATAAAATAACTTTTTGTGGTGCCAAATAGCTAAAAAAATAGCTCCATGTGGATGCTCTACGTAGTTATATATATATATATATATATATATATATGATTATAGCTTCATTGTAGTGTTCTTCTCACACATGTTTTTAGTTTGGATTTTCCAATATATAGGCATGTTCCTGTAATATTTTCCCTTGATTTTAGTTATTTTCTTTGTTATGGTCATAATTAGCCCATGATGATGAACATAACTACCTCCACTATGAGAGAGGTTCTAGGCACGTAACGGCTACCCCTTGTTAGTCATAGACTCATAATGGGGAGTAATGCTCGTCTTCACTACTTGCCAGCATGGTTTTGAAACCTGGACCGTTCATTGAACCGTAAAAAGAAGAGATTCAATGTTTTTGATGTCGAACTGAGGTTGAACTGGGGTCGAACCATGATGACATCATAATTAATTTAATAATTAATTATAGCCTAAATATAGATATTAAATTTATAAAACTAGCAAAATTGACTAATATATCTATATATGTGAGGGAAATTTAATGATTTTTAAGCATATATTTAATAATTAAATAAGAAAGTTAATAAAATAAAATAATAACCATGAAAACATTAAAATTTATTATTAATTTTTGAAGTAAAGGTGAATATCTTTGAAGGATTTTAATTATAAATTTTTTCTTTTAGTTTCTTGTAAGAGGTGGATAATTTAATTAAATAGAATACAATTGGGTTAAGTTGTTTTTATTAAAAATAAAATAAAAATTGAACCGAGGTTGTACCACACGTTTCATGCCACCGGTTCTGCATGAACAGTGCGGTCCAACCCCGGTTTAAGGGGTTCACAGAATTAACAATAATTTTGGTTCTCTATGCTTAAAAAATCGGTTTTCATCCCGGTTTCCGAATTTTCCAGTCGAACCTCTCGGTCCGATCTGGGTTTCAAAACAGTGCTTGCCAGTTGCCTACTTGTCCTCAAATTATGGTCCTAAGTATTCGTCTAAGGCTGCTCATGTTGAGCTTATTATTGGCATGGTTTGCTTAATTATATGTTTTGGATTTTCTCATGCACATCAAAACTGAAAGCTTGAATTTGTGTGAAAACATGAGAGCTGTTTAGACCCCCAAATTAAGATTATGGCTCGGTTGATTTTACTCTAACTTAAACTAAGTGTGAAATAGAGTAAATGCAAGCGAATAAACAAGATAACTACTCTAACCTATATTCATCAATTCACAGCAGTAAAATGAAAGCTAAAAGAGTAGGGAAGAAGAATGCAAACACAAGATAACACGCCAATGTGTTATCGAAGAGGAAACCGAAGAACTCGGCGAAAAACCTCTTTGCCGCCCTCCAAGCAGTAAATCGATCCATTAGAGAATAAAGTTAGAGTACACGAATAACAAAAGACCCTCCAAGCCTAGTCTACCTAATGTACTTGAGCCTTCCAAGCTCCTGCTGCCAACTGACTTAACGAAACATTGTCTTTTCTAGCTTTCCAGATCTCACAATACGCCCGATTGCATCCACCAAGCCTCATCGACTTCTTTTGGCAAATCACCAAAGATTCCCAAGCTCCAAAATACTTTCTACACTCTGAATAGGTGTGGGTTGTTTTTGGGTATAAATCTCCTCTCAAGGTATGATAATGGGAGAGGGAAGAAGAAGAAGAAGCTAGAATGATTTCTCTCTAAGGATGAGTAGCACTCTCTCTCTAAAAGATCGGTGTGTGTGTTGTAGAAAACCTATCTAGGGTTTTTCTCTCTGAATGGCCTTCTTATAATTTCTGTGAGTAATGAGAGTATATATAGTATGGGTGAAGGGTAAGAAAGTCACACTTAAAAATCCTCCAGGCAGAATGTTTCGTGAGTACCTCACGGGAAGGCCTTATCCGCGAGACACTCGCAAAATTGACAACTTGTCACGGCTCTTCAGCTTCCAGTCATGTGCTTCTCACGTGCCTACTTCGCGGGTTAGCTTCTCGCGAGCTTCTCACGAAATCCACTTGATCTTCAATTAAGTTTGAGTCTTCACTAACTTAATACTAAACCCAATACAATAAAATCCCACAAAAATATAAGGAAACAAATTTATGCAATTATAACATTTTTTGTCATAGAATAAGCCAACACTAATATTATGAGAAAAATCATAACTTAACAAAAACTAACAGAATTCAAGGGTTTAAATGTAAGTTGTACCAATCTTAAATTCAAGGTTTCAATTGAATATTTCGGAATTGTAAGGTTTAATTTGAATCCACTCCTTAAGTAAGATTTAAAATGTAATTTACTTCTTTATTTATTTATTTAATTTACTTATTTATGTACATCTTTTTAAACATTCTTTTTTTTTTTAGGTATAACAGTATTTTCATTCAACAAATGTAACAAACCATGTGCTAAAAGTTATTAGCAATTTTACTACAAAAAACTTACAAACTGGCAATAAATGTGAGTGGTGCTAATTTTTTTGTGGGATAATATAAGTAAATTTTTAAGAGTAATATTAGGAATATTATAAAATTTATCACATAAGTCTTTCCAATTGATGTGTTAATAATCACAAAAAGTAATAAAGATATTTATTTATTTTGTTGTTGCGAGTTCGAAAAGCTTTTATACTAAATTGGTAGTAGTTTTCCCTTCAATTTTTTAGAAATAAATAAATGATAGTGGTTTTAGTGTTTTCTATTCTAATTTAATAATTTTTTTTATTATGTGTTTTAAATGTTGAAATATCAATTTATAAACATTATTGAGTAAAATTTGTACAACACTTCGGTAGTATCTAATAAATTAGCCAAATTATAGATTCTAGTAAAATCTTTTGTGGTCGAATAAAATATCTAAATTTAATTTTTGCTATATAAATTAATTGATATCTTAGTTTGATAAAGAACAATTATTATAGAACAGATATTATAAGTTTAATTTAAAATACTATCATACAAAATAAATATTAAATAAATCAGTCAAATTTGTATAGCTTAGCATCACTTAAAGTATTAGCATTTTTAGCACTACCAATACTAAAAAGCATACTACAATGGTGAAGGAAAAACTAAAAAATTTATCGGTTGAGCTACAATGCACAGCCAAAGATGGTTGTGCACAGTAGCTGAGATGGTAAAAAAAATAATATATATATATATATATATTATTAAAAGTTGTATTATTTTATTATTTTGGTGGTGGTGGTTGTTGTTTATTATAATAAATATATTATTTTATTGTATTGAATATTAAAATAAAACCACTTAAACCAATAAGATGCTCTTAATTCATAAATATCATCTTCTCAAAAAAAAAAAAAAAAAAAAAATCATAAATATCATGCAACGACAGAAGTGCACAAACTCTGAAAAACACCTCTCAATTTCAAGAAGTCTCAGCATTGCATGCATGAAGAGGCCGGCTTAGCCAAAGCCAAAGCCAAAGCCAATCCACCAAACCTACGCTCTCTTCATCAAGTCCGGTCACTCCCTAGACCCCTACCTCTCCACCACTCTCATTTCCCACTTCTCCAAACTAGAACATTTCTCACGCGCTTCCAAGTACCTCTTCGACACCCATAGCCCCGATATAGTCTCATTCAACGCTCTCATTTCTGGTTTCGCCAGTTTTCACCAACCCAGACCCTTTTTCGAGATCTTTAACACTTTAAGACATCTGGGTCTGGAACCTGATGTGTTTACGTTGAGCTCTTTGGTTAAGCGTGTGAAAGTTTGGAGGAAAACGAGGCTGCCCGTGGAGTTTGTTTGAGAATGGGGTTTGGCTCAGGAGCTTGTTTGGTGAGTGGGTTTATAGAGAACTATGCGAGAGCTGGGGATGTTGAAAAGGCTGAAAAGTGTTTTGGGGAGTGTTTGTTATTGGACAATGTGGTTTGGAGTACTGCTATGGTTTGTGGGTATGTGTGGAATGGGGAATTTGAGAAGGCAAGGTGGTTTTTGTGGAAAAGAAATGTTTGGGTTTGGAGCTGAATGAGTTTTAGCTTGACTGGGGTGCTTGGTGCACTGTTTGATGCCAGAGAAGGGGAACAGGTTCATGGGATTGGTGTTAAGATAGGTTTGTTGCGTGGCAGTTCTATACATTTGAATAAAGCTATTATGAACATGTACTGTAAGTGTGGGACTAAGGTGGCTGCAGTTAAGATGTTTGATGAAATTTCTGACCCAGATGTTGTGTCTTGGACTGAATGGATAGGAGCTGCTTGTGATGGTTTGGAAGCTTTGGAGTTGTTTAAAGTTTTGCAATCTGGGGATTTGGAGATGAGTGAGTATACAATGATCAATGTTTTGTCTGCCATAGCAGGCCCAAGGCTGTTAATTTCCGGTAGGCAAGTCCAAGCACTTTGTCAAAAGGTGGGGTTTTTGAAAGTGATTTGTGTTAGCAATGCATTGATGTCCATGTACGGGAAGTGTGGTGGAATGTATGATGCTAGAAATGTTTTTGATGATATGCTTCATCGAGTTTCTGTTTCTTGGAATTCTCTGACTGCTGGGTATTCTGAGAATGGATTTAGTAGTCAGGGTCTTGAAGTGTTTTCTCAAATGCATGATCTTTCACTACAGCCAAATGAATATACTCTGGCTAGCATTCTTGAAGTTGTTTCTAACTTGAATTCTGTAATTCAGGCAATGCAAATTCATCTGCATATGATTAAATGTGGCTTTATGTTCAATGATTCTATGGTGTCTTGCTTGATAAAAACATATGGGAAATGCCGTGGGATAGATGAAGCAAAAGAGATATTGCCATGCTGATGCTTTAAATTTGTTCTACACCTTAAGAAGCTTGTACCTTGAAGTGGACAGTACAATCTTCAATATTGTCGTCAAAGCTTGTGGTGCATTGACAGATTTGGTACAGGGAAGAGTAGTTCACTCACTGTGTCTTAAATTTGGATTTGATCAGGATACATTTGTGGAAAGTACTGTTATTGACATCTACTGTAAGTGCAGAAGCATTGGTGATGCACAGAAGGCTTTTAGGATTACATCTAGAGACAATTTGGCTGCTTGGAATGCCATGATAATGGGATATGCTCAACACGGTTGTTTTCATGAAGTTTCTGAGGTTTTTGAGAAAATGTGTAAATCTGGAATAGAATTAGATGAGATAACTTTTCTTGGATTTCTTACTTCATGCTGTCATGCAGGGCTGGTGAGAGAAGCAAATGATTACTTAAACTCTATGTTTGAACTTCATAGAGTCATCCCACATTTAGAACACTATGCCTGTATGGTTGACCTGCTCAGTCGAGTTGGACTCCTAGAAGATGCAAAGAGGACAATTGATCAAATGCCTATTCACCCTGATGCTCATATTTGGCAAATTCTTCTATCAGCCTGCAACATCCATGGAAATGTCATTCTGGGGAATTTTGCTGCCGGAAAACTTCTTGAGCTGCAACCTGAAAATGAATCTGCTTATCTTCTTCTGTCAAATCTCTATGCTTCTGCTGGTATGTGGATTGATGTTGGAAAATTGAGGAAAAAAATGAAGGAAAAAGTAGTTCACAAATAACCGGGTTCTAGTTGGAGGATCCGTACATTACTTTTTTGCTGGAGACATGTCACATCCTCAGAGTAAAGAAATATATATGGAGCTAAAAAAGTTGTATGATCAGATGTTAGTGTCTCCAAAATTGGATCAAAACGATGCTTTCCTGATGAAAATATGAATTAGAAGCAGATAAATTTTTTCTAATTTTTTTTGCAGCAATTAACTCTGCAGGGTGTTTGTGTTTCCAGAACTCATCAAGTGTCGTTACCTGTTGTCTAAAATCAGTTGGCATATGAAATCCATTCAACATATGTATTACAGATGACTTTAGAAAATTTATCTGACTAGTGGTCAGAGGCGCAAGTCTGAAAAGGCCATAAATTATGGCTTTGCAGCTATTTGTTCCAAGTTAACTAACACAACTCTGAGAGAGAATTCTCCATAAACTGCCATTAGCCAAAATTATGACTGCACAGGTGTGCATTGCTCACTAAAAGCTCTGTTGTTAATCTAAAGTGGCAGTATTTCTAGTCACAACTGAAAGCAATGATTGGATTCTACTTTCCATCACAGATACTGTTAATAAGTGTGGCCTTCTTTTGACTGAAATCTACAACATTAGAAAGAAAAAAAGTGAGATATTACATGTAAATCAGCATTTATGGTGCTTTTTTGGCTGCTCAAAGTGAGTGTTGACATCGGAATGTGGTCATAATAAAGTTTTAGAAGTTTGCTGCTACAGAGTCCCCCATGGAGAGTGTCTGCTTCTGTCCTTGACTTCATCTGATCTCTTTTAAGCTGTGGCATTCTGCTCCTGATATTTTTGCCAAGGATAGATGAATCTTCTATCAAAAAAGGAAAAATGCTTGACTGATGAGTTGGGAGTCCGGGTGAAGGTAAGCCAGTATATAGTGTTAGAATAATGGTTAATTGATTAAAATTCGAGAATCTCCTATCAGATTGAGCTTTTGGGATAAGTAGTAGCTTATCATATAACTCTATTGGATTCACTATCTTTTGAGATTGTTTATGATTCTTGTGGTAGAAAGTGGCCAGTGGGTGAATGAGGATGTGGCAGAAGATACATAATAATTAGATTTAGGACTTCATATGCTTAGGATATTAGTTTTTTTTTCATGTTTACAGTCTCATATTTTATGACATAAAGATATATCATGTTGGCTACTTTACACATAGCGTCCTCTTGTCCCAGTAAGAACAAGCTTGGCTCGTGACATCTTTCTACAACATGTAACTTATACATTTTCAAATGACTTAGTAATGAATGTTTATAGGCATTGGAATTGGTTGTTATTTTAATGATAGGCAGCATTCATCTATTTAAAATCAGTTCAAATTTTCAAGAAGCAGGATGTAATATCTTGACTTGAGTAAAGGGAGTAGTAGAAGAAAAATAAATAACTATATTAATAAGATAATGATCACTGATCATACGGTGTCTAACTGCTTTCAATTGTTTCAATTCTTCCTCATATAAGTTTTCCTGCAGGAGTGTTGGTGATCTCAAGAGGCTCTAGAGAACACAAAGACTATTGAGTGGAAAGCATTTGCTGATACTCTTGACTTTATCTGCCCCCTTTTTGGAAGAGGCTTTCTGCTCCTCATATTTTTGTTGATTATTGTAGTGGGAACATTGCTGATCTTGTTACTCATATTGTAATGCAAGGCAATTTCACCCTCTTCCTTCAAGCTGTTGCTCATATTTTATTTACTCTTTGGATCTTATTCTTGTTTTGTATTCTAATTTTAATATGCTTATCCCTGCAGCTCCGTGTCCTAACTTTTCAAAAAATTACCAGGTTGTTATGTCCTACCCATACTTGTGTCTGTGTTTCCTAGTCCTTCGTTTAGAACAATATGCCCACATGTTTGACTTGCTTGGACAAGTTGGAAACCTAGAAGATGCAAAGAGGACAATCGAATGAATGTTCATTCACCTTGATGTTCATATATGGCAGATTTTTCTATCAGCCTGCAACATCCATGAAAATGTTGTTCTAGGGAATGTTGCTGCAAGAAAACTTGTTGAGCTACAGCCCGAAAATTAATCTGCTTATCTTCTTCTATTAATCTATATGCCTCTGCTATTGCAGCCTATAACAAGAACATCTTGGCCCAATATCTGATTTTGGGGATAATTAGATACTTCTTTAAATAAAGCCAATTCTCAAAAAAAAAAAAAAATGCTAATAAGTAATATAAGATGGAAATAACCAAAAAAAATGGAGTACTGATAGATAAGATTTCCAACCTATTTATTAAATTCAATTACAAGGTACAAACATTTTAAAAATGTTGTTGCTTAATTTTTAAACCGTGGAACTTAGTTCCTAGGCTCATCATCATAGAATACCTCCTCAGCTTCAGTGGATGCGTGGGACTGCAAAGGGAGTCTCTCCATAGATTCAGCATAGTGTACATCCGGGGAAGATTGCATACCAACCATTTCAACATTTGCTAAGCGGGAGTAGAGGTGGCGAGTGGAGGCCATGACTGTGGACACCTTTGTCCATAAGAAAGAGGGGTTCCTAGTCGGCAGGGGTTTGGTATTGTCTTCAACACCATCTCCTTGGGGTATGTTTAAAATAGAGTGAGATGGATGGGGATGAGAGGAAAGGAGAGGAGAAGGTTGGACAGAATAATCATCCTCATTTAAAGGTGTGTTTTGAGCAGAGGAAGAAGCCGGCGACATTTCATCTTTCATCTCTCCTCCTTCCATTGAAACATTAGGGGCTAATTCTGCTTCCTTTGATAAATCTCTTATGTCGGCAAACTTGGAGTAAGATATTGAAGCGTACACATAAAAGCAAAGGAACACAGAGCTGAGTATTGCTAAAGTCAGAAAATACCTATCCAGATGACTGTCGTTTATGGTGCCCTTGAACCAACTTCTTACTAGATGGACACAAGGTATGCTGAAGAAATTTCCGAAACTTAATATACATCCAGTCAACAATTGCCCAGAATTCCACATCGATTTAGTGACGTGCTTAATGAAAAATTCCCCGAGCCCTTCTTCGACAAGTCCCTCCGTTAGTCCCAACAAAATAAATTGTGGAAGTAACCAGAGGATACTCATGGAGATAGTGTCAGATGGGTACTTAAGTCTCTTAATTTCTTTCAATCTGTGGACCTCCACCTGCCAAGCTGCAATGCAACACAATATAGAACAAATCATCCCAACACCAATTCTCACCAGTGTGACATTGGGATTTCTTGCTTTCTCTGACCAAAACAGACGCGGGATTATGAAGCGTAGAAAGGAATTGAGTACGAAGAAAGCAACTAGAGGAACCCTGACATTTTTTTCAGTAAACGAATTTTTCAAGTTGCTACTTTGTTCAATAAAGAAAGTATTTCCGGTAGCCTGGACCAAACTATAGGCTAAAAAGGTTGTCCACAAAGGTATCAATTTCAAAAAACACTTTACTTGGGTCACTTGTTCAACTGAGCAAAGATTCTCATCTTCCTGCGGACTGCTTGAAGTTCTTTTTACAGTCACAGCAGCTTTGTCTAACCACCTGCGTCAGCATAATTACCCCATGAATTCCCCACATCATATGTATGGATTCTATGGAACACCACATCAGTTTAAAAAACATAATTTTAGTTAAAATTGTAAAATGTGTTTTGAAAACACATACGTACGAAGTGTGTGCAACGCCGAGAGAAAGAGACCAACCTGAACCAAAAATTTGTTGGCAATATTTGACTATTTTTCTCTTCGTACAACTTTAGATTTGGTACAGTTTTCCAAGATAACTGAGTTGGTGTACCAGGGTAGGCGAGATAACGTTTGGATATAGCTGCCTTGAAGACTTTGAAAATAACATGGGAGTTCCTATTGTGTCTTTCGGGACAGTAAAATTTGAATCCGCATAAGAACAATAAAAGAGATGTTCCCATCATCACACTGGAAGCTAAGAAGGTTCTTTCCCATGTTACGTTTGAAAGCCAAAAGGCAGCAATGGCAGATCCAGAAATCGAGGCAATACACCACCAGACATTTGTACGACCCTCTATTTGGGCTTCAATTTCGTTGGAATTTTCTTTTTCTCTCCCAATCAACTGTTCAGAAAGAAATTCTTTTAGGATTGAATCTAGGCCATATTTACCTAGTGCTAGAGCCAACCCTGCAACATAAGTAGGTCCACTTTGAGAATTACACCATAACAGCATCAATCCCTGCAACAAGAAAGACAAGTTGATATGTAGATTTTTTTGAAACTTCTTATATTATCGTTAATATTTTTCAAAACATTAAAAAAATGTCTATCATCAAGGTGCTCCACATTTAAGGTCTGATAGAACAACCTTAGTCACCACATTTTCCTCTCTCTCTCTCTCTCTCTCCTAAGATGTATCGAACATGTAATATGATAGGCAAAAAATGTATTGACTCCTTGTGATAAATTAATCAATTAATTTAGTCAAGTTAATTAATTAATTCAATTTTCATGCAAAATGCATTGTAGCACAAACAAATCACCAACTAAGTAAATATGTAGCGAAAAATAAAGTTGACACGGTAATTTGTTTACGAATGAAGAAAACCTCCAAGACAAAACCCTACCGAGTGATTTTAAAGTCACCACTCCCAAAAAGTCACTATTATCATAACAAGCGGTTACAAGTAAAGAAATCCTAGTAGTTTATACTAACTTACAGTTGAGCTCTTATCCCAATGCCCAATTGGACTTGTTCTGTAGTGACAATCTCTCATTTTCAATGCACAACTCCTAGTATGTGACTAACCGATCGATGCGCGGATACCAGTACGCGGCTTACTCATCAACTTGAGAAAGAAGTTGGCTGCAAAGTTCTTCAGTTCATCAACACGATAAAGATCACAAAGCTCCTTGGTCACAAAACCCAACAGCGTACAAATGTAGCAGCTTCTTCAAGAGAAAGATGAACTAGGGCAAATTTCAGCTTCGGCCACAATTTGCATGAAGAAAACTTTGCTTCACACTTGCGCAACATTTGAGGGCCCTTAAAATAATCCTTATATATGTTTAGGGTTGTGAGAAAAGAAAACCTAAACAAGACACGGATTAGAGTGAAATCAGAACTGAAAATTTGATTTTCATAAATCTCTATCGAGCAACTGTCGAGCATCAGGCTAAAACTGCATTTTAAATCTCGATAGATTCTATCGGTTGAGCTAGCTATCAAGCTTTAAAATCCAGTACTTCTTCACTTGTTTCTTGGACAGATTTGCATTGTTTTAACATTTGAACTTGAAACATTGTTCCTTGAAGTATTAAATACATCCTAAATCTACCAAATTACAAGTAAAGTGCATTTTGTGAAAAGATTATCCAATTTTATATTGACATATGTTCCTAACATGATTCACATATGTCCTAACATAATATGTCTCTCATATGAGATAGATACTTTGTTTGTGAGGTTCACCCTTATAGGAGAAAGGAGCCTTAGAGCATTCACATCAGTGAATATATAAATAGAAAAAGTGCCCAATTTTATATATTTAACTCCAAAATTCTTTCACATCAATTAAGCTAAAGTTGTGCAAAATTACTCAGTTGCTACAACTAGTAACCTTGTAAATATACAAGGTTACTTTAGCTTTCTATTCCAATATTTTAATATTTTTCTCACCTCTCTACTCTCATTAGATTCTCTCTCTCCCGCTTGTTTGCTCTCATAGATCCTGCTGCAACCCAACACCATCTATATCCAAACACAAATCTCATCCACCTAGCACCATCCAACCACCACCACCAAAACTTGTTACAACAACAGAAAATCAACCTAAAATACAACCGAAAATCAAACCTAATTAACCTAAATGTTATGATCCTTAACCATGTGTTTATAAGCTCTTTGGCACCCTCCTTTTGCAAACCGATTTTCAAGGATGAGTTGTACCCATGAGTTTGTAACATTTGGTATCAAAGCCAACCACCACGTCGAGTAATCGGATGTAGCTCATTGAGTATGTGATCAAATGAGTTGCAGCTTTGTGGTTGGATCTCAAATGGGCGACCTAGAGGCTAGATTAAAATAACTTATAGGCGAATGGAGTCGCCAAAAGAGAAAGGGCTACCATCGGGTCAGTGTCACTAGAGTGAGCCATCATAGACGTTGGCTGTGGAGCGTGGTGGTATGTTATGACCCTTAACCATGTGTTTATAAGCTTTTGGGCACCATTCCTTTGCAAGCTAGTTTTCAAGTGTGAGTTCTACACATGGATTTGTAACATTTGGTATTAGAACCAACCACCACGTCAAGTAATCGGATGTAGTTCATTGAGTAGGGGATCAAATGAGTTGCGGGTTTGTGGTTGGATCCCCAAAGGGGCGACCTAGAGACTAGATTAAAATAATTAATAGGTGAGTGGAGCCGCCAAAAGAGAAAAGGCTACCATTGGGTCAGTGTCGCTAGAGTAAGCTGTCGTGGACGTCGGCTGCAGAGCATGGTGGTATGTTATGATCTTTAACCACGTGTTTATAAGCTCTTGGGCACTCTCCCTTTGCAAGCCTGTTTTCAATGGTGAGTTCTACCAATGAGTTTGTAACATTATAACCCAAAATCAAAATCAAACCCAAATCCAGTGAAGAAAGTGAGCTTAGGGTTGAGAGGAGAGAGAAGATAATTAAACTTCTGATGTTAAACGAGAGAGAGAAAGAGAGGGAAAGAGAGATTTAAGATTACAAATAGCATTAAAAAGAATGAATATGAGTATTTAAATAAAATTAAAGGTAGAATAATTAATCTAATGTAGGTGTTTTGTAAAAATGGTTGTTTAAAATAGAAAAAGTAAGTTTTTATGCTTAAATAAACATAAAAATTTAAACAAACTGATGCAAATACTCTTACATATGCCCTCTCATCCTTATTTTAAAGGTATAACTCAAATATGCGTTACCATTCTATTGAGAAAGTCTATAGACATAAAAAATTTCACACCTAACTAATGTGGCAGCTTATTAGTAGTAGGTAAGAAAGTGATGTCAAATGTGGATCCTAGTAAAAACTAATAAAAATTTGTCAACTTAACTGTTATGGAAAAATGTTGTGAACTTTTGTGTTTGCAGCATTGTCCAAGGGTGCTGCAAGAGCTTGTAACACAAAAATTGAAAGTCCTTATAGCGACCATTATCCTTGTTTGGCTATAATGGTGTGCCATTTTGCTGGTAGTACTATGCATTATAGTTACATGTTCTCCAAACCATATCCCCTAGAAACTACAAATATGTAATGTCTACTAACATAATTAGAAAGAAATATATAAGAAACCATAATTGGGTTTTGAAGAATTTGAGTCCATTAACCCACGATGACCCACGACAAGTAGGTCAAGACCATGGTTTTAAAAACTGGAACGGTCAAAGAATTAGGAAAGGGTCTAGTTCCTAGATTTTCCCGGTTCTTGACTGGTTTTGACCAATTTTTTAGCAATTATTATGGTTTTTACCATACTGGTTCAATCGGTTAGGAGCACTTCCATATTCCCAGCAATCAGATCTAAATTTAGGACACAAACAACTATGAGCACTTCCATATTCCCGGAAAACACATAAACCAATTGTGACCAATGGTAACCCATGCTAACTCATAGAAATCACTCATACCAGACAATGACCCAAATTGCAACCTCCATACAGAGTCACCACCATTAATCGAGACCTACAGCTCCATCAACACTAGTTTGGGAGTTTCTTTATCAAGAAGTTGTCAGAATTTGAAAGAACATGGTTGAAGGAAAAACATAGGCCGCATAGCTTTTGCAATAGTTAAATTGAAGGATTTTAATTTTTTTAATTAAATGACATGTTGCTTAGTCACTACAGCAAGTCATGTTGTTACGTATATTTGTGTTGTAAGGCTGCAAGTTGTAGTTTTATTTTGTCCCATCACGTGTTCTGCTTATGCCTCACTAATACGTGCCTCACGTGTATAGGCCAAGGTGGTGAATGGAGTCTGTTAAGTTTGTTGCTACTATGCAACAGCTAACAAACAATGTTATTTAGCAGTTAAGATTAGTTTAGTTTCTCTGATTTTAGCTTATATAATAGATGCATTGTAATCTAGTTTAATCAATGAGAAAAATTAACAAATTCTCATCAATTCTCTCTCATTTCATATTGTATTAGATCACTATTAATCATGTTATGTTTTGAGTTTGTAATATTGGCAAACCATGACAAAAACTAAGTTTCATTGGTTTAGAATAGTCTACATTGAAGGCCAAGACAAAAAACAAGTTCGAGATGAAAAAAAATGAGTTACAATTTGCTTCGTTCGATTGGTACTCGATTGATCGAAAGTCATTCGATTGGTACTCAATCGATCGAAAGTCGCATATCAGCAAAAAATCAGCAAACATAAAAAGCCCAGAACTTGACCGTTTGAAGCCTAAATCGCAAGCCTTTTTTTTCCCCCCCAATATTTAAAGGACATTATAAGCTAACCTTAGAGAGGGTTTTCAGAGTTTTTTTAAAGAGATTAGAGTGCATCTTGTGCCTCTTTTGTAGATCTAGGATTTTGTACCTAAAAGCTCTCTAGTCTTCAATCGGTGTTATTCCTTGAAGAATCTCAAGATCCGGTGTTGTAGAAGTTGCTGCCTTCTCTATTCATCAAAGGTGCTGATGATCTAAACCTTCAAGGGTGGTCTTGGAGTCATAACCATGAGAATTTGCGGTTTTTATCACAAGTGTGGGTGCTTGTGTTGCAAAGGCCTAATAGAAAAGAAGTCTGTGGATTCTAAGCTTGCACGTAGTTGTGTCAGTAAGTTCTACATGTGGTAGCAATAGGATGTTAGTGGTCTAAGTCTTATTGTAAACTTCGATTCTCTATAGTGGATTTGTTTTTTACCTTAAGGATAGTTAGGTTAAATCCTCCCCAAGTTTTTTATCAGTTTGGTTTTCCTGGGTTATCATATTATTTTATTACTTTTCCGTTGCTTTACATGATATGATTGTTTTTTTTTAACCTAGATCTGAATAATAAACCTAAGTATTTACTTGGTTAATTAATTAGGTTAAATAATCTAGTTTACAGGGGTCTAAAAACATACAAATCAGTTTCGTTTCAAATTTTCAATGGCATTTACTTTTTCTTCATCTACTTCTTACTGATCATCATGTGTTCTGCTTGTGCCTCACTAATACATGTCTCACGTGTATTAGCCAAGGCGGTGAATGGAATCTGTTAAGTTTGATGCTACTATGCAACAACTAATGAACAATGTTATTTAGCAGTTAAGATTAGTTTAGTTTCTCTGATTTTGGCTAATATAACAGATGCATTGTAATCTAGTTTAATCAATCAGAAACATTAACAAATTCTCATCAATTCTCTCTCTCATTTCATATGGTGTCAAATCACTATTGATCAGTTTCGTTTCAAATTTTCAATGGCATTTACTTTTCCTTCATCTACTTCTTACTGATCATCAGTTATAATCAAGAAATATGATCCCTCGAATCCATTCTACATGGTTTAGGTCAATGCAAATAGCATTAATACACAAGAAAAATATTGGATTTAATTTTAGATGGTTCAATGTCACAATCACCTATTGATCTAGCGCCTTTGTTCAATACTTGGACAAGGTGTCATAGTATGGTCCTATCATGGATCTTGAATTCATTGTCTAAGCAAGAGAGAGCCAAGAATATTTACTTGAGGACCAACTTGTGGTATTATTATTAAGTCTTGTTTTTGTGTTGGCTTAATGCCATGCCAATTTGCATGTGATTCAATTCAACACATTGTATATTATTGGTGTTTTCTTTTTTGTAACCGGGTAGAAGGTTTGAACTTAAAGTGTTGTTGTTGAGAAGAGAATTTCGCTTCAGTGAAATTATGTGTTGCACCCACGAGATGGACACATGTTTGTTGATTTGAAATTCCACTGGGACCATTCCACCTGTTGTTTCAACCTTTGCCCATCATATATATACATCATTTCCCACAAAATAAACCCTAGAATTCCCATCTAACGTTGAGAGAAAACCTACCCATTTGGGAGAGCCAGACGCTTACCCATTCGCTCCTCTCTTTTCCTCTCAACATAGTCAAATCTATGAGAAGAGATCATTTCCGTCACAATCTACACTATTCCCAAGTGTTGAAAGTTGATTGGATTGCTAGAAATCATTGGAGCACACCCATATTCATCCAAGAAGATTTGGAATATGAAATTGGAGCTCAATTGTAGATTCTACAACAAGATGAAGAAAGGACTTAGAGTAGTCGGTTGCTGACTAGAGCTTAGAGGGCACAAGTATTAGAATAGCACTAGGCTTGGAGGGTTTTGTGTGTATCTTTTATTTTAGAGTCAATGTCGCGGAGAGGGTTTTTTTTTTTTTTTTTAACCAATTTTTTAGTTTTTCTCTTTAATAACACATTTGGTGATATCATGTAGTATTGTGCTCTTTATTTAGCTGCTATTGAGCTACTTCTATTGATTACCCATGCTTGCTATTGTTGTATTGTTAATTGGCTAATCATGTAAACAATTGGGCTAAAAATGGGTAGATTAGCTTAAAGTTGGAATTACTTGTAATTACAAGTTGTGGTCTAAATAATTACCATAATTAAAGTTTGGTAATCTCAATAGGTATCAAATCATGGTACACGATTTGTGGATTTATTTCCTAAGTGTGATCGATGACCCTCAATTTGCCATGGATAAAGCTTTGTGTGCTTCTTTGCATGTGTTGTGATGCTATTGAATCTATGTGTGATTATTCTCATGCTTGTAATGATGTTTTACATGATTCTATGGATAATTTTAAAAATTGTTGGTAACAAGCTCTTCATGAAAAATTCTAAGAAATTCCAAGAGACATTGAGCAATTTTGTTTGTTAAAACTTTAATTATAATACTTGATGAATCCAACGAGTTGGTTGAATTTTTTTTTTTTTTTTTAAATTGCTTGGAAATATTAAAAGTAATTGAATGTATTTAGATGGATTTGGATGCTAAACTTGATGTAACTAACAAGTCGGTTGATGAACTTAAGTGTGAAAATGACTCTCTTAAGGTACATGTCAAGCATTTGAAAGAAGGCATAGCTTAATCAAATGCTAAAACGGAAAAAGGTTCTTACGCCAAACTTGATGTTGAGCCTAATTTTGTGCCAAGTGTGTCCTCTAACTCTGAAGGCAAATTGGTATACATTTCTCCTCATAAGAGGAATCCTAAAGTGGAGATAAATGCTAATTTAGCTAGATTTGATAATGGCAAAAGGCTTATGGTGGAAGCTCATAAGTCGAAGCCCGTGTTTAGGTCTCATCTTAGGAAAATGGTTGGATCAAATTTTGTTCCCACTTAACACCATTGTGGTGTTATTAGTCATATTAGACCACATTGTTCTTTTGTTGAGACAAAAACAAAATCATGTTGCTAGATTAATTCCTAGAGGAAGCGCAAGGAAACATGCTAAACGTGGAGTTTCTAGAATTGTTGATATTCCTTCTATTGCATACCAAGGTCAACTTGTGAAGAAAATTTAGTCAATCTTAAGTTCTTTGAACCTTGGTAAGTTTGGTACCAAATCTTTGTCTTTGTGTAGACAATTCCCCACTCCTAATGTTTCTTCACCCCTAAGTTGAAGATTAAAGCTATTTGGGTGAAGAAAGACGCTCTAACTTGAGAGGTTTCTACTCCATCCTTGATCTAATTAATCTGATTTTTGTAGGACATATTTTGCATATTAGATTTTTTATTCACATGCAATATACATCCTTTTTATTTCGGAGTTATTTATCTTGTTTGTTGTTATATGATTAATGCTTTTCATTTGTTTTTGTGTGAGTTTTTAAAAATCTAAAAACACAACAATAAAAATAAAAATAAAAATCTAAAAATTTAACCTAAGTATGGTTGATCACATATTACTTGTGTTTGGCCTAGTACTTTTGTACTAATGGCATAGTGCATTGTCAAGCTAGTTATGATTAGCTAGTTATGATTTGTGAGTAGATCGAGTTCAATGTTCTAAGGATGTGATGTGTCCCAGTTGGTTTAATGGAATGGTAGTCTATTCGAGATGACTAATCTCCAAGAATGGGGAAAAGGAAAGGAAATTTTGGTTTAATTCTCTGTTGCCTCTTATTTGAAATTTTGGTTTAATTCTCTGTTGCCTCTTATTCATCATGATTCAACTTAAATACATACCAAATAACCATAACTAATAACAATGACAACTATTCTACCTTAGCCACAACTTTGGCTAAACTAGATAATAATTATAACACTTATCCTAGATAAAGATAACAATCTAATAACAAATGATAATAACAAAAGATAGCAGCAACCTAATCTCCCAGTTACAAACAACTGAATGAGTCCTTTATTAAACTAAACTCTTGGAGGCAGAGGCAATCTTCTTAGCAAATCCACGGTACTACTTAGTAGGTGAGTGTAATCCAAACACAAAGCTTTGGGACACAACAGGATGTGTGTGGAAATACTTGATCATAATTTTCATACTTTATTTACAACAAGCTTAGATTGTCTTCTACACATGCTTAAACTGATTTATATGTTTCTATTTCACATCTAAAATTATGTATTATTATAGACACCTCATTTTGCAACCTAAATTTAATCTCATATAAAGGGTAAAAGGGTAATTTCATACCTAGAGATATCATATTAATTCTATCCCATTGATCGTCAATTGTCCCTTATCAAAATGATGCTAATGTCTTAACGATCAAAACAACTGGTCACAGGCCTTAATCGGACCTCTGAATTGAAAGTTATCATTAAATCAAATTTCAATGGCTTAGATGAATCTTCATAAATTGAGTCTAATCATACTTGATAATGAACAAATAATTTTATTGGTCCCATGAAAACTGGCACGTGTCAAGCATTTGAAAATCTGTTGGGAAAAACATTGTTTGACTTTCACCTAACCCTTGGTCAACCGAAATGGTCAAAATAGCAAAGAATTCACTCTCTCGTTGTTCTAGCCTTTACCGGCTCTTGTAGTATCTCAATGGCTTGAATACTTATAAAAAGTACCAAGACTTGGGTTCGAGTTGTTCTAGCCTTTACCCATCCTTTATAAACCTCATTTCCCACAAATTAAACTCTAATTCTCATTTGAAAGTAGAGAGAAACCAATAAATTGTGAGAGCCAAACACTAACCATTTTTCTCTACTTTCTCCCTCTCACCATAGCCAAATTCTTGAGAGGAGATTAAATTCCTCACACCCATCATCACCAGAGTATTACCAGAGTGTTGTGAGGAATCATTGGAACCACCACAAAATCAGCCATAGAGGCTTGAAGATGCAATTGGAGCTCAATTGCATATCCAATTGCTAGAGTAGAGAAATGAGTAGAGGAATTGCTAGCAAAAGCTTAGAGTATTACAGAATTGCTTGGAGGGTTGTGTCATGTAATTTGTATTGCAACAATCTATTCTAGTGGATCGTTTAAGTGTTGGTGCCACAAAGAGGTTTTTCCGCTTGGTTCTCGCGTTTTCTCTTCGATAACACATTTAGTGTTATCTTGTGATATTGTGTTTTTAATTTTATGTGGGTTGCTCTTTATCAGGGACAGGCCTAGGATTTCGAGTTAAGGGGAGCCAGAGTAAAGTAAAAAAAAAAAAAATCATAAAATTTCAAATAAGTATCTATTTAGTATTAACAAACAATCAACAAAGAAAAATACACAAAATTTTTGTTTCATAATACATTATAATGCAATCATCTACTAATAAAGATAAAAACACAAAACTACATTGTTTCTTAATACATTAGAGCATTTGTATCAACTCATGCAAAAATTTCTACTTATTTTAGCATAATAACCTTTTTTTTTTTTTTAATTTTATATACTCACTATTATTTATTTTACACTACATTTCATCATAATACTACTTCCTTATCAATTTTTTATTATTATCTCAAATCATCTCTATCTTCCTCAATCAAAAATCACTGTCCTCAATCTAAATAATTTCTAAAACATTCATTTGCATAGCAGCAATAATTGTGTAAATTTTCTCAATCAATCCAAAATACACCCACATTAATCTATATATCATTGTACAAAAATACATTTGTGTTATTGTAATTGTGTAAATTTGCAAAAATACATTTGTGCTATAATAATTGTGTAAATTAGCTCAGTTACTATAGCACATATGTATTTTTGCACAATGATTCAAAGACTGATGTGGGTGCATTTGGGGATTGATTAGACAAATTTGGGGCTTTATGCTATTTTACATCTAATGCAAATACTATTATAATAAAATCAATGTAAAATTGTAGGGGGAGGGGACCTAAAATTTTAGAAAGCGGAGGCCCGACCAAATATAAAATGGTAAAAAACACACACACACACATATATAGATATATATAGGCCCCACCTAGTTCTGTCCCTGCTCTTTATATATGCTCTTTATGTTTATCCATGCTTATTAGTTATTTTGATGTTCAAGCACGCTATAATTGACTAATCACTTGAATTTGGTTTGAATTGTTTTTCATTTTATAAATAAATAAATAAAAGGTTGCCTTGAAAGTGATTAAGATGTAAATTAAAATTTGGGGTCTTAATCAATATCTAGGTTGGGTTAGGTATTTCTCAAAACCATTATGTATTTTTTGTTCCTTTCATTTTATGTAACCTACGTTCGAAAATTCCAATTTTTTTTTTGATAGTTTTATCAGCCAAAGGCTATTTATTACACAAGAAAAGAACGTGGAATTACCATAGTGTAGGCCAAAGCGCAGATGACAATCGTGTTGAAACATTTTAAATTGGAATCTGCAATATACGCAACAATAACTGCTGATACGGTTGATATGCCATCCTGAAGATTTACGATTGTTGCAGCTGTTGGCAAATAGTCCTCCTGGATGGAATGGTAGTCCATGTCCTGAAGGTAAACAATATACAACTCCACCACTGCCAAGTTGATCATGCTATGGCTCACAATCAATCCTGAAGTTCATTGAAGAAAACAATATTTTTTATATTTTATTTTTACAAAATAAAATAAAAAAAGAGAGAAAAGAATATACAAATCTATTCTCTGTCAACTCCAACATTAATGAAACTTTTACTGTATTTTCGGAAATTATTACCAAAGATGAATGGCACAGCCTTTGAGAAGAAGATATAATCGTGATACCATTTCTCGACTTTGCCGCGGATCCTTGAGAACCATTCACCAAACATTACCATTATGGGTGGGAATCAGAGATTCAGAGTACCGTAGGAATGAATGATTGAGTTCTTAAAAAAGCAAACACGTTTGGTTAGTGAAACTAAACATAAGTGAATAGGATAACATTTAACGCTAAAAAGTTAAATTATTATTTGTAGCACTACCATATAAAAAAATGTGTAACATTAATGGTGACATATGTAAAAATTTTTCCTACGCAGCTATAGGACACAGTCATAAATGATGGTGAACTGTAGGTCAATGCTAAAAGCAAATAATATTTTTCATTCACACATTTCATTAAAATAATATTTCTTTCTACCTTTTTTTTCTATTTCTTTTTTTCCTCTGCCGTTTGTTTTTTTTTTTTCTTCTTCGCATAACAAGGGATTTTATTGGATAAACATAACAGAGTTTGATAAACAGTACAAGAATACATTACAAGACGCAAATAACAACACAAGACATACACGAGACATCCGCCGTTTCACTCATTCTCTCTTTCTCAAAAACAAAACTCTCACCTCTCTCTCAATCTCTCGCCCATCATCCTCCTCATCAAACTCTCACCTCCAATTCATCCATCATCCTCACCGTTTCGGTCGGCATGAAGCTTGGTTTTTCTTTTTTTTTTCTTTTTCCTTCTTTCTTTCAGTGATGGAAAAGAGAGAGCGGACTGAGGGAGAGAAAGTGAAAGAACTTTTACAAAATGAAGACTATAGACTCACCTGTTTCTACTCTCTAAAAGTGCTGTTGCGTAGGCTTGTAAACTGAAGGAATGAAAAAGAAGAATGGTGTGAACTGGGAAGAAGGAAACAAATAATTGAAGAAGAAGAATGAAACAGGAGAGAGGAAGTATATTATATTATTATAGAGTGGGGATTTTTTTAAGGTCTTGTGGTGCATATTAAACAACGGAAAGTGAAGTATCTGCTAACTATACAAAAAGGGGCCATGCCTCTACAGTGTCATTTTGGTTTATTGTGCCACTTCCTTTCTTTTCTTTTCTTTTTTCATTTTGGTTTACTGAGCGACTTTCTTTCTTTTTTTTTTTTTTTTCTTAGTCTTCCATTTGCATTTTTTTTTATATATTGTTATACTGATATAATAAATTTTACAATATTTTTATAATTATTGATGTGTTAATTTCTTATATATTAAAATAAATATAAAATATAAAATCGTGACAAATCACAATTAAAAATAAAAATTTTGTAAAAATGTTGTGACACTTATTAGGTAAATGTGTAAAAATTACAATACTTTTGATTTTTTTCAATATGTACTTTTTTTTTTAGTCACCGATTTGTGCTCTTTTTTCTATCTACTAAATATATAAAAAGAGGCAATGCCTCTACCGTGCCCCTTTTGGTGTACTTAACCATTTTTTTCCCAAGTTTTGAACAGTTGTTACAGTGCCACTTTGGTTGGTTCAAGTGGCACTGTGGCTACTTCAAGTGGCACTGTGGCTACAGTAGCTACATCATTTTTTTTTTCAAGTCTTCCATTTGTATTTTTAAAAAATATATATTTATAAGAACTCGCATATATATTGTTATACTGATACAATAAATTTCACAATATTTTCACAATTATTAAAGTGTCAATTTCTTATAAGTCAAAATAAAATAATAAAATATGAAACTGTGACTAACAAAAACTAAAAATAAATATTTTGTGAAAATATTATGACATTTGTTGGGAGAATGTATAAAAACTATAGTACTTTTGGTTTGTTCAATATGTACTGTTCATTTGCTTTTTTTATTTAATTTTTTTTTTTTTTTCCAGTCATTGATTTGTCTTCTTTTATATATAATATATATAAAGAGTGAATAGGCTCATGAATAGTATTATGAACAATATTTTTAGTTTAGTGACTTGCCTTTTTCCTCATTTTTTTTTCCTTTAAATTCACCAACTTGGTTTGAACTTGTTTTTTTCTTTGAAACGATCTTTATATGTTTACTTTTTACTTGTAATGTTAGCTTACATTGTATACACACAAAAAGTAGAAAATATTATATACATTAAAAAAATTGTATAAATTTTGCAAATGTATACAACATTTACAAATTTTTATGTGTTCACAATACTTTCATAACAAATTAAATATGGTAAATTGTTATTGGTTCTAATTTAAACTTACTAACGAAACTACTTTTTTGTCTACCAATAACAACTTATAGTAACCTACTACTTATGATTTGTTGTGAAAATATCATGGATATAACATTTTTTTGTGTGAAAAATGTTAAGACATCTTGATGTTGTCATAATATTTTCAAAACTGTTGAGCTGTCAATTCTTTACAAGTTAAAATAAAATATAACAAAATTATAAAGGTATTATGAAAATGTTGTGTTATTCTATTGTGTTTTTAGGAATTTTTGTGGTTTAATTAATTTTGTTGAGCCAAAATTCACTGTTCCACATCCAATTTTCTTGGGTTGACTTTTATATATTTTTTTCTTTACACACTATTTTAAGTAAACACACATAGTTTTGTGCGCCAAAAAAAAAAAAAAAAAAAAAAAACAAACTTAGGAAAAAAAACATTTTTCATCATTTATGTTCAGGGTAGTTTACAATTCTTCCTTAAACTTTAAAATCAAGCAATTTTCCCTTAATATTTTGGAAAATAGCAAATATGTCATATTGTTATTCTCTTAGTTAAACCCTAATGAAAGCTTATGATTCTTAAAATATTTTATTGTGTAATGTCTAAATTACTTTTGCTAAATTTTAACATCCTAAAAATTTTCTTACTTATTTTGAGTTTTAAATGAAAAAAATTCTTAGAAAGTTAGAATGATGATATTCGATGACACAAGCCTTTTGTTTATCTTCTTTTTTCTTCTTCTTCTTCTTCTTCTTTCTTTCTTTCTTCTTCTTTTTTTTTTTGTTTTTTTTTTTTTTTAAATTCTTAGCAAAACTCAATTGTTTATTGTTGGAAGATGGTGATATTCGTTATCATTCTTAGAAGTTTTTAGAGAATAGATATATTGTCTTTAGCAAGTAGGTATTAAAAAAATATTATAGTTAAATAAATATTTATATGTTAAATAGCTACCCTAACTTTGTAGTTGATCAAAATTCTTAAATGAATGAGATTAACTTTTTATAACATAATTATCAAAATTCTTAAAATTAATGTCTCTTTTGATTAATGTAAATCTCTATATACTTTAAAAATCAAATGATTCATATCTTTGTTTTGTAATACAAATAAAATCTAAAATTGACCTTAATTACTACAGTGCTTTTTTTTTACGGCAAGCACGTACCTTGCACGTGCTGCCCTAACTAGTGATATTTTAACAGTGGATGAGATAAGACACGAGAGTGATGGTTGGCAAGTGAATTAAGAGAAAAAGAAAAGAAAAGAAAAATTATAATTTTTGTTGAGTTAATATTTTATATAATAAACTAGTTAAAGTCCGTGCGTTGTTTACTTAAAAAGATATATGTAAATAAATTAAAATATTTAAAATTGTATTAATAATTAGTTAGTCACATCATAAAACACATTAATGCTACAACATATAATTAATACATATATTTGAGTAACTTTTTATGAGCATGGTATGTAATATATAAATTTTACATATTCAAACATAAAATTATGATATACAATTAAAATAAATATTAAATTTGTTTTAAATAACTTGAAACTTTTGCTAATAGAATCTTAGATGAAGTAGAATTTTAAATTTCTTATAGTTTAGAAAAAAGATTGTTATTCATAGTAAATTATTGGTGAAAGAGTTTGATCTGCGTTAACTATCTGTTGTCACTATATTAATTAATAATTAATGACAATATGCATTTGGTAGTATAACCTATTACCAAAACACTTTAATTTTGAAAGGAAAAAAATTGAAAAGGAATGGGCATTTTGAGGAGATAAAACATGGCTTTTGAGGCTTATGAGCATTATTTTGACTTTCCTAATGCATAATGTAAACAAAGAAAGAATAAGTGTTAACCTTATGTGTGGAATAAAGTTGCTTGAGATGATTATATATGAGATCTTCACATGTTTTTTAACCAAATTGACAAACAAACTCTTCATAAGAGTGTCAATACATCGTAAAATAAATACAAAACTAAAACTCTAAACTCACAGTAAAAAAACTGAAATTTGTAAAACTTAAACTTTTTCAAGTGTGTGGATTGAAAATTTTAAAAGCAGATAAATTAACACTTAAATTAAAATTGATGCCAAAAAAAGTGTATTGACAAGATAAAAATTGTAGATAATTCATATAGTGATGAAGAGGAAAAAAAAAAGTTGATGTCAACAAATAAGCTAGTTATGATTTGTGAGTAGATCGAGTTCAATGTTCTAAGGATTTGTGTGGAAATACTTAATCGTAATTTTCATACTTTGTTTACTACAAGCTTAGATTGTCTTCTACACATGCTTAAACTAATTTATATGTTTATATTTCACATCTAAAATTATGTATTATTATAGACACCTTATTCTGCAACCTAGATTTTTAATCTCATATAAAGGGTAGAAGGGTAATTTCATACTTGGAGATATCATATTAATTATATCCATTTGATCTTCAATTGTCCCTTATCAAAATGATGTTAATGTCTTAACGATCAAAACAAACTGGTCACAAGCCTCAATCAGACATCCGGATTGAAAGTTATCATTATAAATCAAATTTCAATGGCTTAGATGCATCTTCATAAATTGAGTCTAATCATACTTGATAATGAACAAATAATTTTATTGGTCCCATGAAAACTGGCACATGTCAAGCATTTGAAAATCTATTGAGAAAAACTTTGTCTGCCTTTCACCTAACCCTTGGTCAACTTAAATGGTCAGAATAGAAAAAAAAAAAAAAATCACTCTCTTGTTTCTCTAGCCTTTACCCATCCTTTATAAACCTCATTTCCAACAAATTAAACCTTTATTTTCATTTGAAAGTTGAGAGAAACCAATAAATTGTGAGAGCCAAACACTTACCAGCCATAGAAGTTTGAAGATGCAATTGGAGCTCAATTGCATATCCGATTGCTAGAGTAGAGAAATGAGTCGAGGAATTGCCAACAAAAGCTTCGAGTTCTTTAGTACAAGATCACACGGTATTGCTTGGAGGGTTGTGTCATGTAATTTGTATTGCAACAATCTATTCTAGTGGATCATTTAAGTGTTGGAGCCACAAAGAGGTTTTTCCCCTTGGTTCTTGCGTTTTCTCTTCTATAACACATTTAGTGTTATCTTGAGGTATTGTGCCTTTAATTTTATGTGGGTTGCTCTTTATTAGGGACGGACTCAAGATTTTGAGTTAAGGGGGGCCAAAGTATAAGTAAAAATGAAAAAAATCTTGAAATTTCAAATAAGTATCTATTTAGTATTAACAAACAATCAACAAAGAAAAATACAAAAAAAATGTGTTTCATAGTACGTTATAATGCAATCATCTACTAATAAAGACAAAAACAAAAAACTACATTGTTTCTTAATACATTAGAACATTTGTATTAGCTCATACAAAAATTTCTATTTATTTTAGCAAAATTACCTACTTTTTTATTTTATATACTTCCTATTATTTATTTCTACATTTCTTCATAATACTACTTCCTTATCAATTTCTTATTATTATCTCAAATCATCTCTTTCTTCCTCAACCAAAAACCATTGTCCTCAATCTAAATAATGTCTAAAACATTCATTTGCATAGCAACAATATTTGTGTAAATTTTCCCAATCAACCCAAAATACACCCACATTAGTCTATATATCATTGTACAAAAAACAAAAATTTCTATTTATTTTAGCAAAATTACCTACTTTTTTATTTTATATACTTCCTATTATTTATTTCTACATTTCTTCATAATACTACTTCCTTATCAATTTCTTATTATTATCTCAAATCATCTCTTTCTTCCTCAACCAAAAACCATTGTCCTCAATCTAAATAATGTCTAAAACATTCATTTGCATAGCAACAATATTTGTGTAAATTTTCCCAATCAACCCAAAATACACCCACATTAGTCTATATATCATTGTACAAAAAATACATTTGTGTTATTGTAATTGTGTAAATTTGCAAAAATACATTTATGTTACAGTAATTGTGTAAATTTGCACAGTTACTATAGCACAAATGTATTTTTGCACAATGAGTCATAGATTGATGTGGGTGTATTTTGGGGTTGATTGGAAAATTTTGTAACCTTATGCTATTTTACAACAAATGCAAATGCTATTTATAATAAAATCAATGTAAAATTGTAGGGGAGGGGGCCTAGAATTTTAAAAAGTGGAGGCCCAAAATATAAAATGGTAAAACACACACACACACTTTTTTTTTTCTTTTTTCTTTTTTATAAATTTCTTAAGGACAAACTAGGGGGATTGAGCCCTAGTTCCGTCCCTGCTCTTTATATATGCCCCATGTGTTAATCCATGCTTATTTTGGTGTTCATGCACGCTATAATTGACTAATCACTTAAAGTTGGTTTGAATTGTTATTCATTTTATATATATATATATATATATAAAGGTTACCTTCAAAGTGAGATTAAGCTGTAAATTAAAATTTGGGGTCTTAATCAATACCTAGGTTGGGTTAGGTATTTCTCAAAACCATTATGTATTTTTTGTTCCTTTCATTATATGTAACCTACCTTCGAAAATTTCAAAATTTTTTTTTTAATAGTTTTATCAGCCAAAGGCTATTTATTACACAAGAAAAGAATGTGGAATTACCATAGTGTAGGCCAAAGCGCAGATGACAATCGTTGTGAAACATTTTAAATAGTAATCTGCAATATACGCAACAATAACTGCTGATACGGTTGATATGCCATCCTGAAGATTTATGATTGTTGCAGCTGTTTGCAAATTGAAAAGCTGCTTGTCCCAAGCGTAGTCAGGATATTTTGCTTGGAGGCCGAACTACATATTCTTATGTTAAATTTATAAATATATGGTATACAAAATGATCAAATTTAAAATATAATAATATTATTTCTAAACTCAAATCAATGCATCTAAAACTAAAATTGAAAAATAAAATTAGCTAGGGAAAATATGAAATGATGACGAAAAGATCAAATTTGTGAAGAAAAAAACTCATAAGTTCAAGCAATGTTGCCATTGCACAAAATATACAAAGGAATACAGTGCATTGCACTTTTGTATGCTTATAAAAAAGAAAGGACACATGGTGTATGATGATGCCGAAAATCTCACCAGTGAGTTGCGCGATACTTGTACGCTCAAAACGACACCTACACAACAAAAAAGAAAAAGACCTCACAGAGAGCACCGGTGTGGTGCCGGCCAAATACCCTCCGAAGGTCAAGTTAGAACTTCTTTTCAACTCTAGAGTGCTAGAGAGGGGTTAATTATGCGTACCTCGGCCTATGAGGGTATTGGGGTTTTTATAGTAGTAAAGGGTGGACCTTTCTTCCTTGGAGTAGAAGTCTTTTCCTTATAGGAATCCTTATGCGCGTAGATTGCGGAATCCTTTCCTTATAGGACTCTGATACTGAGCGTGGAATACAAGCAATCTCCCTAAAACCCATGCGTGGTGACCAAGTCATGGTCTTCATAGAACCGTCAGCCTTTAAACCGTCAGCCTGCACTTCCCTTCAGCTGAGTGTCAGCTTCACGCTTCGTTCAATAGCCTAGGGGCTTCAAATTGCCGTCAGTTAGACTTGGGGACTTCAGCCCGTCGGTTTTGTCTTGGTCTAGTCAGCATGCATTTATTATGTTTAGCTTACGTCACAACTTGACCCGTCAGCCAGAGCAGAAGCTGACGGGTTAAGCTCATGGTACCTGCTATAATTCTTCCATATCAGTTGCCCCCTACTCCATATCTCCGTCGGCTGTACCTGACGGGTTATGGAGTGTATTCGTCACTACCTGCCACTTTGATTCAAGAGAAGAATTATTACTGCTGACACTTTTAGCATTAAATGCTAGGACAGGTGGCGTGCTTGGATTGGCTCCGTGTCTGAACGCGGGGGTCGCTTCGTCTTCCGTGCGTTTAGCTTATATATATATGTGGTCCCCTCTCCTCATTTTCACTATTTCATTCACTCGATTCCTGGAGAGCACATCCGTCGCCCATATTCCGTCAGCTCTACCAACGTTCCCGCCGTCGTTTTTTCAACCGTCACTCCAGAACTTGTAAGTTTCCCTTCCTTTCTCGCATGCTTTCAATTTCTTCTTCTCTTTTTAAAGTGAGGTCGTCATCCTAGGTGCTTAGTTTACACCCGTCACTTGTAGGTAGATGTCGAGTGATCAGTCGTCGGTCCGCGAAGGAGCAGGCTACGACGAGGTGTTTGGTTCAGGCTCAAGTAGTGAGTCTGAGAGTTCCTCCTGGTCGTCAGAGAGGGAGACGTCAGCACATGTTGCCGTCGAAGAAATAGAAGGTCAAGGAAACGGCGGCCAGGAGGAGGAAGTAGGCGAGGGGAGTGAAGTTGAATTAGGGGGGAACAGTGACGGGGATGAAGGCGTCGAGGAGTCTAGTGAAATTCTTCATAATACTACTTCCTTATCAATTTCTTATTATTATCTCAAATCATCTCTTTCTTCCTCAACCAAAAACCATTGTCCTCAATCTAAATAATGTCTAAAACATTCATTTGCATAGCAACAATATTTGTGTAAATTTTCCCAATCAACCCAAAATACACCCACATTAGTCTATATATCATTGTACAAAAATACATTTGTGTTATTGTAATTGTGTAAATTTGCAAAAATACATTTATGTTACAGTAATTGTGTAAATCTACACAGTTACTATAGCACAAATGTATTTTTGCACAATGAGTCATAGATTGATGTGGGTGTATTTTGGGGTTGATTGGAAAATTTTGTAACCTTATGCTATTTTACAACTAATGCAAATGCTATTTATAATAAAATCAATGTAAAATTGTAGGGGAGGGGGCCTAGAATTTTAAAAAGTGGAGGCCCAAAATATAAAATGGTAAAACACACACACACACACACTTTTTTTTTTCTTTTTTCTTTTTTATAAATTTCTTAAGGACTAACTAGGGGGATTGAGCCCTAGTTCCGTCCCTGCTCTTTATATATGCCCCATGTGTTAATCCATGCTTATTTTGATGTTCATGCACGCTATAATTGACTAATCACTTAAAGTTGGTTTGAATTGTTATTCATTTTATATATATATATATATATATATATATAAAGGTTACTTTCAAAGTGAGATTAAGCTGTAAATTAAAATTTGGGGTCTTAATCAATACCTAGGTTCGGTTAGGTATTTCTCAAAACCATTATGTATTTTTTGTTCCTTTCATTTTATGTAACCTACCTTCGAAAATTTCAAAATTTTTTTTTTAATAGTTTTATCAGCCAAAGGCTATTTATTACACAAGAAAAGAATGTGGAATTACCATAGTGTAGGCCAAAGCGCAGATGACAATCGTTGTGAAACATTTTAAATAGTAATCTGCAATATACGCAACAATAACTGCTGATACGGTTGATTTATGATTGTTGCAGCTGTTTGCAAATTGAAAAGCTCCTTGTCCCAGGCGTAGTCAGGATATTTTGCTTGGAGGTCGAACTATATATTCTTATGTTAAATTTATAAATATATGGTATACAAAATGATCAAATTTAAAATATAATAATATTATTTCTAAACTCAAATCAATGCATCTAAAACTAAAATTGAAAGATAAAATTAGCTAGGGAAAATATGAAATGATGACGAAAAGATCAAATTTGTGAAGGAAAAAACTCATTAGTTCAAGCAATGTTGCCAATGCACAAAATATACAAAGGAATACAGTGCATTGCACTTTTGTATACTTATAAAAAAGAAAGGACACATGGTGTATTTGTTAGAGTTTGGTAAAAGTTTATGCTTTAATTGAGTAGGGTCTACTTGATAAACTAACAGTGGGGCAAACTCTAAAGGGGCCATCGTTTGATTTTAAAGGAAATAATAGGCAAATTCAGGTAAATTGTGATTTATGAAATTTTGGTAGGGCCAATAATTACAATTTCAAGAATGCAGCCTATTTTAATATTATTATAAAGGAATTTCAAAATTTTGAAGGTTAGAGGCACCTCCAAAAAAATATTACTGGCATGTTTGGATGTTTAAAAAAGGAGAGGGAGTAGAGTAGAGTAGAGGGAGAGAGAGTAATGCAATTACCTTGTTTGGAAGTTTTTTAAAGAATGAGGGGGAAGGATTTGGAGGAGTTTGGAGGGGTTTGGACTCCCTCTAGCCCCCCAATTTTAATTCCCCCAAATTAGAGAGATTTGGAGGGGGAGTAGAGTACATAAACTATTGACCAAGTAAATTACCTAATTTACCCTTATTATATTAACAAAATTACACAAGGGGAATGACTAATTACTCCGTTCCCCCTTACTAATTTTAAAAACATCCAAATAAGGTGAAGGTGAATCATTCTCCTCTACTCTCCTCCCCACTACTCCCCTTCTCTCTACTCCCCTCTACTCTCCTCCCTCTCTAAACTTCCAAACAAGCCATACATGTGCCTCCGCCCCGAATGAATAATTGAGTTCTTACAAAGGCAAACATGTTTGATTAGTGAAACTAAAGGTGCGTTTGGTAAGGCATTTCAAATGCTTATTTTTAGTTTTTAAATAATATTATACACATTTTTATAAATTTTTTTACTCGCACGTATTTTAAAAAATTATAAATAATATTATTCAAACTCAAGACCTTAAAGATAAGTGAATAAGAAGAAAATGAAGTAATGTTAACTTTTTTTTTATTTTTTTGGAAAAATATTAAAAAATTACAAATTATTTTTTAATATTTCTATAAATTGCTGATGCCGTCAGCGATTAAGATTTCTTGCCGTAACAGCCGGTAGGTGGATACCGGAGCAAAACAAAGTTTTGATTTCCTTGCAAATTTTTGGAAAACGAGGGTTGAAAAGAAGTAGAGTAAGAAGCAGAACACCATTGCTGCTACTTTTGCTTCTCCTTCTTCTCAGTCTCGCTCTCACCACCACATCTGCCAAGCCTCTTTCTCTTTTTTCCATTTCACCTTTTGGTTTTCTTTTTTTCTTTTTCTTTTTGTGGTTAAAGACCTTTTGGTTTTCACCCCACGTGAATTTCTGATGAAAGTGAGAGGGCTTTGTCTTTAACTTCACTCTTTACCCCACATGTTCATGTGACCAACAGACAAACTGAAAAGACATATTGGTTAAAGCTTTGACAGATGGCCTTAAGTCAAGCTTTCACTCAAGTGGCTCAAGTCCACGTAAATGTTTCCCACTATTCCATTCTCACATCAATGTACTTAATTCACCTATTGTAACAAAGGTTTCATATTTTCATATATATATATATATATATATATATATGTATATTATTGGTTTTTTAAATTTTGAAATCATAGATTACCATTATTATCATTGATTGATTGATAGGTGACATATGTATTCTAAAAATAAAATATATAAGATGTAAACTTATCATTTTAAATATTTTAACTAATTATATATATATATATATAATTAGCAAAAATTTCGAAACGATATACTAGTATTGAAATATTTCATTTATTTGACTAAACCGAAACAGTTTTCGGTACGGTATTAACTCACTTAATGATTATTGGTAAATAAAAAAGTGATATTAGTGGTGAATTTAAATTAAAACTACTAAAAATTATCTACATCAATAATTTTTAAGAATATTGTAAAATAGTTTGTAACCTTAGTATTAAGGTTTTTTTTTTTTTTTTTTTTTTTAAGGAAAATATAGCAGTAATTCTGGTGATACTAATAGTTTGATAGTTGATACCATTACCTGGACGTATATTTTTTCCGCAACAATAGGAAAGTGGGAAGCCAGTAAAAATTTTTGGTTAGTCAACTAATCATCCGTTAAGCACGTGTTTGGAAAAACAAATTCCTTGTGAAGTATGAACTAAGAGAGTCAATACCATACCAAAGACTATTTCCGTTTAGTCAAAGAAACAAAATATTTCGATACCAATTAATATCGGTGTACTATTTCAGAATTATCGCTAATTTATTATATATATATATATATATTTTTTTTTTTTCNACAGCCCGACCCAAAAACCCGACGGCCCACTGGGCTAATGGGCGGCCTGACACGTTGTTTTTGAGGCCCATGGGTAGCCTAGTAGGTCAGGCTGTGGGCTAGTTTTTTTGCCCATGGGTATTTGGTGGGCTAGCCCAATAACCTAACCCATTGTCCAGCCCAGTAGCCTAACCCATTGCCCAGCCCAATAACTCATAATTCATAACAAAAATATATAGGTAGTGTATGAAGGATTGATCTTGAGATATTATAGAGGAATTTCTTAAGAGAACTCCCTCAATCACTAAAATACTCAAAGTAATTATGCTAAACTTAGTCTACTAAATATATATTTGTCTAGTAGTCTAGCAAATTTGAATTAACCATTTAACGTTTTTTTTATTAAAGATAAAAATAAAAAAATATTTAAGGCCTTAATAAAAAAAATTAAATAGGTTTCCATCAATAAAACAAAAAATTAAATAGATTTGACTGTAAAAAAAATTTGTAATTAAGTATTAAATTCTTTAATTTTTTCATTTAAAAAAATAAATTGATTATTCCCTTATAAAAAAATTGATTCTTTCCTTATAAAAATAGTAAAATAATAAGCTAATACAAGCCCATGGGTAGCCCATTAGGCCCAACTCAATAGCCCAACTTTTTTAAAACAAAATGGGCATTACCCATGGGCAAGGTCATGGGTTGAGATTTTCTCTTTTGGTCTAGCCTGATCCAGTCCATTAACTAGTTAATAGCCCATTGTGCCCATGTGCATTCTTCAGTCTTGGGCGTTTAATGGATGCTACTAGAACCGCGGGTCCCACAGACTACAAACGCCAGACACAAACGTTAAGAGAAAACGTTGTATCCAGATGCTCACTAAACCTTTGTTTGGATATCAATGAAAAATGAAAATTATTTCATTATTCAGCTTATTTTTTTTATTATTCATCGGTCCCACTAAAATTTTTGGTACTATTCATGGACTGCACTGTACCATTTTAGCTAATTTTTATCTTTATTTATAATATTTTCAGTTATAAGTTTTTAGTTTCAGTATAATAATTTTTATCTTTATTTATAATATTTTCAGTTATAAGTTTTTAGTTTCAGTAAAATAAACGGTATCTAAATAGAACCTAATATTAAAAATAATAGTCAAATTAATAATATAAATTATTTTCTTTTGGACCAATGACATATCAATGACATCATGGCATTGACATATGGTACTCAATAATTAAAATTTGAAATTGAAAGTAACTTTCACGTGGGTTTGGTAGAAGACACCCAAAACAAAGAGGGGAAATATGAAAAAGTATGAGTAAATTTGGCATCATTCTTAATAAGGATATATGAGTAAATTTATTTAAACTCATTTTTTCTATCCCTCCACTTTTTCACTCTCAATCAAATAAAAATGAGAAAAAAAAATATATTTTATATCCTCCCACTTTTTCATGATCTCACAATTTTCTATCCTCCTATTTCTCCACCCCTCCAACCAAACGAACCCTTAGAAAAGTTAAAATGAACTAGACTAGAAGACAGAAGGCATCTGGGTGAGAGAGCAAAGAAAGAGAAAACGAAAAAGAAGAAGGAGAGAGAAGGAGCTTGCCAATACTTGAGCTAACTGCCATGAAGGCAAAATGGTGGTAGCAACGTTAATGTTAGCAATAGTAAGTTATTGTGTGAGGAGAGAGAGACTAATTTTTAGTTTTTAGATTTAAATATGATTTTGTAACTTTTGGTTTTGTTTCGGTCCGGTACATATTTTTGGGCTGGAATCCTATGTTTTCTCTGAAATGGATGAAACGACCCAATATGTCCGGTATTCAAATTGGAATGAAACAAAGGTGTTTATACTGGCAAAAGTGGAAGAATGAAAAATACCGTCCGTACCGGCCAAGATAGTAAGGTATTGACACCCTATGAACCCAGCTTGTCTTTGATGGAATTGGACTACGCAATTCACTTAATTCCCTAACAACTTTTTTTAAAAAGTTTTTAATCTTTAATTTTTAATTTTTACTTATTTTTTATCTTTAAATTTCATCTATCTATACCAATTACATCAAATGCAATATCTTAGATAGATATTGCAGAAGATATTGCACTTGATCCCAGTCCTTTTTAAATATCTACAGAAAACCTCATGCTGATTGATGAGAAAGGGAAATATCTCACGTAGCACTGTAGCAGTAAAGAACAGCCATTTTGTTTGATATGTTCCAAGGAAAAGTTATCCTTTTTTATTTTTATTTTTATTTTTATTTTTTTAATTTAATGGGATGGACTGCAAACTTTGGTCTGTCTTATGCCATTTCTCCCCCACGTATAAACCTCCCCTACTTTGGGGGAAAAAAAATTGAGAAAAAGGAAACAAAGCAAGGTGTAGTGGTTGGTCCATTTAAAATCCGACTTAAAACTCACAATTTTATGCCTGTGACACGTTTTTCACTTTTCTAAGTCTTTCTTACAAAGTACTTGTTATTTAATTGGTATTTCCCGTATACAAAATTTTTAGAGATTTAAAGGGACGTATTTGAGTTGCGAGATTAGCATTATGTTATTGCATATATTTTTAACTAGGATCAGCCTTCCCAGCAGTCAACTTAGGCAGTTGCCTAATTAAACCTGGTACAATGGAAAATGTTAAAAATTTACTGGATAATATATCGAATTTACCGACTTGTAAGTATTTCAGCTGGTATTGATGTATTTTAAAAATTGAAAAATATATGTTAAAAAACATGTTATTTAAGTTAATGCATTTTGGTTAATGTACCTGGTCTAATATTTAGACTTATAAAAATAAGTGATTTTAAATTATATATTGATAAACACTGTTAAATATGCTAAAATAAATGTGGAAATGGAAACATAAATAGAGCAATACAAGAACAAACAAGGGTTACATGGTTTAACTTGACGGCCTACGTTCATGAATGAAGCCTTTAAGGATTATATCTTTTATATATGAGTGTAGCATAAATCATGTGTTACAATGAACCCAACATGAGTATATATAATAGGCTAAACTCAAGACTAACCATATAGTAACTATAGTTGATAGACTTGTTATATAAGTATAAGATTTGGCTTGCACACAAATTAGGTTAGGCTTAGGCCTATACTATTGGACGAATATATTTCTAACACCCCTTTCAAACTTAAGGTGGAAGTTTGATGGAGACTTGTGTTTGGATAAGCTTTTGAAGATTCCATGAAGAGATGCCTCAAAGAATTCCTTGAAGAAACCACAAAGATGGCCATGAAGATGCCTTGAATAAGCCACGAAGGAAGTCTGAAGAAGGCATGAAAATGCCTTGAGAATGATAGTATAAAAGACTGGATGGATTGGGTGTTATAAAGGAAGAACCATGCAAAAGGAAGAAGATGTTTGAAGAATGTCGGAAGAATGCAACAAAGGCCTGAGAAGGGATGCATCANTATGAATTTGGGAAAAAAAAAAAAAAACTGAGAGAGAGAGAGAGAGAGAGAGAGAGAGAGAGATCAAAAGTAATTGAATCTAAAAAATAATTTCTTGATAATTTTTTTTACTAACAATAAATATAATATAACAAAAAATTAAGTGAAAACCTAACAAATGAATTAAAAAAAAAAACTCATAAAAAAGAGTTAGATGTAATAAAATAATACAATGAAAAGGTAACAATGAAAATATTCATGTTGATGTTAAAACATGTCATATAATAATTGTGGAGGAACAAATCTCTCCCTTAAAAGGTATTGTCCGCTTTGGGAATGGGCCGAGGAGGCCGATGCCACCTGTACGGATTTGCTCAATCCCACATCGGGAAAAGATGCCTTTCACCTGCAGCTTATAAGTATGAGCTCACAAGTGGGGTGTACCCATCAAGTAGGCTACTAAACTCGTCCACTTATGGACTTAATCATGAATTCGTCCACTTGTGGACTTTAATAATATCAACTTATCCTTATGGGATGAACTTGTCCATTTATGGACTTGGTTACGAATTCGTCCACTTGTGGACTCTAAACTCGTCCACTTATGGGCTTAACAAACACATAGAATAAACATTTATGAACAGATAAATACGTCAGTCATATCTAAATAAACTCCTCTTATTATGATAAATGTATGTAGAAAAATTGTTCTTTAAAGAAAAAAGACCTGCCCTTTGGGCTTAAAAAGTATTGTAGCAAAAATTAACAAGAATGAATTGGAAAATGAGGAGTGTCGCTCTTCATGCTATCTTCCCTACTAGTAGTATTTTCAGAGATGCTTGGTGTTCCATGGATGGTGCAACTTCTGTCTGTCTAGTGTCTCTAGGTGATAGGTGCCTTTCCTCTACCATGATGTGATTCTGTAGGGTCCTTTCCAGTTAGGGCTAAGCTTTCCTTGGGTGGGGTCTCTAACGGTACCCATTACTTTCCTTAAGACAAGGTCTCCAACCTTGAAGTCTCTATGTTTGACCCAAGAGTTGTAGTGCTTGGCCATGAGGTCCTGGTACCGTGCAAGTCTCTGCTCAGCTGTCGCCATGACTTCATCTATTAGATCAAGCTGTAGACGCATAGCCTTGTCATTCTTTCTTTCATCATGATTACCCACTCGGTAACTCGTGAGTCTGACTTCTGCTAAGATAACTGCCTCACTTCCATAAGCTAATCGGAACGGTGTTTCCCCAGTAGGTGTCTTTGCTGTCGTCCTATATGCCCATAGTACGCTTGGCAACTTCTCTGGCCATACACCCTTTGCCCCCTTGAGCTGAGTTTTGATGATTTTATGCAAGGATCGGTTCGTGACTTCAACTTGCCCATTGGCTTGTGCGTGGGTGGGAGAGGAGTAGTGGTTTTTGATTTCTAATTGTGAGCAAAAATCTCTGAATGAGTTTGAAAGCTCGAAAATGTGTTGAAAAACACAAGAGCTGTTTAGACCCCCGATTAAAATTACGGCTCGATAGATTTTACACAACTTTAATATAAAGTGCGGAATAGTGTAAAAGCGAGCGGATGAACAATATAGCTACTCTAATCCATAACTAAACAACACAGCAGTATAATGGAATATAAAAGAGTAGGGAAGAGAGATGCAAACACAGAAAACACCAAGATGTGTTTTCGAAGAGGAAACCGAAGAACTCGGCGAAAAACCTCTCCGCCGCCCTCCAAGCAGAAATCGATCCACTAGACAATCAGTTGGGATACATGAGTAAGCAAGAGACCCTCCAAGCCTAATCTACCCGATGTACCTAAGCCCTCCAAGCTCCTACTCCAATAAGGCTTCTCGGAACCGTGTCTTGTCTTAGTTATCCGGATCCCGCAACAAGCTCCATGTTGCATCTGCCATTCCAGGCTTCTTCCAATGCTTCCCAGCAGCACCAAAACGTCACACAACACTCTCAAAAGGTGTGGTAAGTGTTTGGGCTATCAACCTCTCAATGGTGTGGAAATGGAGAGGGAAGGGTTGAGGAGATACCACAAGCAAGTGTATAGAGAAAGGTGGGGATGACAATCTCTAATTACAAATGTGTTTGGCTAGGGTTTTCTCTCTGAAGCATTCCTCAACATTTGTGGGTAATGGGGGTTTATATAGGATAGGTGCAAAATGTGTGAGTCAGTCAGTACAGGCTGGCAGAACAGCATGTCTCGCGGGTGTCTCGCGGGAAGGCCTTACCCGCGAGATACTCGCGAGAGACAGCTGTCTCCATCTGTCATGACTCTTCGCATTCCAGCATGTGCAGGGCACATGCTTCACTTCGCGGGAAGCTTAGTCGCGAGATACCCGCGAGATTCCATCAGCTTCCAAATTGCTTGAGTCTTCACACACTCTCTATCACACACCCCTTACAACAATTCCCACAACAAATACAGGGTATAAACAATTGATAGTAATTACAATCAAATTTGGCACGGAATAAAAGCCAACAAAACACATAGTTGTAAATCACAACTTTACAATCTCCCCCTTTGGCTATTCCGTGACAAAACCCTAAAACAGACTCTAGACTTAAACGTGAGTTTGGGAACACAGGCAAAACTCACTCACACCTAATTCTAGATTCTGATAAGCTCTTGAAACATATGAACAAGTAACTCCTGAAACACAACAACAAAATATTATCATTGTATGCAGAAAACTTGAAAAGCATATGGAGCAATAAGCACATGATCAAGCAGAATGAAATAGAAACACTAAATCATGGCAAGATCAAACGAGTAATCACTATACACAAGCAATTACTATGCTCATTCACACAAGGAATGAACATCCGGATATGCAAGATGATAAGCTCATATGAAGAGTACCATTTGCACATCCAACACTCAACCAATGCAAAATACTTGAAGAATTTGCATCTAGGAACAATCCTACTAGGGCACAAGAGTGTTCATCACTCAACCAATGCATAGAACGTATATGCATCTAGGAACAATCCTACACGGGCACAAGAGTGATGTAGTGAAGTAAATGTATGACATTAAACTTCAATAGCACAAGCATAAAGGCTGCATAAGCAAAGTATTGCAAATACATGGCACAAACCATAAAAGCCTACAAATCATGCTAGACTACAAATCATGGCATAGTATCAAAGCTTTAAACCAAAAGCCGTAAAACATTTATAAAAACTAAAAAGTACTGAATAAAAACCGTCTGGAAAACCAATAACCAATGTTACTAAGTTGCTAGACTATGCTCCCCCTAACACTGTGCAAGCTCTTCTCTAGCTCCCCCTCAGAATTTTCTCCCCCTTTTTGACCGGAATGGCCAAAGGGTCAGAACTGATCTGACTCTGAATCCGAGCCGTGCTCCATAGATAAGTCTTGTACTTGAGAAGAGAGCTCGGTGATCTGTCCTTGAAGGTATGCAAACTGGTCCGCGGTGTACTGCACATGGGAGTCAAGCACTGTAGACATCTGATCCATCTTAGCAAGCAACTGATCCAGTTTGCTTAAGCCTTGTGGAGGAGCCGAAGATGATGGCTGTGTAGAGGGCTCAGGAGCCGAGGTGAACCTGTCAATCTCTTCCTCTGTATCTTCGCCTTCATCCTGCTGAACCTGTCGTGGTGGTGGTATGGTATGCACACCGGTCTTCGATCCCTTGATGTGTGCAGTGCTCCTAGTCAGTGTATGACCACTAATGGGATAGTCTCTCTGAACAACCGTGAGGCCACTAGGTAGCTTGAGCTTTGCCTTGGCAATCAATCCCATGATCAAAGAGGGGAACGGCATCACAGTCCGTGAATTCTGCTTTGTGATGCTCTTCTTCAGGACATGCATGATATGGCCACAAATGTCAATCTCCTTATGTGTGAAGAGATCATACAGAAATCTTGTTCTTGGAGCAGAGAGAGTGGTGAGATTGGTGACCGGATAAAGATTGTGAATCATCACATAGCTTAGGGTCCTCATTTCTGGAGAGAACTTGATGGTGTTCATGGATGATTTCTTTGGTTCACCACCAAGGAGTGTAATCATCTCATCAGTAGAACCCATTCTGTCCTCATAAGCAACAGTGATTGGCTGAGATGGTGGACGAGTTTCCAGAAAATCTTGAATGCTCTCTCTTGTAATCACAAACTCCTTGTGTCTTACCCAGCACTCAATACATTCTCCGTTGACAGTGGCATTGGAGAAGAACTCTTTGATAATCTCTGAATAGACCACTCCAGTTGGGTTCAGCAACTTGGTCCAAGTTCTATCTTTGAACACTTCAGGGATGAAAGTGCCCTCAAGAGTCTCTAACTGGACTACCCGTTCCATGATGATTGTCTTGTCCTTGTAGCAGTCATTGTACTTCATATCAGCTTCTATAGACCTGAAATGATCAGAATCAGTTCGGGCTCGCTTTGAAGACGATTTCTTCTTAGCAGCATGCTTGGTGGGAGACATCTGCACAATTTTACAAAGCAAATAAAAGAAGATGCACAAGCACAAACCAGAAGACAAACTTCATTAGATTCAAGTTAGTTCCAAATCAGACTTAAACTAACTAAAAAACAGAGCATGGTAGACACTAAACATCATGCTAAAAGACTCCAACTTATAAAGCATAACTACATTGCACCAAAATAAAGAAAAAAATGCAATAGAGGGTGTCTGTGTGCATGTGCTAATGAGTGTGTGCGGCATGAGATGCATGAGGGTGCCTAAGTGTGCCTAGTTGTGTGCCAAGAGTGTGCAACATGAACAAAGTGAGTGAAACACATAATCAATGACCAAACCTAAGTAAAATAAGGTCAAACAAGTGAAAAACTATGGATTGAAATCACTTGATTCCATTTTGTCACAAAAATGTCACTTGGACATTTTGACAAACACTTAGCGTGCACAAATGCAAAAATTATATGAATAATGCATGAACATGTGAAAATCTACCCTCAATACATGATAAAATGCCACAAGGGGCCAACACAGATGCAGAAACAACAAATGGGACACAGCCCAATCAAAGATATGACAAAAATTCACCCAATTTTGAAAACCAACCCAAAGTTTCGAAAATCCCCAATTTTGAAAACCCTAACAAAAATTCTGCATAATCTAAGCAAAAACTTAAAAAGAAATGGTTAACAAACATACCTTGAAGAAGAAAATGCAGAAAAAATGCTTGGATTGAAGGGAAATGAATGGAATAGTGATTTTGGGTTGAGAAAGTTTGAGAGAGGTTGAGCGAGGGAAGTTTGATAGTTTTGAAAAACTGTCACATCAGCTATATAAAAACTGAAAACACGCATTTTTCGCGGGTTAGAGAGGGGCGAGACAGTCGCGAAACAGTCGCGAGAAGGGCCACTGAAGCACAAAATTTTCGCGAGAAGCATTAGGTCGCGACACAGTCACGAGATAGTCGCGGTAACTTCTGTCTGAAATTGGAAAAATCCAAATTTTAGCCAAACAGCATTTCGCGAGAAGCTGTTGGTCGCGAGACAGTCGCGAAAGTTTCTGTGTGACATGATAAAATAAAAAATTTCCCTCAACTCCTTTTCGCGGGAAGCTCTAAGTCGCGAGCTTCTCGCGAAATTTCCCCTGAACCTGTTTTTGAAGAGACACAAAAAATGCAATTTAATCAAAAACAAAAGACAAGAAAGTATAAAATCACTTTCAAAAACAAATAAAACACTCAAAAATCTTTTTGGGTTTGATCAACAAAGATTAAGCATGTGAAAAACACATTTAATCAAGTACAATCACACAAATGAATAAGGCATTCATTGAACATAGACTTGTGTGTTGTGTGTGGATATCAAAAATGAGATAGTCCTTAGTCCAATGTGAAGCTTCAATGATCAATTCAATCAAGGCATACACAACTAGCCCTAGATTATGTGACCTATCTCAATTATAGAAACATGCATATATGACCTCCCACATGAACTTGATAACAATTCATTGAAGCTTTTCATTTGGCTCCATATTTAACATATCATTTGCAACTTTTGAGCAAAGAGAATCTCATTTAGAGAAAGATGCCTGAAATTTTTGATATTTCATTTGATGAGTTAGCCTTTGGCTTTTTGGGCATCATACATTTTATTTTGGTCGCTTTCCCTTTTTCCTAGTCGAATACTAGTTTGTGCGACAGGCTTTTGCAGCTCTATATCTCTTTTCATTTGGAGATTTACAATTAGAGAGCTCTTTTAAAGCAGAAAATAAAAGTGGGAAGATATATAGGCATGAGTCTATGCATGTCTCAAGATCAACAAAACCATTCACTAATCATTCATGACAAGGTTGAAGATCTATTTACAACAGTCACATAGATTTCAGGATTTCTTCCACAATGATATGAGTGCATGAGAGACAAGCTAAGCTCGTTAAATGCACAAAGCCATAAGTACAAAGGTACAAGGCAAAACATGCTTTGAGACAAAACTCAACAAAGTGATCAAACTTTTTGGATTTTCTATTTTTTATGTGTTTTTGAATTTTTGAACACACCCAAAAACAGAACAAGAGAATAAAGATTAACAAAAACAACCGGTACAAAACACCAACAGTAAAAATAGAGCAATGCATGAAACGATGCAACAGCAAAAGTCCCTAAACATTGAAAGAATTTATGCGTGGACATGTTATAATGCTTATGCATGAGTACCCCTCTTCACCCACACGTCACGTGCGTTTGGGGTGATATCCTTAACGGATTGGGTACGAGAATTTGGACTGTCAAACCTTCTGGTGAAACTCTCCAAGCAAGTGGTGAAGGCACCAATCATTTTCATCACGTCCATCATGCCAGGATCACGATTCTGACTTCTCGGTTGTTCACCACCCCAAGACCTCATGTCATTTCTCCTTCCTCGTGACCGAGGTGCGCTTGAGTTGTTGTCTGATCTCAGCTTTTGACAGTTAGGTCTGGTATGTCCTTGCATTCCGCAGTAGTGACACACATAGTCCGTTCTGGGACCCCGTTGAGATCTTGGGAGAGATCTTCCTCTGGTTTCATGTCTACCTATGGAATGATTTCGGGGCTTATTCACCATCCGTTGCTCACTCACATTCTTCTTCTCAGCCTTAACATTCTCAAGAATGGGCTCTTCTACAATAGGCTCTATGGCCTTTACAAATTTCACTTCTTTGGTGGCTTTGGCTGATGAGCTGCTTCCTCCGGTGTATCCTAACCCGGACTTGTCTGAAAAAGGTTTTTGAGATGAGATAACATCATCTAACTTCTGGGAGGAGACTCTTTCTATCTTGGCATGAGCTTGCACTACCTCTTGCTCAAGAAACCTCACCTTCGTATAGGCTTCAGACAACTCGCCATTTAGTGTCTCAATCTCACACTTAGCCTCTTTATATCTGATCAAGAGACTTCTATAATCTTCCTCAGCTTTCTTCATTTTCCTTACAGCCGCCTTGGCTACTCTGGTATACTCTCCCGACTTCTCAAGTAATAAGGAGTAATTTTCTTGAAGATTAGCTGTATTCTCTTCTTCTTCTTCAGCATCTGATTCTTCCACATTCCCAATAGACTCTGAATCAGAATGCTCACCAAGCTCCTTCACAAGTGCACCCAAATCATCCGATGACTCCACATGAGCAATGGTCATGAATGCGGAGTAGTTTCCCTCTCCGTCACAACTCTCTTCCGAGTCAGAATCAGAGGAGTCTGAATCACTGAGTGTCGTGGCATAAGCTTTGCCTTTTCCCCTCAGAAAATTTGGACACTCCTTCTTTAGATGTCCATGGCCATTGCACTCATAGCATATAATTTCTGAAGAAGGTTGAAACTCCCTCCCTTCTTTCTTTGTAAACTCTTTCCTATCACCTCTTGAAGATGAAAATTTTCCTCTGTTGAATGGTTTCCCACTGTTCTTCATCTTCAGAAATTTGCGGAAGTTTTTCGCAAGAAATGCTACCTCCTTCTCCACCCCATCTTCTTCGGAGGAATCACCCATCCTTTCGGTGATGGTTTTAAGAGCAAGTGATTTACTCATCTTATGGGAAGGCAGTCCCATCTGATATGTTTGGAGAGACCCAACTAATTCTTGAATCTTAATCTCATCCAAATCCTTGCTTTCCTCTATGGCTGTAACTTTTGCTCTAAAACTTTCAGGCAAGGACCTCAATACTTTTCTCACCACCTTAGCATCTTCAATCTTCTCCCCAAGATTGAGTTTAGCAATTACAATTTCATTGAGCTTCCCATAGAATGAATCAAATGGTTCATCATCACCCATCTTGAGCTCTTCAAATTTGGTGGTAAGCATCTGAAGCTTTGTGTCCTTAACTTTCTTTGTACCCTCATAAGTGGTCTCCAAAATCTCCCAAGCTTCCTTAGCAACTGTCATATGAGAGATCCTGTGGAATTCATCAGGTGACACAGCACAGAATATAGCGTTTAAAGCTTTACTATTTGCATTGGCTGCTGCGAGAGCTGCCTTATCCCAATTTGCCTTAGGAGCTTCCGGCTTAGTCCAGCCGAGCTCTACCGCATCCCAAACGGTATCTTCTATAGAGCATAAAAATGCTCTCATTCTGACTTTCCAGAATGCGTAATTGTTCCCATCAAAAAATGGTGGAACATTGAGCGATTGAGACCGGTCCATCTCAAATAGGGTCAAGGATCACACTAAGGTATTTAAACCAAGCAAGTGTACCCGCTCTGATACCAATTGAAAGCTCGAAAACGTGTTGAAAAACACAAGAGCTGTTTAGACCCCTGATTAAAATTACGGCTCGATAGATTTTACACAACTTTAATATAAAGTGCGGAATAGTGTAAAAGTGAGTGGATGAACAATATAGCTACTCTAATCCATAAACTAAACAACACAGCAGTATAATGGAATATAAAAGAGTAGGGAAGAGAGATGCAAACACAGAAAACACCAAGACGTGTTTTCGAAGAGGAAACCGAAGAACTCGGCGAAAAACCTCTCCGCCGCCCTCCAAGCGGAAATCGATCCACTAGACAATCAGTTGGGATACATGAGTAAGCAAGAGACCCTCCAAGCCTAATCTACCCGATGTACCTAAGCCCTCCAAGCTCCTACTCCAACAAGGCTTCTCGGAACCGTGTCTTGTCTTAGTTATCCGGATCCCGCAACAAGCTCCATGTTGCATCTGCCATTCCAGGCTTCTTCCAATGCTTCCCAGCAGCACCAAAACGTCACACAACACTCTCCAAAGGTGTGGTAAGTGTTTGGGCTATCAACCTCTCAATGGTGTGGAAATGGAGAGGGAAGGGTTGAGGAGATACCACAAGCAAGTGTATAGAGAAAGGTAGGGATGACAATCTCTAATTACAAATGTGTTTGGCTAGGGTTTTCTCTCTGAAGCATTCCTCAACATTTGTGGGTAATGGGGGTTTATATAGGATAGGTGCAAAATGTGTGAATCAGTCAGTACAGGCTGGCAGAACAGCATGTCTCGCGGGTGTCTTGCGGGAAGGCCTTACCCGCGAGATACTCGCGAGAGACAGCTGTCTCCATCTGTCATGACTCTTCGCATTCCAGCATGTGCAGGGCATATGCTTCACTTCGCGGGAAGCTTAGTCGCGAGATACCCGCGAGATTCCATCAGCTTCCAACTTGCTTGAGTCTTCACACACTCTCTATCACACACCCCTTACAACAATTCCCATAACAAATACAGGGTATAAACGATTGATAGAAATTACAATCAAATTTGGCACGGAATAAAAGCCAACAAAACACATAGTTGTAAATCACAACTTTACAGAGTTGTTGTCGAATTGCTTCCCGTTGTCTGAGACCAAGGCTCTGGGGATCCCATATCTATAGATGATGTTTCTCTAGACGAAACTTCTCACATTCTTCTCCGTAATGGTAGCCAAGGCTCCTACTTCTACCCATTTAGTGAAATAGTCTATACCGACTACAAGGAATTTCAGTTGTCATATTGCTATTAGGAATGGATTCATGATATCGAGTCCCCATTAAGCGAATGGCCACGGGGTTGTCATCAGGGCCAACTCTTCCGTTGGCTGTTTGATGATATTGTTGAATCTCTAGCATTTGTCGCAGGCTTTGACATAAGTCTGGGCATCCTTCTGCATAGTAGGCCAGTAATATCCAACCCGAATCAGTTTATATACCAATGACCGCGACCTTGAGTGGTTACCGCAGATCCCTTCGTGTATTTCTCTCATGACATAATCCGCTTCTTTGGGGTTTAAACATCTTAGGTATAGTCGAGAGAAACCCCTTCTGTACAATACGTCCTTTATCAAGACAAACTGTGCCGTTTAAACCTCCAACTTTCTAGCAGCCTTCTTATCGTCGGGTAATGTGCCGTCTTTCAAGTAGAAGACTACAGGGGTGGTCCAATTGCTCTCAGAACCTATTTCCTGCATATTGATGACATTTATCAATGGTGAAAGCTGAATAAAGGAGAGTAACTTGTTGGGAATGACCATGTGTACTACTGATGCCGCCTTAGCAAGATGGTCGACTTGCTCGTTCTCTCCTCTGGGGATTTGAACAATCTTGGCCTGTAGGTCGTCCACCCTTCTCTTTGCTTGCTCCAAGTACTTCTTCATTCTCTCGCCCTTACACTCGTAATCACTGTTTACTTGGTTTGTGATGACTTGGGAGTGTCACAATGAATAATTAAACTCGCAGCTCCTGCTGCTTTGGCAAGATTTACTCCTACTACTAGAGCTTCATACTTTGCTTCATTGTTAGTCGTAGGGAAGTTAAGACGAATCATGCATTCAATCACGTCCCCTTCTGGAGAACGAAGTACAATGCTTGCTTTGCCAGCCCATTTGTTGGACGATCCGTCCATGTATATACTCCACTAAGGATACTCTCCTGCCTCCTGTCATTCTACCTTAGTGAATTCCGCAATAAAGTCAGCGACGACCTATCCCTTAATGGCAGTATGCGGGTGGTATTGTATGTCGAATTCACTCAAGTCTATTGCCCATAATACCATTCATCCTGCAGCTTTGGGATTGCTCATCGATTGCCGTAGGGGTTTGTCAGTTAGGACGATAATCGTGTGAGCTTGGAAGTATGGCTTGAGCTTACAAGCTACTGTAACTAATGCAAAGGCGAGCTTCTCCATTGATAGGTATCTTTCCTCTGCACCTCGGAGTGCTCAACTTGTGAAGTACACAGACTTCTGTACCTTATCTTCTTCCCTGATTAAGGCTGTGCTGACGGCCGCCAATGATACTGCTAAGTAGAGGAACAGTTCTTCCCTAAGCTGGGAAGGACTCAACAACAGAGGGGATGAGAGGTAGGTCTTTAAGTCCTCGAATACCTGCTGGCATTCTGTCATCCATTCAAAATATTTCTTCAGCTTGCAGAAGAAAGGTAGACACTTATCTGTCGCTCTTGACATGAACCTGTTCAGTGCTGCTACTTTGCCGTTGAGGCTTTGTACTTTTTTCACGTTCCTTGGGGTTGCCATCTCTATTATGGCTCGAATATTTTCTGGGTTGGCCTCAATACCCCTCTGAGACACTATGAATCCTAGGAACTTTCCTATCGTCACTCCGAAGGTACACTTGCATGGATTGAGCTTCATGTTATAGGATTGAAGGGTGTCGAATGTTTCCCTAAGATCCTCCAAGTGATCTTCCTCCCTTCGGCTTTTCACCAGCACGTCGTCAACATAGACCTGGACATTTCTTCCAATCTGTTGTGCGAACATCTTGTTTATGAGCCTTTGATACGTCGCGCCTGCGTTTTTAAGGCCAAATGGCATTACTTTTTAGTAGAAAAGGCTCTGGCTAGTAACGAACGAAGTTTTATCCTGATCTGCTTCGTCCATTCTGATCTGGTTGTAACCCGAGAAAGCAACCATGAAGCTTAATAACTGGTGTTGAGCCGTAGAGTCAACTAGGACATCGACCCACGGGAGGGGGTAGCTATCTTTAGGGCATGCCTTGTTCAGGTCGATGAAGTCTACGCACATCCTCTATTTCCCGCTAGCTTTCTTGACCATCACCACGTTTGCCAGCCAGTCAGGGTAGTAAACCTCCCTAATGAAGTTTGCCTCCTGCAGGTTGTGCACTTCTTCTGCTATAGCTTAGTCTCGTTCTGGGCGAATACCCACTTCTTTTAACGGATGGGCAGAAAGGAGGGCGACACATTTAGTCTATACACCATAACTGAAGGGCTATTCTCGGCATGTCTTCATAGCTCCAAGCAAATACATCCCGGTTATCTTTAAGAAAAGTTGTAAGTGCTTGGCGGACCATCAAGCTAGCGGGGGTACCAATCTTGGTTGTTCGATCAAGCTTAGAGTCATCGAGGAGTATCTCTTCAAGTCTTTCAATAGGCTTTGTCACTATCCGGTGTTCTTCTATGTTCATGGCCTGGAGGTAGTTGTCCATCTCCATCATAGCTATGTAGCATTTACGCGCAACCACTTGATTTCTGCGCAGCTTGCCTACTCCATAATTTGTAGGAAATTTGATCATTAAGTGGTAAGTTGAGGTTACAGCCTTTCATGAATTACAGGTAAGACATCCTAGGATGGCATTGTAAGCAGACGAGTAGTTGACCATAAAAAATGTTACGTCCTTAATGATTTGCTGGGGGTAGTTGCCAACTGTTACAGACAATGTAACTACGCCAAGGGGGAATACCTTTGCTCCTCCAAAACCAACAAGCGAAGCGTTCGTCGAAACTAGTCGCTCTCTGTCAATCCTCATCTGTTGGAATGTTGGGTAGTAAGGGATGTCAGCTAAGTTGCCATTGTCAACCAAAACTCGGTGCGTATTGTAATCCCCTACTTGTATGCTAACGACAAGTGCATCGTCATGCGGGTGGTGAAGACGTCGGACATCTTCTTTCGAGAATTCGATAATGGAGTTGTCGATCCACGCCATCTTTGGTATGGAACCCATCAGCTGGACGTTATGAACCATCTTGAGATAAGTCTTACAGGCTTCTTTGGAGGACCTTGTAGTTGTTATGCCCCCTACAATCATTCTTATATCTCTTATGGGCGGCCTAGGATGTTCGTTCTCCCACCGGGGGACTTGCTCTTGTGGTGGATCCGTTCTTTCTTTACTAACGAACCTTTGCAACTTCCCTTGTCTTATGAGAGCTTCTATTTGTTGCTTCAAATCGTAGTAATCAGCCGTGTCATGATCGTGGTCATGGTGGAAGCGGCAGTACTTGTCTCTAGACCTTTTATTGGGATCACCCTTCAGCTTGCCGTGAAATGTTAGAGCTCCTTCAATTTTGATTTGCATTAAGACTTGGTCGATTGGGACGGTCAGCAAGGTGAAACTCGTGAACTTCCTCGCAGGGGACTTGGAACACCCATCCTCCCGCCGTTCTCCGATCCTAGCCATCTTTCGCCCCCTATCCTGCTGTACATCTTCTGTCTTTCCCTCTTTTTAGGCTACTCTTCTCAAGCTAGTAGCGCGTCTTCCGCATTTGTGTACTTGGTTTCCTTGTACAGCACATCCGACATAGTTTTTGAGTCATTCTTATATAGTGAAAACAGAAACTTATCCTTCCATAGCCCATTTGTGAAAGCAGCCACAAGTATCTTGTCGTCAACTTTATTGATTGAAAGGCCCTCTTTGTTAAAGTGGGCTATGTAAGACCTCAATGTCTCGTCCTCCCATTGCTTAATGTTCATCAGGCACGCAGTGGAGTTCTTATGCCTATGCCTCTCGATAAAGTGAGAGGCAAACTGGGCGCTTAACTCCTTGAAGGTACTAATGGAGTTGGACGTTAACTTGCTGAACCAAATCCTTGCGGGACCCTTTAGCATAGTGGGGAAAGCTCTGCATATGATCTCATCTGCCACCCCTTGAAGGTGCATCAGGGTCTTGAAAGACTCCAAGTGATCTAAGGGGTCCTTGGATCAGTCGTAACACTCCACTTGCGGCATATGAAACTTTGGGGGAAGGGGGAACGAAGTGACAGACGCAGTGAATGGCAAATCAGTTCGAAGGACCAAGTCATCAAGGTCGCTGGACCCTCGTCCTCTAAGGGCGTTCATCATAAAGTCCATCCGTTCCTTCTCTCAGCGCTGGAGCCTTCTTGGTTTTCCTCTTGAGTGCTAGGGCCTGTGTTCTTTTGGCGCAGCTGCTCTTCCAGATCATGGTTCTGCTTGGTGAGGCGCTTTACAGTAATGGCGAGAGTTTGAACCTGTCTCTCGAGTGTGGCCGTGCGTGGTTTGTCTCCTTAAGCGTTGTCGGTGGTCGTCATCGAGCAAGTACGTACCATGCAACTCTTGGTTCGGAAAGTGATAATATGGCTTACAAGTCGTTGTATTCCCCACAGACAGCGCAAACTGATGATGCTGAAAATCGTCAGTAAGCCACACGATACTCACATGCTCGAAACTAGACCTGCGAAACAAAAATAAAGAAAACCCTAGGAGAGTATCGATGTGGTACCGGCCGAAGACCCTTTGAAGATTAAGTTAAAGAACTTTCACAACTCTAGAGTGTCAGAACAGGGGGAATTATGCCGACCTTGGTTTGTGAGGGTCTCGGGGTTTTTATAGTAGTGTATGGTTGACATCCGTGCCTTGGTTAAGAAGATGTTTCCTTGTTAGAGAGATTCTCTTTTAATTTGCGTATTTTGCGGAGTTCTTTCCTTATAGAACTCTCTTGACTAGGATTGAGCGTGGTGTACAAGATATTTCCTTATATGCTTATGCGTGTAGACCAAGTAAGGCCATGTCATTCGTCAGAGGTTCTATTATTCCCTTAAGCTTCCTTCCGTCGGCTTCTTATCTCCGTCTGCATATTCCAGTCGTCACCTTGAGGTGTTTGACGCCCTAGAGGTGCAGTCGTCAACTTTTAGGTGGGGCCGTCAACCTTATCTTATCGTTGCTCGGGCTATGGACGTGTGGGTGAGGCTGACGAGTTTATTAGGGCCATCGCCTTTGCCTAATATGGACAAGTTTATCAATGCTACAAAACTTCCCTTATCATAGTTCATAAATTAATAGACCGAATCATGCATCAGGTGGAAAGTGGGGTCAAGGGATCTAGTTGTTGCTTTAAAAGGCAAACTTCTTTTTGACTTTGTACATAGATACTACAAAAATATGCAAAAATTCCATGTTGACTTGATAGCAACGAAGGATGGGTTAAAAATAATTGGGGTTAACAGTGGATTAGATATGAAATCACTACTTACTGCTTCAGCCATTTGTAAAAAATTTCGTATAAAAAAATACCTCTCCGTTAACTAAAAGAGATACCCTTCTCGTTCTATTGGCTAACATCAAGTCTCCTTTAACTCAAAATGAAAAAGAGTGCCTCTCCTAGTCCTTCCTCGTGTTCCGCGTGCAACTGACAATCATTGAGAGGGAAAAGGCAAAGCTAGAACAGGCCTGTGTGTTGGTAGAAAAAGTATTTAAACACTATGGGTCCGTTTGTTTTGGGTGAAAACAATTTCAGGAAAGCATTTTCCGTAAAATAGGCTGTTTGGGTGTAAAGGAAAATTCGGTCAAACGAAAAATCATTTCCGTTGACCTTCAAAAATACCTTCTGATTACGGAAAATCATTTCTGTTCTCATTTTACCTTTAATTTACTTCCGGAAAAAGAGAGAGAGAGAGAGAGAGAGAGAGAGAGAGAGAGAGAGAGCAAGGAAGAAGAGAGAGCCACGAACCCAGAGCCCAACTCCGGCGACCCATCGCCACTCGCCGTCGACCCACGACCCACCGCCACTCGCCGTCGACCCACGAAGACCCACGACCCATCGCCACTCGACGTCGACCCACGAAGACCCACGACCCACCGATCTTCGACCCAGACCCAGACCCAGACCGTCGACCCAGACCTTCGACCGACGACCCATCACGTTCGACCTTCGACTTCGAACCATCGCCTTCGACCTAGACCCAAACGGCGACCCATCGCTCTCTCTTCCTCGATCTCGTCAACGACTCAGTGTTGTTGTTGCCGGAATTTTTTGTTGTTGTTGTTGTTGCCAGAAATTGTGAAAAAATTTAGGAAAATAGCATTTTCCTAATAGAACCAAACACATGAAAATATTTTCCACAACAATTTTCATAATACAACTAAACACTTAAAAATATTTTCCTTTTCCGGAAAATAGCATTTCTGGAAAATAAGTATTTTCCGGAAAATATTTTACGGGAACCAAACGGACCTTATATTTCATGAAAGGTTTCAAATTAAATTTTTACTTCCATAATTAAAATCCAAAATTCAAGACTGGTTACAAATTAAATCTCATTACTTTGCTAGTTTCAAACAAATCTCGTACTTCTAAAATTATATCACTTTAAGCTTTAGATTTTTCAAATTTAATTTTGGAGCTTGATTTTTGAGTCTGAATGTATGATTGGGGTTTTAAATGAATACAATTTTAAAAGTTAAGGGTTCCATTTGAAAAAAAAAAGGTTTAATTATAACCATCTTAAACTTTAATGTTTCGATTAAAACTTTTGAAATTATGAGGCACTCTTAAAGTGTAAAATTTTAAAGGTATTTATTCCCTTTTTATTTATTTAACTTACTTATTAATAGCTCTTTAATGATTCTCTTTGTTAAGTAGAACAGTACTTTACTAATTTTTGAACAAAATCGACCATAAAAAATATGCTATGACAATTAACAAACCAAACTTTATGGCACGAAATTGAAAAAAAAGACCTAAAATAAATGTTAAATTATTACCTATTTTCTACTGTACCCCCCAAAAAAAAGGGGTACGGTACCCCTAAATATGAACCCTTCATTTAGTATTGTCTTAATCTTGTCCGTTGATGTAATTTTAATGGGTTTTGGTTACCGCTAAACAGGTTTTATATATAAACCAAAAATTATAACATTCATCATGCTTTTCTCCGTTTGCCTCTCTACCTTTGCTTGCTCTACTGCTCTCTAATTTTGTCTCTTCCAATCCATCTTCAAATCGGCGATGCACTATATCCAATCCAACTCGGCGGCACTTCAACTCTTCCCGTACGACTTGGCGGTGCTTCTTTTCTGCCATTCTAAATCAGTGGAATCACCCACAATCTTCAGGTTCTCTCTTTACATATGATTAACGCTGATATAGGTTTATATTATTTCTTTAAACTTTGTGGGTTTATGCTATTATTGTTTTGTTTGAGTTTCGGTTCTTATATATTTGACAAATTAATCTTTACACCGAAGGGCTTGACAGTCCACCATTGATTGCCTGGATCACTACTGCCATGTGAAACGAAATTGTAATAAGGTTGCCAATGCTTTGGCAAAGAAATCTTGGGTTGGGCAGGGGTGGCAAAATCAACCCAAATCCATTTGCCCACCCAAACCCACCCACTTAAAATAAACCCAAACCCACCCAATTATTAATTGGGTTAAATGGGTATTAACCCAATTAAACCCAATTAACACAAATGTTTATTGGGTTTTAATTGGGTACCCAATTACCCAACCCCAAAACTACTAAAATTACCAAAATACCCCTTCAACCTAAAAAATGACCAAAATAACACCTAAACCCAAAAAATGACCAAAATACCAGGGCGTTTGTTGGAATCAACTGTTCCCTGCTGATTTTCATCTGCTGGTATGCTGGGTAGTACAAGATGTCTGCCGAGCTGCCATTGTCGACCAACACTCGATGCAAGTTGTAGTCCCCTACCCGTAAGCTGACAACAAGCGCGTCGTCGTGCGGGTGGCGTAGGCGTCGCGCGTCTTCTTCTGAGAACTCGATAACGGGGCTTTCCCTTCGGGCCACATTTTGCACTGGACCCGTCAGCTGAACGTTTTGGACCATCCGAAGGTACGTCTTTCGAGCCTTTTTGGACGGCCTGGTAGCGATCCCTCCTATAATCATTCGTATGTCACCAACGGGGGGTCTTGGTCGGTCGTTGTCCCGTCGGGGAGGATGTTCTGGAGGTGCTGGATCCGCTCTTTCTTTGCTTACGAACTTCTGCAATTTCCCTTGCCTTATAAGTGCCTCAATTTACTGTTTCAAATCGTAACAGTCGGCTGTATCATGGCCGTGGTCTCGGTGAAAGCGGCAATACTTGTCTCTGGAGCGCCTGTTGGGATCCCCCTTCAATTTTCCAGGGAAGGTCAGCGCCCCTTCGTCCTTAATTTGCATTAGGACTTGATCTATTGGGGTGGTCAGCGGGGTGAAGCTTGTGAATCTTCCTCCCGGAGGCTTGGAACGCTTTTCGTCTCTTCGATCTCCTGTTCTGGGCCTCTTTCTTCCTTGGTCTGGTCGCGCATCCTCCTGCCTTTCCCTTTTCCTTGGCTTCTCTTCTCGGGCCTGCAACGCGTCCTCAGCATTCATATACTTGGTAGCCCTGTAGAGCACTTCCGACATGGTCTTTGGGTCATTCTTGTATAGAGAGAACAAAAACTTGCCCTTCCGCAACCCATTGGTAAAGGCCGCTACAAGTATTTTGTCGTCGGCTTCGTCAACCGATAGTGCTTCCTTATTAAAGCGCGTTATGTAGGATCGTAACGTCTCGTCTTCTTTTTGCTTGATACTCATTAGGCATGCTGTGGACTTCTTATACCTATGCCCCCCAATAAAGTGTGTAGTGAATTGGGCACTTAGCTCTTTAAAGGTACTGATAGAGTTGGGCGTCAGCCGACTGAACCATATCCTTGCAGGGCCTTTGAGTGTGGTGGGAAAGGCCCTGCACATAATCTCATCTGCCACTCCTTGAAGATGCATCAGGGTTTTGAAAGTCTCCAGATGATCCAAAGGATCCTTCACCCCGTCATAGCTATCTATATTTGGCATGCGAAACTTGTGGGGTAGGGGGAAAGAGTTTACGGCCATGGTGAAGGGTGAATCGGTACGGTTGACTAGATCGTCAAGATCGCTAGAGACTCTACCCTTGAGGGCGTTCATCATGACCTCCATCTGTTCCCTCATTGCTTGCATCTCGGCGGCAATATGTGGTGGAGTCGCATCCATGAGGGATGGCATGCTTACATGCTGCCTCTCCGGCCTGCTTGGGGCGCGGCTGCCTTCAGGTCTCTCCTAGTTTCCTCTTGGAGCGCTAATTTCTTCCTGATCTTCTGGTTGGTCATTTGGGGCTGCCTCCTTCCGGCGCAGCTGTTCTTCCAAGTCGAGGTTTCGTTTGGTGAGACGCTCCACGGCAGCACCTAGAGTCTGAACTTGTCTCTCGAGGGCAGTCGTGGGTGGTTCCTCTCCTTGTACTTCATTAGTAGTTGCCATTGAGCGAGTGAGTACCATGCAATCCTTTAGTCCGGGAAACGATAAAGTGGCTTAATCCTTGAACCGTTTCCCACAGACGGCGCCAACTGATGATGCCGAAAATCTCACCAGTGAGTTGCGCGATACTTGTACGCTCAAAACGACACCTACACAACAAAAAAGAAAAAGACCTCACAGAGAGCACCGGTGTGGTGCCGGCCAAATACCCTCCGAAGGTCAAGTTAGAACTTCTTTTCAACTCTAGAGTGCTAGAGAGGGGTTAATTATGCGTACCTCGGCCTATGAGGGTATTGGAGTTTTTATAGTAGTAAAGGGTGGACCTTTCTTCCTTGGAGTAGAAGTCTTTTCCTTATAGGAATCCTTATGCGCGTAGATTGCGGAATCCTTTCCTTATAGGACTCTGATACTGGGCGTGGAATACAAGCAATCTCCCTAAAACCCATGCGTGGTGACCAAGTCATGGTCTTCATAGAACCGTCAGCCTTTAAACCGTCAGCCTGCACTTCCCTTCAGCTGAGTGTCAGCTTCATGCTTCGTTCAGTAGCCTAGGGGCTTCAAATTGCCGTCAGTTAGACTTGGGGACTTCAGCCCGTCGGTTTTGTCTTGGTCTAGTCAGCATGCATTCATTATGTTTAGCTTACATCACAACTTGACCCGTCAGCCAGAGCAGAAGCTGACGGGTTAAGCTCATGGTACCTGCTATAATTCTTCCATATCAGTGTATTTGTTAGAGTTTGGTAAAAGTTTATGCTTTAATTGAGTAGGGTCTACTTGATAAACTAACAGTGGGGCAAACTCTAAAGGGGCCATCGTTTGATTTTAAAGGAAATGATAGGCAAATTCAGGTAAATTGTGATTTATGAAATTTTGGTAGGGCCAATAATTACAATTTTAAGAATGCAGCCTATTTTAATATTATTATAAAGTAATTTCAAATTTTTGGAGGGTGGGGGCACCTCCAAAAAAACATTACATGTGCCTCCGCCCTGAATGAATGATTGAGTTCTTACAAAGGCAATCATGTTTGGTTAGTGAAACTAACACTGTGTTTGGTTCAGCAGATTTTAGGAGGGATGGAAAATATAGGAGGGAAAATGGGATAGAAAAGTGGGTTTTCCATTGTTTGGGAGTGGAGGGAAAATAGGGAGAGTGGAATGCCCGGGAGAAAATTTTCTCTCCCGGGCCCACAAAATTTTTCCTCCCGATTTGGAAGGAAAAGCAATGAGGGAAAACTGCAAATGATGCAGTTTTAGGGTAATGCCCTCCACCAACCAGCATTTATGCCTTCCACCTACACCCATGATGACTTTGTCATGTTGTGATCAATTAAATAGTTGGCATTTGTATATTTTGTATTCTAATGAAGCTTCGTTCTTTTCTCATTATGGGAAAGGACATATTTTTATAACGACTTTTCTTTTATTTGTATTTTGTATTCTAAAGAATTTACATTATAATAATAAAAATAAAAATATAAATTTATATATATGATGTGGTAAATTTTATATTATTTAATGAGTACAAATAAATCTATTTTTTACATATTATGTACCAAGGGTATGATAGTCAATTTATATAAATTACATTTTCCATCTTTTCCTTTTTCTCTCCAACCAAACAAAAAAGTTTTCCACTCTCCCACTTTTCCACCCCTCTAACCAAACATATAAGAAGGAAAACTAAATATTTTCCATCATCTCACTTTTTCATCCTCCCACAATTTGGGAGTGGAGGGAAAATAGGGAGAGTGGAATGCCCGGGAGAAAATTTTCTCTCCCGGGCCCACAAAATTTTTCCTCCCGATTTGGGAGGAAAAGCAATGAGGGAAAACTGCAAATGATGCAGTTTTAGGGTAATGCCCTCCACCAACCAGCATTTATGCCTTCCACCTACACCCATGATGACTTTGTCATGTTGTGATCAATTAAATAGTTGGCATTTGTATATTTTGTATTCTAATGAAGCTTCGTTCTTTTCGCATTATGGGAAAGGACATATTTTTATAACGACTTTTCTTTTATTTGTATTTTGTATTCAAAAGAATTTACATTATAATAATAAAAATATAAATATAAATTTATATATATGATGTGGTAAATTTTATATTATTTAATGAGTACAAATAAATCTATTTTTTATATATTATGTACCAAGGGTATGATAGTCAATTTATATAAATTACATTTTCCATCTTTTCCTTTTTCTCTCCAACCAAACAAAAAAGTTTTCCATCCTTCCAATTTTTCACTCCTCCATCCAAACGGACCCTAAAGGTGCATTTGGTAGGGTATTTCAAATGCTTATTTTTAGTTTTTAAATAATATTATACACATTTTTATGTACTTTTTTATCCACACATATTTCAAAAAATTATAAATAATATTACTCAAACTCATCTACTAAAAGGCCTTAAAGACAAGTGAATAGGAAGAAAATGAAGTAATGTTAACTTTTTTTTATTTTTTTTTTTGAGAAAATGTTAAAAAATTACAAATTATTTTTTAATATTTTTATAAATTGCTGATGCCACCAGCGATTAAGATTTCTTGCCGTAACAGCCGGTAAGTGGATACCAGAGCAAAACAAAGTTTTGATTTCTTTGCAAATTTTTGGAAAACGAGGGTTGAAAAGAAGTAGAGTAAGAAGCAGAACACCATTGCTGCTACTTTTGCTTCTTCTTCTTCTCAGTCTCTCTCTCACCACCACATCTGCCAAGCCTCTTTCTCTTTTTTCCATTTCACCTTTTGGTTTTCTTTTTCTCTTTTTCTTTTTTTGGTTAAAGATCTTTTGGTTTTCACCCCACGTGAATTTCTGATGAAAGTGAGAGGGCTTTGTCTTTAACTTCACTCTTTACCCCACATGGTCATGTGACCAACAGACAAAGTGAAAAGACATGGGTTAAAGCTTTGACAGATGGCCTTAAGGCAAGCTTTCACTCAAGTGGCTCAAGTCCACGTAAATGTTTCCCACTATTCCATTCTCACGTACTTAATTCACCTATTGTAACAAAGGTTTCATATTTTCATATATATATATATATATATATGTATATTATTGGTTTTTTAAGTTTTGAAATCATAGATTTCCATTATTATCATTGATTGATTGGATAGATGACATATGTATTCTAAAAATAAAAATATATAAGATGTAAACTTATCATTTAAATATTTTAGCTAATTATATATATATATATAATTAGCAAAAATTTCGAAACAATATACTGGTATTGAAATATTTCATTTATTTGACAAACCAAAACAACTTTCAGTACGGTATTAACTCACTTAACGATTATTGGTAAATAAAAAAGTGATATTAATGGTGAATTTAGATCAAAACTACTAAAAATTATCTACATCAATAATTTTTAAGAATATTGTAAAATAGTTTGTAACCTTAGTATTGCGGTTTTTTTTTTAGGAAAATGTAGCAATAATTCTGGTGATACTAATAGTTTGATAGTTGATACCATTACCTAGACGTATATTTTTTCCGCAACAATAGGAAAGTGGGAAGCCAGTAAAAATTTTTGGTTAGTCAACTAATCATCCGTTAAGCACGTGTTTGGAAAAACAAATTCCTTGTGAAGTATGAACTAAGAGAGTCAATACCATACCAAAGACTATTTCGTTTAGTCAAAGAAACAAAATATTTCGATACCAATTAATATCGGTGTACTATTTCAGAATTATCGCTAATTTATTATATATATATATATATATTTTTTTTTTTTCATTGAGAATCCAAATCCAAATAATAATACTAAGGATCTGTTTGGATACCGCTTATTACTGAAAACTGAAAACATTGTAGCAAAATAATATTTAAATGTGTGAATAGTGCCGTGAGACTCATTTTTAATGAAAATTTTGCTGAAAAAGAAGTTTGTGGGTCCCGTGCGATTCACAGGACCCACTGACAAATGATTTTAATAAAAATTTTGTTGAAAAAAGAGTTTTGTGGGTTGGGGTCATCAAATAGCCTATAGCCTACAGCCCGACCCAAAACCTGACGGCCCACGGGGCTAATGGGCGGCCTGACACGTTGTTTTTGAGGCCCATGGGTAGCCTAGTAGGTCAGGCTGTGGACTAATTTTTTTGCTCATGGGTACCTAGTGGGTTAGCCCAGTAACCTAACCCATTGTACAGCCTAGTAGCCTAACCCATTGCCCAGCCCAATAACTCATAATTCATAACAAAAATATATAGGAAGTGTATGAAGGATTGATCTTGAGATATTATAAAGGAATTTCTTAAGAGAACTCCCTCAATCACTAAGATACTCAAAGTAATTATGCTAAACTTAGTCTACTAAATATATATTTGTTTAGTAGTCTAGCAAATTTGAATTAACCATTTAACATTTTTTTTTTATTAAAGATAAAAATAAAAAAAAACTATTTAAAGCCTTAATAAAAAAATTAAATAGGTTTCCATCAATAAAACAAAAAATTAAATAGATTTGACTGTAAAAAAAATTTGTAATTAAGTATTAAATTCTTTAATTTTTTCATTTAAAAAAATAAATTGATTATTCCCTTATAAAAAATTGATTCTTTCCTTATAAAAATAGTAAAATAATAAGCTAATACAAGCCCATAGGTAGCCCATTAGGCCCAACCCGGTAGCCCAACTTTTTAAAAACAAAATGGGCATTACCCATGGGCAGGGTCATGGGCTAAGATTTTCTCTTTCGGTCTAGCCTGATCCAGTCCATTAACTAGTTAATAGCCCATTGTGCCCATGTGCTAAGTAAAAATGGGTCGGGCCGGCCCGACCTGGCCCATTGACGACCCTTCCTGTGAACAGTGCATGGACCCACTTATAGATGCATTCTTCAGTCTTGGGCGTTTAATGGATGCTACTATAGCCGCGGGTCCCATAGACTACAAACGCCAGACGCAAACGTTAAGAGAAAACGTTGTATCCAGACGCTCACTAAGCCTTCGTTTGGATATCAATGAAAAATGAAAATTATTTCATTATTCAGCTTTTTTTTATTTATTATTCATTGGTCCCACTAAAATTTTTGGTACTATTCATGGACTGCACTGTACCATTTTAGCTAATTTTTACCTTTATTTACAGTATTTTCAGTTATAAGTTTTTAGTTTTAGTAAAATAATTTTTATCTTTATTTATAGTAATTTCAATTATAAGTTTTTAGTTTCAATAAAATAAACGGTATCTAAATAGAACCTAATATTAAAAATAATAGTCAAATTAATAATATAAATTATTTTCTTTTGGACCAATGACATATCAATGACATCATGGCATTGACATATGGTACTCAATAATTAAAATTTGAAATTGAAAGTAACTTTCACGTGGGTTTGGTAGAAGACACCCAAAACAAAGAGGGGAAATATGAAAAAGTATGAGTAAATTTGGCATCATTCTTAATAAGGATATATGATTAAATTTATTTAAACTCATTTTTTCTATTCCTCCACTTTTTCACTCTCAATCAAATAAAAATAAGGAAAAAAATAAAATATTTTATATCCTCCCACTTTTTCATGCTTTCACAATTTTCTATCATCCTATTTTTCCACCCCTCCAACCAAACGATCCCTTAGAAAAGTTAAAATGAACTAGACTAGAAGACAGAAGGCATCTGGGTGAGAGAGCAAAGAAAGAGAAAACGAAAAAGAAGAAGATGAAGAAGAAGAAGGAGAGAGAAGGAGCTTGCCAATACCTGAGCTAACTGCCATGAAGGCAAAATGGTGGTAGCAACGTTAATGTGAGCAATAGTAAGTTATTGTGTGAGGAGAGAGAGACTAATTTTTAGTTTTTAGATTTAAATCTGATTTTGTAACTTTTGGTTTTGTTTCGGTCCGGTACATATTTTTGGGCCGGAATCCTATGTTTTCTCCGAAATGGACGAAATGACCCAGTATGTCCGGTATTCAAATTGGAATGAAACAAAGGTGTTTATACCGGCAAAAGTGAAAGAATGAAAAATACCATCCGTACCGGCCAAGATAGTAAGGTATTGACACCCTATGAACCCAGCTTGTCTTTAATGGAATTGGACTACGCAATTCACTTAATTCCCTCACAAACTTTTTTTAAAAAGTTTTTTTGTTGTGTGGTTGCTGCTAATGGCAGAGAGTTTTTTAAAAAGTTTTTAATCTTTAATTTTTAATTTTTACTTATTTTTTATCTTTAAATTTCATCTATCTATACCAATTACATCAAATGCAATATCTTAGATAGATATTGCAGAAGATATTGCACTTGATCCCAGTCCTTTTTAAATATCTACAGAAAACCTCATGCTGATTGATGAGAAAGGGAAATATCTCACGTAGCACTGTAGCAGTAAAGAACAGCCATTTTGTTTGATATGTTCCAAGGAAAAGTTATCCTTTTTTATTTTTATTTTTATTTTTATTTTTTTAATTTAATGGGATGGACTGCAAACTTTGGTCTGTCTTATGCCATTTCTCCCCCACGTATAAACCTCCCCTACTTTGGGGGAAAAAAAATTGAGAAAAAGGAAACAAAGCAAGGTGTAGTGGTTGGTCCATTTAAAATCCGACTTAAAACTCACAATTTTATGCCTGTGACACGTTTTTCACTTTTCTAAGTCTTTCTTACAAAGTACTTGTTATTTAATTGGTATTTCCCGTATACAAAATTTTTAGAGATTTAAAGGGAGGTATTTGAGTTGCGAGATTAGCATCATGTTATTGTATATATTTCTAACTAGGATTAGCCTTCCCAGTAGTCAACTTAGGCAGTTGCCTAATTAAACCTGGTACAATGGAAAATGTTAAAAATTTACTGGATAATATATCGAATTTACCGACTTGTAAGTATTTTAGCTGGTATTGATGTATTTTAAAAATTGAAAAATATATGTTAAAAAACATGTTATTTAAGTTAATGCATTTTGGTTAATGTACCTGGTCTAATATTTAGACTTATAAAAATAAGTGATTTTAAATTATACATTGATAAACACTGTTAAATATGCTAAAATAAATGTGGAAATGGAAACATAAATAGAGCAATACAAGAACAAACAAGGGTTACATGGTTTAACTTGACGACCTACGTTCACGAATGAAGTCTTTAAGGATTATATCTTTTATATATGAGTGTAGCATAAATCATGTGTTACATTGAACCCAACATGAGTATATATAATAGGCTAAACTCAAGACTAACCATATAGTAACTATAGTTGATAGACTTGTTATATAAGTATAAGATTTGGCTTGCACAGAAATTAGGTTAGGCTTGGGCCTATACTATTGGACGAATATATTTCTAAAACCCCTTTCAAACTTAAGGTGGAAGTTTGATGGAGATTTGTGTTTGGATAAGCTTTTGAAGATTCCATGAAGAGATGCCTCAAAGAATTCCTTGAAGAAACCACAAAGATGGCCATGAAGATGCCTTGAATAAGCCACGAAGGAAGTCTGAAGAAGGCATGAAAATGCCTTGAGAATGATAGTATAAAAGACTGGATGGATTGGATGTTATAAAGGAAGAACCATGCAAAAGGAAGAAGATGTTTGAAGAATGTCGGAAGAATGCAACAAAGGCCTGAGAAGGGATGCATCATGACCAAGAAAGGCTACTATAGCTGGAAATTGGCTACACTTATGGCAAAGAAAACGTTGTGATGAAGCATGGATTATGAGTTTTGTGCATATGAGGGACCCAAAAAGAATGAAAAATGGACAAATTAAGCAATATGGGAGCTTCAAATGAAGAAATGGGCCCCAAAATCAAATTTTACACGAACAACTAAGCAAGATAGGCAATACTAAAATATTTGGTTGTTGAGGTTAAAAGTATTGTAGATAATGTTTATTTTATTTGTAAATATATTTTTAATTATAGATGACCACTAGAGAATATGAATTTGGGAAAAAAAAAAAAAAACTTAGAGAGAGAGAGAGAGAGAGAGAGAGAGAAAAATTAAGTGAAAACCTAACAAATGAATTAAAAAAAAAAAAAAAAAAACTCATAAAAAAGAGTTAGATGTAATAAAATAATACAATGAAAAGGTAACAATGAAAATATTCATGTTGATGTTAAAACATGTCATATAATAATTGTGGAGGAACAAATCTCTCCCTTAAAAGGTATTGTCCGCTTTGGGAATGGGCCGAGGAGGCCGATGCCACCTGTACGGATTTGCTCAATCCCACATCGGGAAAAGATGCCTCTCACCCGCAGCTTATAAGCATGAGCTCACAAGTGGGGTGTACCCATCAAGTAGACTACTAAACTCGTCCACTTATGATCTTAATCATGAATTCATCCACTTGTGGACTTTAATAATATCAACTTATCCTTATGAGATGAACTTGTCCATTTATGGACTTGGTTATGAATTCGTCCACTTGTGGACTCTAAACTCGTCCACTTATGGGCTTAACAAACACATAGAATAAACATTTAGGAACAGATAAATACGTCAGTCATATCTAAATAAACTCCTCTTATTATGATAAATGTATGTAGAAAAATTGTTCTTTAAAGAAAAAAGACCTACCCTTTGGGCTTAAAAAGTATTGTAGCAAAAATTAACTAGAATGAATTGGAAAATGAGGAGTGTCGCTCTTCATGCTATCTTCCCTATTGGTAGTATTTTCGGAGATGCTTGGTGTTCCATGGATGGTGCAACTTCTGTCCGTCTAGTGTCTCTAGGTGATAGGTGCCTTTCCTCTGCCATGATGTGATTCTGTAGGGTCCCTTCCAGTTAGGGCTAAGCTTTCCTTGGGTGAGGTCTCTAACGGTACCCATTACTTTCCTTAAGACAAGGTCTCCAACCTTGAAGTCTCTATGTTTGACCCAAGAGTTATAGTGCTTGGCCATGAGGTCCTGGTACCGTGCAAGTCTCTGCTCAGCTGTCGCCATGACTTCATCTATTAGATCAAGCTGTAGACGCATAGCCTTGTCATTCTTTCTTTCATCATGATTACCCACTCGGTAACTCATGAGTCCGACTTCTGTTGAGATGACTGCCTCACTTCCATAAGCTAATCGGAACGGTGTTTCCCTAGTAGGTGTCTTTGCTGTCGTCCTATATGCCCCTAGTACGCTTGGCAACTTCTTTGGCCATACACCCTTTGCCCCCTTGAGCTGAGTTTTGATGATTTTAAGCAAGGATCGGTTCATGACTTCAACTTGCCCATTGGCTTGTGCGTGGGTGGGAGAGGAGTAGTGGTTTTTGATTCCCAATTGTGAGCAAAAATCCTTGAATGAGTCGTTGTCGAATTGCTTCCCGTTGTCTGAGACCAAGGCTCTGGGGATCCCATATCTACAGATGATGTTTTTCTAGACGAAGCTTCTCACATTCTTCTCCGTAATGGTAGCCAAGGCTTCTACTTCTACCAATTTAGTGAAATAGTCTATACCGACTACAAGGAATTTCAATTGTCATTTTGCTATTAGGAATGGACCCATGATGTCGAGTCCCCATTAAGCTAATGGCCACGGGGCTGTCATCAGGGCCAACTCTTCCGTTGGCTGTTTGATGATGTTGCTGAATCTCTGGCATTTGTCGCAGGCTTTGACATAAGTCTGGGCATCCTTTTGCATAGTAGGCCAATAATATCCAGTCCGAATCAGTTTATATACCAATGACCGCGACCTTGAGTGGTTACCGCAGATCCCTTCGTGTACTTCTCTCATGACATAATCCGCTTCTTTGGGGTTTAAACATCTTAGGTATAGTCGAGAGAAACCCCTTTTGTACAATACGTCCTTTATCAAGACAAACCATGCCGCTTAAACCTTCAACTTTCTAGCAGCCTTCTTATCATCGGGTAATGTGCCGTTTTCAAGTAGAAGACTACAGGGGTGGTCCAATTGCTCTCAGAACCTATTTCTTGCATATTGATGACATTTATCAATGGCGAAAGTTGAATAAAGGAGAGTAACTTGTTGGGAATGACCATGTGTATTGCTGATGCGGCCTTAGCAAGACGGTCAGCTTGCTCGTTCTCTCCTCTGGGGATTTGAACAATCTTGGCCTGTAGGTCGTCCACCCTTCTCTTTGCTTGCTCCAAGTACTTCTTCATCCTCTCGCCCTTACACTCGTAATCGCTGTTTACTTGGTTTATGACGACTTGGGAGTCACAATGAATAATTAAACTCGTGGCTCTTGCTGCTTTGGTGAGATTTACTCCTACTACTAGAGCTTCATACTCTGCTTCATTGTTAGTCGTAGGGAAGTTAAGACGAATCATGCATTCGATCACGTCCCCTTCTGGAGAACGAAGTACAATACTTGCTCTGCTAGCCCAACTGTTGGACGATCCGTCCATGTGTATACTCCACTGAGGATACTCTCCTGCCTCCTGGCATTCTACGTTAGTGAATTCCGCAATAAAGTCAGCGACGACCTATCCCTTAATGGCAGTATGCGGGTGGTATTGTATGTCGAATTCACTCAACTCTATTGTCCATAATGCCATTCATCCGGCAGCTTTGGGATTGCTCATCGATTGCCGTAGGGGTTTGTCAGTTAGGACGATAATCGTGTGAGCTTGGAAGTATGGCTTGAACTTACAAGCTACTGTAACTAATGCAAAGGCAAGCTTCTCCATTGATAGGTATCTTTCCTCTGCGCCTCGGAGTGCTCAACTTGTGTAGTACACGGGCTTCTGTACCTTATCTTCTTCCTTGATTAAGGCTGCGCTGACGGCCGCCGATGATACTGCTAAGTAGAGGAACAGTTCTTCCCTAAGCTGGGAAGGACTCAACAATGGAGGGGATGAGAGGTAGGTCTTTAAGTCCTCGAATACGTGCTGGCACTCTGTCATCCATTCAAAATATTTCTTCAGCGTGCGGAAGAAAGGTAGACACTTATCCGTCGCTCTTAACATGAACCTATTCAGTGCTGCTACTTTGCCGTTGAGGCTTTGTACTTTTTTCACGTTCCTTGGGGTTGCCATCTCTATTATGGCCCGAATATTGTCTGGGTTGGCCTCGATACCCCTCTGAGACACCATGAATCCTAGGAACTTTCCTATCGTCACTCCGAAGGTACACTTGCATGGATTGAGCTTCATGTTATAGGATCGAAGGGTGTCGAATGTTTCCCTAAGATCCTCCAAGTGATCTTCCTCCCTTCGGCTTTTCACTAGCACGTCGTCAACATAGACGTGGACATTTCTTCCAATCTGTTGTGCGAACATCTTGTTTATGAGCCTTTGATACGTCGCGCCTGCGTTTTTAAGGCCAAATGGCATTACTTTATAGTAGAAGAGGCTCTGGCTAGTAACGAACGAAGTTTTCTCCTGATCTGCTTTGTCCATTCTAATCTAGTTGTAACTCGAGAAAGCAACCATGAAGCTTAATAACTGGTGTTAAGCCGTAGAGTCAACTAGGACATCGACCCACGGGAGGGGGTAGCTATCTTTAGGGCATGCCTTGTTCAGGTCGATGAAGTCTACGCACATCCTCCATTTCCCGCTAGCTTTCTTGACCATCACCACATTTGCCAGCCAGTCAGGGTAGTAAACCTCCCTAATGAAGTTTGCCTCCTGTAGCTTGTGCACTTCTTCCGCTATAGCTTGGTCTCGTTTTGGGGCGAATACCCACTTCTTCTGACGGATGGGCAGAAATGAGGGCGACACATTTAGTCTATGCACCATAACTGAAGGGTCTATTCTCGGCATGTCTTCATAGTTCCAAGCAAATACATCCCGGTTATCTTTAAGAAAAGTTGTAAGTGCTTGGCGGACCATTAGGCTAGCGAGGGTACCAATCTTGGTTGTTCGATCAAGCTTAGAGTCATCGAGGAGTATCTCTTCAAGTCTTTCAACGGGCTTTGTCACTGTCCGGTGTTCTTCTATGTTCATGGCCTGGAGGTAGTTACCCATCTCCATCATAGCTACGTAGCATTTACGCGCAACCACTTGATTTCTGCGCAGCTCGCCTACTCCATAATCTGTAGGAAATTTGATCATTAAGTGGTAAGTTGAGGTTACAACCTTTCATGAATTACAGGTAGGACATCCTAGGATGGCATTGTAAGCAGACAAGCAGTCGACCACAAAAAATGTTACGTCCTTAGTGATCTACTGGGGGTAGTCGCCAACTGTTACAGACAATGTAACTACGCCAAGGGGGAATACCTTTGTTCCTCCAAAACCAACAAGCGAAGCGTTCGTTGAAACTAGTCGTTCTCTGTCAATCCTCATCTGCTGGAATGTTGGATAGTAAGGGATGTCAGCTGAGTTGCCATTGTCAACCAGAACTCGGTGCGTATTGTAATCCCCTACCTGTATGCTAACGACAAGTGCATCGTCATGCGGGTGGTGAAGACGTCGGACATCTTCTTCCGAGAATTCGATAATGAAGTTGTCGATCCACGCCATTTTTGGTATGAAACCCGTCAGCTGGACATTATGAACCATCCTGAGATAAGTCTTACAGGCTTCTTTGGAGGACCTTGTAGTTGTTATGCCCCCTACAATCATTCTTATATCTCTTATGGGAGACCTAGGACATTCGTTCTCCCGCCGGGAGACTTGCTTTTGTGGTGGATCCATTCTTTCTTTACTAACGAACCTTTGCAACTTCCCTGTCTTATGAGAGCTTCTATTTGTTGCTTCAAATCGTAGCAGTCGGCCGTGTCATGATCGTGGTCATAGTGGAAGCGGCAGTACTTGTCTTTAGACCTTTTATTGGGATCACCCTTCAGCTTGCCGTGAAATGTCAAAGCTTCTTCAATTTTGATTTGCATCAAGACTTGGTCGATTGGGACGGTCAGCAAGGTAAAACTCGTGAACTTCCCTGCAGGGGACTTGGAACACCCGTCCTCCCGCCGTTCTCCGATCCTAGCCATCTTTCGCCCCCTATCTTGCTGTACGTCTTCCTGTCTTTCCCTCTTTTTAGGCTACTCTTCTCAAGCTAGTAGCGCGTCTTCCGCATTTATGTACTTGGTTGCCTTGTACAGCACATCCGACATAGTTTTTGAGTCATTCTTATATAGTGAAAATAGAAACTTACCCTTCCATAGCCCATTTGTGAAAGCAGCCATAAGTATCTTGTCGTCAACTTTATTGATTGAAAGGCCCTCTTTGTTAAAGCGGGCTATGTAAGACCTCAATGTCTTGTCCTCCCGTTGCTTAATGTTCATCAGGCACGCAGTGGAGTTCTTATGCCTATGCCTCTCGATAAAGTGAGAGGCAAACTGGGCGCTTAACTCCTTGAAGGTACTAATGGAGTTTGACATTAACCTGCTGAACCAAATCCTTGCGGGACCCTTTAGCGTAGTGGGGAAAGCTCTGCATATGATCTCATCTGCCACCCCTTGAAGGTGCATCAGGGTCTTGAAAGACTCCAAGTGATCTAAGGGGTCCTTGGATCCGTCGTAACACTCCACTTGCAGCATACAAAACTTTGGGGGGGAATGAAGTGACAGACGCAGTGAATGGCAAATCAGTTCGAAGGACCAAGTCATCAAGGTCGCTGGACACCCGTCCTCTAAGGGCGTTCATCATAAAGTCCATCCGTTTCTTCATCATCTGCATTTCGGCGACTATGTGAGGTGGAACTGTATCTGTGACTGATGGCCGGCTTGTGTCTTGTCATTCTGGCCTGCTTGGGACGTTGCTACGCTCCGACCCTTCTTGGTTCCTTCTCTCAGCACTGGAGCCTTCTTGGTCTTCCTCTTGAGTGCTAGGGCCTGCGTTCTTTTGGCACAGCTGCTCTTCCAGATCATGGTTCTGCTTGGTGAGGCGCTCTACAGCAGAGGCGAGAGTTTGAACCTGTCTCTCGAGTGTGGCCGTGCGTGGTTTGTCTCCTTAAGCGTTGTTGGTGGTCGTCATCGAGCAAGTACGTACCATGCAACTCTTTGTCCGGAAAGTGATAATATGGCTTACAAGTCGCTGTATTCCCCACAGACAGCGCCAACTGATGATGCTGAAAATCGTCAGAAAGCCACACGATACTTACGTGCTCGAAACTAGACCTGCGAAACAAAAATAAAGAAAACCCTAGGAGATTATCGATGTGGTACTGGCCGAAGACCCTTCGAAGATTAAGTTAGAGAACTTTCACAACTCTAGAGTGTCAGAACTGGGGGAATTATGCCGACCTTGGTTTGTGAGGGTCTTAGGGTTTTTATAGTAGTGTATGGTTGACATCCGTGCCTTGGTTAAGAAGATGTTTCCTTGTTGGAGAGATTCTCTTTTAATTTGCGTATTTTGCGGAGTTCTTTCCTTATAGAACTCTCTTGACTAGGATTGAGCGTGGTGCACAAGATATTTCTTTATATGCTTATGCGTGTAGACCAAGTAAGGCCATGTCATTTGTCAAAGGTTCTATTATTCCCTTCAGCTTCCTTTCGTCGGCTTCTTATCTCCGTCTGCATATTCCAGCCGTCACCTTGAGGTGTTTGTCGCCCTAGAGGTGCAGTTGTTAACTTTTAGGTGGGGCCGTCAACCTTATCTTATCGTTGCTCGGGCTATGGACGTGTGGGTGAGGCTGATGAGTTTATTAGGGCCATCGCCTTTGCCTAATATGGACAAGTTTATCAATGCTACAAAACTTCCCTTATCATAGTTCATAAATTAATAGACCGAATCATGCATCAGGTGGAAAGTGGGGTCAAGGGATCAAGTTGTTGCTTTAAAAGGCAAACTTCTTTTTGACTTTATACATAGATGCTACAAAAATATGCAAAAATTCCATGTAGACTTGATAGCAACGAAGGATGGGTTAAAAATAATTGGGGTTAACAGTGGATTAGATATGAAATCACTACTTATACCTCTCCGTTAACTAAAAGAGATACCCCTCTCGTTCTATTGGCTAACATCAAGTCTACTTTAACTCAAAATGAAAAAGAGTACCTCTCCTAGTCCTTCCCTCGTGTTCCGCATGTAACCGACAATCATTGAGAGGGAAAAGGCAAAGCTAGAACAGGCCTGTGTGTTGGTAGAAAAAGTATTTAAACACTATATTTCATGAAAGGTTTCAAATTAAATTTTTACTTCCATACTTAAAATCCAAAATTCAAGACTGGTTACAAATTAAATCTCATTACTTTGCTAGTTTCAAACAAATCTCGTACTTCTAAAATTATATCACTTTAAGCTTTAGATTTTTCAAATTTAATTTTGGAGCTTGATTTTTTAGTCTGAATGTATGATTGGGGTTTTAAATGAATACAATTTTAAAAGTTAAGGGTTCCATTTGAAAAAAAAAAGGTTTAATTATAACCATCTTAAACTTTAATGTTTCGATTAAAACTTTTGAAATTATGAGGCACTCTTAAAGTGTAAAATTTTAAAGGTATTTATTCCCTTTTTATTTATTTAACTTACTTATTAATAGCTCTTTAATGATTCTCTTTGTTAAGTAGAACAGTACTTTACTATTTTTTGAACAAAATCGACCATAAAAAATATGCTATGACAATTAACAAACCAAACTTTATGGCACGAAATTGAAAAAAGAGACCTAAAATAAATGTTAAATTATTACCTATTTTCTACTGTACCCCCTAAAAAAAGGGGTACGGTACCCCTAAATCTGAACCCTTCATTTAGTATTGTCTTAATCTTGTCCGTTGATGTAATTTTAATGGGTTTTGGTTACCGGCTAAACAGGTTTTATATATAAACCAAAAATTATAACATTCATCATGCTTTTCTCCTCTCATGTTTGCCTCTCTACCTTTGCTTGCTCAACCGCTCTCTAATTTTGTTTCTTCCAATCCATCTTCAAATCGGCGATGCACTTATATCCAATCCAACTCGGCGGCGCTTCTTTTCTGCCATTCTAAATTGGCGAAATCACCCACAATCTTCAGGTTCTCTCTTTACATATGATTAACGCTGATACAGGTTTATATTATTTCTTTAAACTTTGTGGGTTTATGCTATTATTGTTTTGTTTGAGTTTCGGTTCTTATATATTTGACAAATTAATCTTTACACCGAAGGGCTTGACAGTCCACCATTGATTGCCTGGATCACTACTGCCATGTGAAACGAAATTGTAATAAGGTTGCCAATGCTTTGGCAAAGAAATCTTGGGTTGGGCTAGAACTTCAGGTTTGGGTTGAAGACTTACCTGGGGACATTATCCCCCTTGCTCTGTTTGATGTTCATAGTTTTCTTATGTTTTAATAAAAGCATCGGTCTATCTCACAGATTGGTTTCTCCAAAAAAAAAAAAAAACAAATAATCATTACACTTTTGAGTTTGGGATGTGAGACGTGAAACTTGAGTGAGACGTGGGAACCCTTATTCATAAGTTGGGATAAGATTAGATTTGGTTGGGAGTGTGGGGAGGACACGGTACTATGAACTTGTGGACTTAGGAGATTATTATTTTTTTTCAACCACCTTGGCAGTAGGAACACCAATTTTAGTGTTGGTTTGTGCTATATTTTAGAGTTGGTTTCTAATTTTTGAGTTGGTTTCTCTAAAATTTAGAATTTGAAAGAAGCCTGGTGAGTTTACTCAGAGTTTCAGGAGCAGATATTTTATCTGGATGATGTTCAACATAAATTGAAGTTGTAATAAAAACAGCCTTCCTAATTAGATCATCTCTTGTATCAAAATTGTGTCCCTCTTTTAGCGTTAGTTTCTACTTTCTACTTTCTAGCAGTGTGGCTCTGCATAGAGCCAGTTGGTGCCAAAGGCAAGGATTCAACTGGGAATTAGTCAAGCGATCTCTCAACTTGAGTAACAAATAGTTGGTCCACTCCCAAAGCATTTGTACATTACCGCAGAAGTTGTAGAGTAGCACTGCACCTAGAGAAAGAGAATGTAGCAAGAGACAAAAACCAAAACCCACTTGTTTGTTTGACAAAGATATAGCTACTCTGACACCTTTACCTCAACAACAATTAGAGTACAAGGTAAGGTCATCTCCAATTCTGAATAGCAACAACAGACGCTGCAAAGATAGTTTCAGGTTCAGCCCAGTGATTACTTTCAAATTAAGATTAGCTAACTATTTTTCTTTTTTCTTTTTTAGTCCAGTTACTGTGAAAAATCAGGTTAACATTACTTCTCATTGAGAGTTTATTTTAGCTTTGGTTTTTCCTAGGTGAGGTGAGGTACTCTGAATCAAGATGATACCGAATAAATGACTAACCATCATGATTGGAAATATTACTTTGTGAATTTAGGTCAATGTCATTTTAAGGTGTGGTCTCACCTATAAAAAGGATGAGTGCATAATTACCACCAAAAAAGAAACTACCCTGTAGTAAGCACATTTATCAATGCTTTCACTTGCTAGATTAAGATTGGGAATTGGACTGCTATGGTTGAGGATGTCTCATTGTGATATATATTTTGAATAAAATTGCATTGTTTATGATTTTCCATTCGTGATAAATATTTATTGAGGTTAACCTGCTTCCTTTTTCTGTTTTTGAATCAGGCTTACACACACATGTTTTAATAAGTGCGTTGAGAAAAGGTACAAAACTTTGTGTTTCTTTCCTGCAATTTGCATGAACTTTTCTAAGTTGATTTTGAATTCACCTTTGAAGAATCCAGTTGACTTTTTTTACAAAGTTCAGTAATTTTTTCTCTATATTAATTAATTGCAGAAAGTACTCATTTGACATCCTTGTGTAAAGAAAATGTATCAAATTGGTCATATTATCATCGATTGCTGCGTATCAAAATATTGGCATGTAAGTTGACAATCATATTCACATATGGTTTACACAGTACTTCCCACAGTATAAACTTTTGATTGATGTACTTTTTTTTGAGGGGGTAGATTATATTTCTCATTATTATATTACTCTCGTCTCTTGTTATAATTTGATTGATATAAAGTCATATCCATGTTATAATTTGCTTGATAAGTTTTTAAATATTTTCAAGCTACTCATAGATATCCTGTTTAAGGAGCAATGCAGATGTTTTAAATGTGGACTGACTCTCATCTATTGTCATATTCTTTTGAAATGGATCTTGTTACAAAAAAAGACAATATTTCAGTTTCTTCTTACCTTCAACCCCTCCACACCAGAAGTTTCATTTTTCCCCTTGGCCTTTCTTTGAATTTTGTTGTCTTGATGTTTGATTGGATTCTCTCCATCATGTTTCTGGCTTAAGTTTAATTTTATATCATCCATTACTTCCATGCTTCCTTCACATTATTTTATTTAGTTTATCAATGCGTATGTTATACTGATAATTCTGTGCACCATGCCATTAGCTTAGAAATATCTGTATAAGTCTTGCAGCCTTGGTGTTGCTTTAGAAAGGCCTAACCTCATAGTCATGTGATTTTCTGTGACATCAGTATTTGGTTGCTTGCTGGTTCTATTTTGTTTTGTGGTAATTTAGTGTATGGAATTGGTATTTCATCAACTATGAATTATGATTTGCGTGCGATTACCATCATGTAATGGAAATAAAAAGCAAGGTTTTGTGTTTTTGCCAGGTGACTAATCTAATCGGCCAGCTGCTAGGTTCAGGTCGGCCCCCAATGTGAATTAAGGCTATTCTGAAATTGCTCTACATTAGTTACGTGTTTACCTGGCTGGCTGCCAAAGGTTGATACTGGAATGATTTTTGTTGTACCAACTTCATGAGGTGGTTCCATTTTGTTTTTTAAAAAAGTATTAGCGGCGATTTGAATTTATGCTGCTCCTAGATTTAAGTCATAAAATTGTTAGCTCCTCATAAATGAAATTTATTCTTGGAAAATCATCAGCATTTTGATGATTCTATAACAAGTTGAATTGTTTTTGCTGCTGCTTGTTTCTTGGAAGTTTCAAATGCATGAAAGGAATGGAGATGTTAATGCACATTAAGGGCCCACTTCTTCCTCCACAGAGCTTTAAAAAGTTTCTTACGTACATCAGTGCCCTTCCACTTCTGCGCATCTGAAGTTTGTGGTCATTCTAGCTGATCTAATTATAAAATCCAGACTGAAATGAATGTGCAATTCCTACATGTGTGAACCTTGAAGCCTACAATTGAATGAGTCAAATTGCAAATTAAGGAATCAAATTGCAAGCCTGTATAAGACATGTCAGATACGAAAACATCAATTAAGCAATTGAGTATGTTTAGATTGGATTCGTAGATTAACGGGATCTGTTTATCCGACTTTTTTCTAATTTTCTTTTCAATATCGCAAGTTAACTTGGGGCAACACAGTTTAAGTGCACTGCTTCCTACCCACAAAGAAGGAAACGAGAGCTTAAATCTAAGGCCAAAAATTATACGTGTAGCATGTTTCTTGTAGATATAGGACGTTAATTAATGGGGCAAGAACAAGGTGATGCAGCCGAAGGCACCTATTAACAATTTCAAAGCTCATTTCCTAATCATCAGAATTTAAAAGGCAAGAAATTCAACCCCCGAAAAGCCAAAATTTTTTCCATAATGCAAACTCAACTTTCATTCTTACCATCACAATCTGAATATAGCAGAAGCCACAAGACAGCTAAGAAATGTGAAAAAATAAAATTTAATTACAGAAGCAACTAAAGACTGAGATAATTAAGAACATAGATCAAACGTAAATCGGACATTAATCCTCAGGTGCTGTAGAAACTAATAAGCCAAGGAAAGGAAGAGATGGATAAAGATAGATACAAGGGGTAATTTAGTTTGCTATTTTTTTTTTTTTCTTTTGTCCCTAATGCAAGAAGAAAGGGGTAAAAAAAACCTATACACTATCAGTTTCTGTGTCTTTGTTTTTCCAAGGATGTTCCATCTTTAAGACTTTCCTGTGCATCATTGTCCATCCCAAGGCTGAAGAGGGCAGCTGCTTGAAGATAGAAGGCAGTAGGCAATTCAAGAGCTATTACCTGGGCTTGCATTGCATCTCCAAGAGCTTCTTGTGGCATTTCACTCATCAAGTAACACAAGCAGCGTCGGGCAACACAGTTGGTGATATCATGGTCCCACCATCGATGAACTACAGATTCAAGCAAAGGAGATTCCACGTTAGGATAAATAAAGGAGCAAATTCAACAGTACTCTTCATTTCTATCACACAGATCATAAGAATTTTAAAGCTTAAATTTGTACAAGGGCCTATTTTATCTATTTGCTGAAAGAGTGTTTTTTTCTACTTTTTTTAGCAACAATGTCTGGTAACGCAGTTTCAAATGCACCTTTTCAAAGAACAGTTAAAAAATTCACTTTTTTTTTTTTTTTTTAATTTTAAGTACAGCCTTTCAAACAATCTTTTCGAAAAAAAAAAAAAAAAAAAAAAAAAAAAAAAAAAAAAACTGAAAAATAAGTTGTACCAAAGGCTTAGCTCTCCAATTTCCATTTTGAGGGAAAAAGTGATGTAGCTTTGCCAAAATCATTATTTATTTTTCTAAAATCATTACCCATCAAATGGAACATAACAACTGCGTTCCAACTACAAAGAATGAGGATGTGTATTGTGGTCTAGTATTTTATTAATTGAGATGTGGAAGTATATGCTATTAATGTCTTGATAATATTACATTGCCATAGAACTGCAATGATGTGTCAGCATTCCTAGACATTCAGTTTGCATAACAATTTTCTAGTCAAAGATTCTGCAGATCTAAAGAAATAACTTACTTGTTTGTAATAACTAAGGGCATTAGCAAAGTCCTTAGATCGAAAAGCAGCATCTCCACGCTTCTTAGAATTCAGCGTTTCCTGTATTTGATTTGTCCACATTTGGAAGGAAAGCTGCAAGGCAAGGAAAATCCCATGGTATGATGGTATTGAGCAATATGACGTGTATAAGAGGGACCAAATTCAAGTTTGAGAATAGCAAGAAGGATGTAAATACTAGGTTAAGGACTAAGAGAGAATTCATTGCCCAATAAAAAATCCAATCTCATTTCAATGGCCTGTCTCTTGTCCATTTATAGAAAGGTAGGACTACCTCCAATGCCTACCGTTTACATTTCATTCAGATTTCTATGTAAAGATGCGTGCCTTCATTTTCCTAAATAACAAGACTAATTGGGTGGCTCTACCAACCCTCTGATTTTTCAATATAGCAGCAGGCCTTTCTGCACTTTGCTGTAGAACAATGCAACTAAAATATTGTAACAAAGAGTTATTGCTGTCGATAGATATTACTCTTAAATCCTTCCAAGATAAAAGAAAATGATTAGTCCATACCTGGTCATGAATTCCGCATATTGACCACATGCAGCCAACGTATCCACTTGGGTCCCTGCCATCTATTTCATACTGCATGCAAAGTTTTGGGTAAATAACACTTGGTAGTTGATAAGGCATCAGTAACAACCTCCATTAAAGCACAATAAATTTGGAGTGAATTAACCTTGTCATTCAGATATATTGATATTTCAAGTGCTTCTTCTGGTCCTCTTGTCCACTCAAGAATCTTTTTGGCCCAATACATCCTGCACAAGGTTTTGCAAACGCAATGACAGGTCAAAAAGATTGTGATTCTTAACAAAAATTCAGAAGTAGTAGTAGAATTAACAGTGTATCTAACGAAATTGCATACTGTATATTCAAGAAAAATAATGCATCAATCTCCAAAAGGAAGCAAATTTCGCCCATGTATTTATATGTACAGCGTTTTCATAACAGAAATATTACTGGCAATATGGTACTAGTGGCCAGGGAATCAACATAAAGATAGGAACAAAATGGTAAGCCACCCCAATTTAACACACAGATCATGATGCGAGCAAACAAAGAAAGTAAACTGTGACACCAAACTTCAAAACATCACAACACTGTTATACTCTTCAGGAAGTCACTTGCCGCTTAAAACCTTGCATCTTGCCATAGTAAACCATCTCCAACTGAGAAGCATTCCAGAGCTGGAAATCACAAGCCATAAAGATAGTCAAAACAATGACAGCATATAACACCAACTAGATGTAAATAATACTAAAATGCTAGAGGCATTTGTAAAACCAAAAGAAGACCTCATCAATATAAAGGTCAAAACATAAACTATGAAACATCAGATACTTCCGACATCTCATCAACATTATTACAAAATAATCTTAAAACATTCAGCTTACAGGATCGGTTGTTTTTGCCTTTTCCAATTGCTCCCTGCTGCAAATTCCATAATCAATTAAAAGTTAGAGAACCTTACACAAGGAATCAACACAATCCAATCAAAGTAGAGCAAATTTGACTCACGTGTAAATATGTTCTCGCTCATCAGAAGCATGGTCCATCAAGGTCTTACGTGCCCATTCCCATGCTCCTTGCAGTGAATCATAATGATGCTGGTAGAAGCAGAAGTTATCGGCAAGTTCTCTGCGCACAATCAACTCCTCCAAGAATGTATCAACTGCCTTCAGAATAACAGGTAGAAGATAGATCAAGCTATCATTGATGCCATTAACCACTGAACAAAAAGAAATTTATAAGAAAATTCAAATGTGACAGCAAACTACAATCAATTGTGGATGCCAAGAACAAGTTCAAAAATAAGAATTTTAAAAAAGCATACTTATTTTTCCTAACCCTGAATCCTAAGAGATAAACTATCTGCTGAATAACCTTTCAACCTTTTCATAAAGAACCCATTTTTACTCCCCATCAACACATCCATCGCTGCCTTCTCCCCTGGTTCACACCACTCAATTTCATGAACTTCTGCTCCTTTCCTAATTTTACAAGATTATTTTATCAACACTACAATCCAAAAAATTTCTCAACTCAACCAAAAATAGAGCATCTAACCTCAAAGCGCACGGTTGGTGGCTTGTTTGGATAATCCACTGTAAACTAAGCGTCAATTTAAACGTACCTGAAGCAGTCAAAGGTATAATTCATGAATATAGAGTATTAAATAAAAGCAGAACTGGTAATATAACAACATGGTTTGTTGGCAATTACAGCCATACAAATGAAAAAAAATTCTAACACCTAAAATAATTAGCATAACAGAAATATCAGTTCCTTACTTCCTTAGTTCTTTTTTCTTTTCTTTTTTTCCCTCATGCTTGGAGTGTACGGGAAAAGTCCATCAAATTTCTGTGACACTATTAAAGAAAAAGTACACACACACACAACTACATATTGCATGGTTCACAGCAAAAGATACACCATATCACATTCATTTAACAGGATCAAAGCCAGCAGCGGCGTCACGGCGAGATGGGTGTCGCGGGGTCTGCGAGATGAGTCTCGCCGCTCTAGCGTGGTGGCGGTGTCACGGCGTGGGCAGCAGCAAGATTTCAAGCTCTCACCCAGTGGCGGCTCTAAGATTTTTAGGGGGGTCAGTAAGAAGATGTATTTTAGATAAAAAAAAAAAAAAGTAAATCTTGCGGTCTACATGATTTCTTTATTACAAAATTTTTCATAATACATAGTACTAAGAGAATAAAAGATGAGAAGTGCTACATCTGAAACATTTTTACAACACTTTTTCAACAAATTTTAGGTTATAAGTTGTTATTAGTTTTAATTTAAACTCACTACTGAAATTACTTTTTTTTTTCTCATTAGTAATAACTAGTAACAATTTGCCAATTAGACTTTATTATGAGCGTATTATGAACATAACATTTTTCATATAAGATAAACTATAAGTTCATTGCATATTGTTTATTAATATGATGAAGAAAATAATTATTGTTATTAAGATTAAATCTTAGAAATCATCTATTGTTTTTAAATACAATCAACATATGAATTATTATTGTTAAGTGAACTCCAAGTGAGATCTAAATACAATAAACTTTTATGTATTAGTTTATTTTAAATTTGTTAAGATGTAAATGATTTTTTTTAAGATTTAAGATGAAAAAATTTATACTTTTGTTGTTAGGTTTACTATTTTTTCCCCATATTTTAGATCATATTGGTTTTTATTTATTTTTTAATTTTTTTTATTATTATTTTGTGTGTGTGTGTGTGTGTGTGTGTGTGTGTTTAAAAAGACCAAGATATTGTCTAGATGATCATATTCAAATTCATTTAAGCTAGGCTTAAAAAAAATTTAAGTTTAGGGGGTTCAAAATTCATTTTAGGAGGATCAAATTTTTTTAAAAAATTATATAAATTTTTTTTTTTATTTTTTTGGCCCAGCTCAGGGGGTTCATTTGAACCCCCTGGGNAGCTCAGGGGTTCATTTGAACCCCTGGGCTGCACCTAGAGCCGCCCGTGCTCTCACCTTGTGTTTTGGCAGCTTCACTCACGGCATGGGCAGCGGCAAAGTCTCTCTCACTCTGAGTCTCTTGCCTCTCACTCTGTCTTTTTTTTTTTTTTTTCGAAAAGCCTCTCACTCTCTCTGTCTTGCCTCTTAGCTTTAGGTTTTCTTTTTTTCTTTTTCTTTTTTTTCTTTTGGCTGTTTGGAAGTTTAGAGAGGAAGGAGACGAGGGGAAATGATTATCTCCACCTTGTTTGGATATTTTTAAAATTGGGAAGAGATAAGGAAGTAATTAGCCCTTCCTCTTGTTTGGATATTTTAAAAATTAGGATAAAAATGAGATGAAATGATTTAAATAGACAAATTTACTCCTATTTGAAAATAGACTTGCAACATGGATGTATATAATTTGTTAAATTAAATAATTATGGCTATAGATACAATATTTTTTGATAATTTTTTTTTTCCTAATGTGAATTAAATAATCAACATTGGATTAAATATTTTTTCTACTTTTTATTATACTAAAAAAACCATCCTTAATTGATAATACAAATATAAATCTAAAAAAAAAGGGGTATAGCAAAGTGAAAGGTTTTCTCTCTCAAAGATGGAGATGAAGTCAGACACGTGTGGAAACAGAGAGATCATGCTGTTTGGGGTAAGAGTTGTGGTGGACTTTATGAGGAAGAGCGTGAGTATGAACAATCTCTCTCAATATGAGCAGCCATCATTAGCCTCAAGCTCATCAAGATGGAGAGGCTTCCAATAATAGTAGCAATTAGATTCATCCAAAGATGATGTTGCTGCTAGTTACGCCTCTGCCAACAACGCCGTCCCTAGCTCACGCGCCACCGTGAACGTGAACATAAATAAGGTCCGATTCTGATAGATCATCGATCATTATATTTGGGAAGGCAATCAGATTTCCATCTCCGACCTCTACACGTCTCCAAGGACTCAGGAAGTCCCATCGTTACAAACACGCTCTCGAGGTTCGCTTTTTCTCTCTTTTTGAAAGTAATGATGGAAATTTAAAAGTAATTGTGAAATTAAAAGGAAGTTAAAGGTTTTCTTGTATGATTTATTAGAATTCTGGTGATTTAGAAAGGGTAAATTGGGGAATTCATTTGGTCAATAATTATCTACTCTGCTCTCCTTCCAAATCTATCCAATTTTGGGGAATTAAAATAACAGGTTAGAGGTAATTAAACCCCTCCAACCCCTCCTCTTTCTTTCTAAAAAACTTTTAAACAAGGTAATTGAATTACTCTCCTTCTTTTACTCTACTACCATCATTTTTAAACATCCAAACAAAGCATTTGTTTTTCCATTTGGACATTGGAGACTGGAGTCTTCAGTCGGACTGCTGGGTCTACATTTTCAAACTAAATTTATTTTTATTATTATATTTTTTTTTACATGTGGGTTGGCTGGCTAGGACGCTGGGTTAATGGTTTACAATTTCAGAGGGGGCCCAAGCTTTTTTAAGGGGCCCAAGTCTTTTTTTTTTTTTTCAAAAAACCTACTTAAAAAAAAAAAAAAAAATGGGCTAAGGGGCCGAGCCCACCTGTGTCTGTCCCTGACCTTGTGAAACCAAAAGGAAAAAAAAAAAAAAAAACAAAACAAGATTAATAACAATTCAGCAATACAAAAGCCAAACGGCAAAAAAACCCAAATGAAAATTAAGAATAAAAATGAGACGTATTGAGATTTTAGTGATGAGAAAACGGTGGAGACTTCGAACAAAAGGGTAGAGAAAAGAAGGAAAATCGTGTGCTTATCACTGACATTAAAGGATAGAAGATTTGGGATGAACTAGGGTTTTTCTTGGGCGTAGGATCTTGTGGGCTTTTCAGCTTATGGACCAAAAATTGAAAATTCCAAAAATAAAATTGCAGCATGAAGGATTCGAACCAGAGTTGCTCGAGAAAAAATATACGACTTGCTACCATGCTGATTCGAACAAAGTATAGAGATGAAAATTAACCTTTTAACAGTCAATTATGTTCAAATTACACGTTTCCAATATTTTATAGGAACACACCAAATGGCTTTAGAATGACAAGTATGTTTAAATTTTGAAACCTGAGAGAGAGAGAGAGATAAGTGCTTTGTGCACCGATAAGTCTTCAACAACGAAAACATTTCATTGCTATTAGGGCTCTCTCAGACTTAGCTAGTGGAGGCTTTGCTGACTCAAATAAGGCTTACACTTATATTGTGTAGTCGATTATGTAAACTCTCATTGACGAAAAATTTTGATAATTATTTAAAAAAATGACTGGGTTGTTCGTTTTTGGTAAAATCGGGTCAATTGTGCTTAATTGTTTTTAGCTTTTCTATTGGTAATTTTGTATTGTATAATTTTGGATGTTTATTTTGTTTTAGATGGGTCTAAATATAATGATAATTTTATGAAACTGAACTGTATAGACTCTTTAGTTAGGGTTATACTCGTTGTCAGACACAGTCATTTGATACTTCTGCACACATGGATCTAATGAAAATGCCTAAAAAATATAAAACTTGGTGTAGTAGCCTTGATTGATGACTATTCATACTAGATCTGTAATTTCAATTCAAGTGTTTTTTGAAAATTTTAAATTGTCAACAATCTTTGTATTGTTTTTTTTTTTTTTTTTCCTTTTATTATTATTTAGTGAATTTAGCCTATCTAAGAAGAAACAAGAATTCATCCTTCCCGATGTAGCTCTCTCCTTTTATTAGGTTTAAATTGATTGTTGCAAAGGACTTAGAGCAGAACATTTTAAGTATAGGGCATATATGCTTTTGTTAAACATGACTTGATGATATTGAGTTCTATTACCTACTTTGAGAAACTATGATTTGTAATGTTAACTTGTTTCTTTACCTATCATGTAAATATTGGAATAAGAAATGGAATTCATTAGAAATGCTATTTTTGCCAAAACTTATTGCAGCAGCAATGAGTTCCTCTTCCACTAGAAATGAAGTGGCCAATTCATAGAACTATATATATATATATATATTAACATCTCTGCAATTGTGTTAGGATATTGTATTTGATGGCATAAGAATCTCAAAATCTTGAGGACAAATTATGGCCTCCCCACATTGAAAAAATGTTCATTGATCTTATGGTGGATGAACAACAAAAGAAGAATATGGAACATGGTATTTTTAAGGGTACAGCTTGGCTATCAAAGACAAATGCCCTAAATGAGCAAATGGGGAAGAGTTTTCGCCCTAAGCAACTACAACAGAAGCATAATAGGCTTAGAACTAAGCAGAAAAAGTGGAGCCAGCTTTTGAGCCATACTGAGTTAGGGTGGGATGAGACAACCTAAACGATTACTGCTTTTGAGGAGGTATGAGTGAATGTGACTGCGGTATGTTAGATTTACTACCCTAATTCCTTGGTAAAATGTTCGTAATTTTCTATTTTGTTTTAGTGTGAGTTTGATGTACATCTTCTCATTTCAAACTGATCCGAAAGCAAATACATTGCGGAAGAGTGGATATCCTAGCTATGACAAACTATGGAAGTTGTTTGCTACTAATGCTGCAACTGGTGGCTTTCAAATTTCACCAAACACACCAGCCCCAAATAGTGATGAAGAGTATGCCCTAGAGGAGGAAATTGCCAATGAGAGAAGTTGTACCTAGTTGGGTGCTAATGATTGCTACAATCCTGACATGGAGGGCATAACCCAAGATGATCGCCTTCCTACGGAGCAAACCCAACGTGCGGAAAAACATCCTATTGAAGAGCCTGCTGGCAAGGGGATGAAGGTTGCCAAGAAAATAGATAGAGCTAGTGACATGACCATTGCTCTTCAAGAGTACACTGCGTTGGCAAGGGAACAATTTAAAAAGAAAAAGGGCAAGTCTATGGGTAGCTCTGACCATGTTGCACAATCTGCTACTGGTGGCGATCCTTGCTCCCTTGGGAGGGCTTTAGAGGTGCTGAACTAGTACAATGATCTTGATGATGACACCTACATTAACATCTTCGAGGTTTTCCAAAAAAAAGAGAGACGGGTGGTGTTCATGGGCATGCTAGAACATAGGAGGAGGAGGTGGATGGAGCACTATGCTTACGGCCCAAAAAATTAATGAAGACATCTTATTTTAGTTTATATTGATTATTGTGATTTAGATGTGAATCACTTTAGTTGTAGCTTTTAAGGACTTTGTGTGTGTGTATGTGTAGATGATCTTGGACTTTTGGTTGTATTTGCCTTGTTCAGCTAAACACTTTTAGTTAAAGCTGTTTTAGTTGTAATGGTAATTGTTGTGAACTATGCTTGTGTATTTGACATGATTAGCATATATTAGTATGTGTGCTTTCTCACTTGGTGATCTCTACTTGATGCAATCTACATTAGTATATGGGTTTGGTAATTGCTGTTATATACTTGGTGTTTTTTTTAGTATTGTATCATTTCTATGGTAATTGTTTTTTAGTACTTACACTATAAAGAGAGTTGTGCTAACATTATTGTAGCATCTTTAGTACCACTTATTACTCCTTTTGTCAGTTTACATATTGCAATGAATTGGTACTGATGCTTTGCTTTTTGTAGGGTATAGGGTAGAATGGTCTCCCCCAATGATCCTTTCTGGACCTTTGATTTTGACGATGCTTACTTTGACTCTGACGATGATGACATGGAGAGTTCTGGATGCGGTGATGATATGGATGTTAGTGACTGTGATCATGACATGAATGTCAGTGACTGTGATGTTGACATGGACACTGGTGCAGACACAGATTCAAACTATGACAGCGAGGAGGATGAGTTTTGGATTGTATTTCCACTTATTGGTAAGATGGTAACTTATTTCTAGCGGCATTACGACAAGCGCCCAATGCGTACTAACATTTTGAGTAGGAAAGACTACATGGATAAAGTGAGGGATGGCAATCCTACCAATTGTCATGACATGTTTCGCATGACATTGGACTTGTTCTATCATTTGGTGGATGAACTAAAACAGCATGGGTACTTGAAGGAAGGGAAGGGGCGTGTGGTCGTACAGGAGGCTGTTGCCATATTCTTGTACGTTGTCGGCCATAATACTTGGATGCGACCTATGGGTGACAAATTCCAACATTCCACTGAAACTGTCAGCTGCAAGTTTCGTAGGATGTTGTGGGCTGTCCACACCTATGGCTAACATTCAATCAAGCTCGATCCGAATGTGATAAGCCTTTTAGAGCATATGCGGCCAAATAACAAATACTACCCTTGGTTCGAGATAAATCATTTCATAATACAAGTTCTTTCAATGAGTATGTTCGCACATATTACTATTTTGTATTCCTTTATTCACATATAGAGATGTTGTTTACAAATAATTGGCTCTCTTCAATGTAGAGAAGCATAGGAGCTATTGATGGAACGCATATTAGTGCTTGGCCTCCAAGTGAGCAAACATAGCCTCACAAGAGTCATAAGAGCTTGATTACAACCAACGTTATGTGCGCATGCGACCATGATATGAAATTTACATATGTCCACTCTGGTTAGGAGGAAAGTGCCCACAACTCAAAGGTCTTCGAAGAAGCTATTAAAGACCCAAAGCATGGATTCCCATGGCCACCGGAAGGTATTGCTGTTCTATCCTAATTTTTTCTGTGCTGAATTATGTTCTGCATTAAAATTCTACATTCTGCATTAAAATTCTACATTTTGCATTATAATTCTACATTTTGTTTTGTTTTGTTCTAATTCTGCATTCTATTATGTTCTGTTCTAATTCTGCATTATGCATTAAAATTCTGCTTTGCATTAAAATTCTACATTCTACATTATAATTCTGCATTCCTTTTGTCTTCTTTTCCTTTATGTAGGTTCCTATTACTAATTGAGATATGCTATTCTTGTAGGGTCATATTACTTGGTTGATTCAGGATACGCCATTGGTGCATCATTTTTTCCACCACACAAGTCCACCCGATCTTATGCTCAGGAATTCAGGTAGAGCAATAGGCAATCGACATCGGGGAAAGAGTTGTTTAACTATAGAATTTTAATGGTGCAAGTGCTGAAAAGAGGCATGTGAGGGAGATGTCTGATGCGGCGAAGAGGCCAATGGGTGAGTTTAGGGATGATGTGACTGCTCGCATGTGGAAGTACGCACGATGACGGGGTTGATGGTGGGCACGTCTATGAATTCACTGCCTTTTTGTTGGGACTTGTTGTATAGAGTTATCACCTTCGCCTATGACTTGTTGTGGCGACTTTTGTATAAAGTTAGGTATTGTGACTAGAAATCCCTTAGATACATGATGCATTCTTTTGGATATTATGACACATCTTTTTGTAAATTTACATTAACTATGAACAATGGGTACATGTTATGGCTTAATGTCAATAACCCATTGACATTTCCGATGTAATTCCTTAGTGGAGATTTTGGGATATATACAGTGCTATGATTGGCATGCATTTTTAGTTCAGTTGCTAATTAACCCATTTTTGAATTGTTTAAACTGCTTACTTGTTTGTGCTGAGTAATGTTGTGCTATAAACATGAATTTTGCCCACTAATGTGCTGCTATTAAAAAAAAAAAAAAAATCATCAACATGAATTTTGACTACTTTTTGATCTCTAAGAAACAACTAACTACTCATATTAGATTGAAGATTATTGCACCTTGTTTAACTCAATCCATTGGGATTTCTTAAACAAGGACCATGACACTATTTATTTATTTTTTCTCTTCATGACAAGTATTAGGTTATAGCCACCATTTTGACCATTGTGGTTGTCCCATTTCTTGATGAAGTTCGAATATGGCATTCCTGCTTTGTTGAGGGCTTAGCACCAGTTGCTTGCAAAGTGATTCTTATTTGACTAGGTTGGGAAGGGAAAGAGGTAGTTGGTGTTAAGGAAGGGCCATGATCAGATTTTCGCTTTCCTTTCTTCAGTTGAAGAATGAACTTGGTTTACATTTTTGCCTTTGAAAAACTAAGCAAGTAATAGTTATGACTCAATCTTCCCACCTGTAAGGTAGGGATGTTGCCAATGTTCTCAATTATCCAATCAAAAGCACTAAAACTACAGCTAAATGCATCCAAAAAACAAAAAAAACAAAAACAAAAAAAAAAAAGAAAGAAAGAAGAAGAAGGTAGGCAATAGAGAATCAATACAAGAATATATATATAAATCAATGGATAAAAGCGTTGTGAGACTTCCATGGCATGGGGTAAAATAATTGAGCATAGGAAAAACTTGAAAGGAAGATTTATAAAAGTACAATGTCATACATACCATAAATTTTTATACTTACAAAACAAAAATTGGTACATGAAGTTGTACCATTATAATACAAATGATCTCTAATTTTCAAAATATAAGTCTAGCTTATTACGCACATAACCAACTCATCCAGGCAAATACATTTGCCTACTTCTAACAACCCCAAACCTAGTAGACAAAATAAGCAAAACTCCAAACATCACCCATGATATTACTAGAGCTATCTTGAACTTATCTGCTTTCTCTTCGGAAATCCTACGCCAACCTTGGCTCTTTTAGCCTTTCGTTTTGCAGCTTCTCCCATTGCACGTGCTTGCTTCAACTCTTCATTAGCAAGTTCCACCTTGTGCTCCAATCGTCGGAATTTTGCTAACATAATAGGTGCTATTGCTGTGTGCCACGCGTGCAAGTGTTGATGTCCAACCATTTGAAGAACTTACATGCATGGTCAACACCCTATACAATCAAATAAACCAATTAAATAGCGTTTCAACAAATTGGTGACTTAATGCACATAATCAATGTTTTACAAATTTTGGATGTGGTACTTACTGGTGACCAGTAGCAACAACCATAAAACCTCCTACCAAAAATATGAAGTTTCACGGACGTCCTAAGGGTGTAATGGTCTAGGTCACACTGATGCCCACTGGTATTAGAGTAATAATTACTTGTTTCTAATATTGGTAAGAATCTGCCTCTATATCAATTACCAATACAAGAATACTTGAAACATTCTATACAATCAGTCTATAAAATCAAAGATCAATACCATCTATACAAACATTCTATATAAGCATGAGTAAAGCAATCTAAATCCACAATAATAGGTTTTCCAAGTAATTGATGTAAATCAAAAGAGAATGGAAGTTTGGGCTTAAGGAGGATAAAATATGTTAATAAAGCAGTGTTAGCAAAATTTGGCTGGGCAATAATATCAAGACAAGATAAAATTTGGGTTCATTTGTTGCAATCAAAATACTTGAGAGGGAAAAAGTATTCAAAAGCTAATAGGAGGAATCAATCATCCTGGTTTATGGAAGGAATTTAGAAAAGTAGGGCTCTAGTGACTAAAAATGTGATACAAACGATGTGTATTATGTGTAACACTAGTAAAAAATGTGGATCATTTGCTATCGCATTGTCCAGTAGCATTGGAGTTATGGAATTTTATATTTGTAGCTTTAGGTGATACCAACAATGGATAAATATTTCTTCAGCATTGGCGTTGAAATTTCAAGACTTTCAAGAAAACCATATAAAGAGATTTCAATCTCAATTTGTAGGATCTTTATTGTATTGGCTATTCTTGGATGCGAGTAGACCAACTATTTATGATTTTTTTGATACATTGCATTTGTAATTTTTAGTATGGAAACTCTAGGTATGCATCCTTTACCAATGGTTTCCATCAATAGTTCTTTAATAATTTAATGAAATTTTTATTACTTATCAAAAAATATTCTAGTTTTTGAAAGTGACAATCAAGGCAAAAATGAAGAACAAGTATCAGTTTGGTGTCAGCTTATTGAAAAAGTGGGACAAAAACAGAGCAGCATAAAAACCTTTCCTCCTAGTACATCTCTTGACTCCAATAGCATAGGTTTGTGACCAGCATTTGCCAAATACTTTGCAGTAGACAAACCAACCAAATCTACAATAATTTGTAAAATTATAGTCTACAGTGCACCAATTAAGGGAAATTAAAAAAAAAAAAAAGAATTCTATTCATCCATTTAGCTAGCATTATTTGATCTCCCAAGAGTAATGTAACTATATTTATGAAAGCTTACCAATCACAGAAAAATGTCATAAAGGAGAAAAACATTCAGAAAAAATGGAAAACTTTTATAACTTTAGACAAAACTCAACCCTAATCAAATAAGGTTGAAATAATAGATCCCAACCAACCAGAAATTAAGCATGCAAAGACTCACACTTATGTCAACCCAAAAGGTATTTCCACACTTGATAGCTTTTACTACATAATATTTCAGATATCAAGCTTGAAACAATCGGAATCCATTTCTACAAATATGTTGTGAGGTGTTCTAGAGGCTACTCTTAAAAAATATTAATAAATAAAAAAACACAAATGACATCACATGTATAAAATTAATCACTTGATAACACAAAATTTTTTATTGCCCATTCCAAACCTCCCAGTACCCGCAACCACGCCAGTCCAAACAGATCGAAACAGAGCAGGGAGACAGAGAGACGGAGTGAAGAGCGTTAGAGAAAATACCTGTTTTGTTGTCGGCGTGCGTTGATGTGGGAGGCGAGAGGCGAGAGGTAGAACACGATGACTCTTTAAGTCTAGAGAAGTAAAGAAGAAGAAGAAGTAGGAGAAATAAAGAAGAACTGAGAAGAAGTGGAAGAAGTGGGTTTTTCATTAATGAGACGTGGGTAACAACAGACGCATCACTGGGTAGTGTCAATGGTGGGGTCCACGATTTTGGGGAAAATTGTAAAGATACATAACTGAAAACTGAGTTAAACATGTGTTTTGCAATTTTTGAGTGAATGTGAGGTTTGAGAATTGAGTTTTGAGTTTTGGGTTTGAGTTATGGGTTTTGAAAACTGAAAACTGAAAATTGAGTTAGCTTTAAACCAAACGGGGCCCTAATCATTACACCAAATTTTAGTCTCATTTAACATCCAATTTAAAATGTAAGAAGTGCATTGATACAATTCTTTCAAATTAAGGTATCAATTGGACAAATTGATAATTTGGAGATGCATTATAAATGTAGTGAAAGTTTACAATAAAATAAAATGTAATTTCCCGTTATAACAAGATAGAAAACTAGCATATTAAGGATTTTAGAAAAGAGTTTTCTTTGAATATTCTTTGGAAAAATATATATTTGTGGGGGTTGAAGAATCGAAGAGGGAGAACCATTAAACAGAACCAGCCCAAGGGGTAGTATGTCCAAACTATATGCCAGGACAAGTCTGGATCAATCTAGACAAGATTGTTTGAAAAATTGAAGAGAGCGGTACACTCAAAGAACTTGAGGGACAAGTACTCTTCAAGGGACCAACGAATGATCATCAAGTCCACAGTGTCAGGAGCCAAGAAGGGAGGGAAAGGCATACAAGTAAAGGAATGGGGAAGTTTCTAAGCAAAGTACCCTTCACTCCGCATTCAATGTACTGCATAGGACTGTAAATGAGCCGAGCTTTGTTGAGTAGTGATTGTTCAAGCTCGACTAGATAACAAAAGTAAAATGTTCAAACTTAGCTTGAGTTTAATACAAGCTTGCAAATAATGTTCAAGTTTGAGCTTGTTATAAAGTATAAAAACTTGAGCTCGGCTTAGCTTGATTCATTAGTCAAGCCAAGCTTGAACTCAATATTGAGCCCAAACTTAAGCTCAATTGTTAGGATTAGTGCCCTTAAATTTTATTGTATAATGCTATGTATAACATTGTGTATGACTTAATGTTGTGATTAATAAAGTTGTTTTATTATTATCTAAAATAATGGTAACATGAATATTGGACATTATCATATAGTCCATGAGATGCATAGTATGTGATTAAGTTACAGAAGATATAGATTACAAGTTCTTTGTAAACTCAGAATTGCAATTTTGTAGTCGGTGATGAAATTGAGCCTTTCATCTCTAAATATTATAACATGTCAACTAAGATGATTTGTCTTGATCATGGAAGTGGAGACTTCTAGTTGATATGTTGATATGTTTTTAAGAATTAAGACATATTAAACTGGATTGCTGTGAGATTTATTATTCTCCTACGACTTTCAAATGAATAATAAATCTCACGACTTCTATTTATATAAACTCTTAATCCTAAGAGAATAATGAACATAATCATGAGGTGTAAGTTGCTTTAATATATTAGGAGTGAGATCTAAAGTCATAATCAAAACCTTAGTATGTTAGGCAGCCACATTTAATGTTGATGGAACATATATTCTCAAGATGAAATTCATAATCTCTTACTGGAGATACAAAATATTCCATTGAGATAAGTTTAATGAGTTTGGTTATTCAAAGTGTTAGGCCTAACCACTTTAGTAATGAGTTACTAAAGTATATATTTATGAAATTAGATTTCATAAATATATGATGAATAACACAAAGTATTAGACCGGGTACTTACTGATTAAGATGTAGTAATCTACAAAGTGGCAGTCTACATTTATGGTTTTGTATTACTGCGAATATTTTATAAAGGGGTTGCATGTACAATAAAGTCTTGAGATATGATTTATTAATAATGCCTAGAGTGCAATTATATTTATATAGTGGTATTAAATATAATTAATGGTAACTTTGGACCTGTCAAGAGTTGATAGAAAAGTCCAACGCCTATTGGAGCTAGTGTCTTATTTGTTCCCTTTTGGTCCCACTCTAAGCCACACACTAAAACCCAATTGAAAATGCCCAAAAGGCCAGCTCAATTAGATAATTAATTAAGTACAAAGGGGGAAACATTCAAAATTTTATTTTGGGGGTAAGACATCATTTTGAAATGGTGTGTATGTGAGTGTGAGACACTCTATTATTCTCCATTTGAAAACAAATTAAGAGACCACACTTCTTGGGCATAAAGTGGAATGGGAATGAAGATTAAAAGTGTTCCCAAGTACTTTTGATCTTTTATTTTGAATTTCACCGCATCAAGGTATGCTCTCTTATTCTTGAATTTTGAAATTTACATAGTACATGATATCAATTGCGAATGGAGTAGATCTGTTATTTTTCTGCTGCGTATGTCTTGTATTCAATACAAACATGTATTTAACTAACGTCAATATCATGTTTTTGAGTTTGAAATCCAACACAAGTATATTATTAAGTCTATATTAAGTTTATTATCTAGCCTATTTGGTTTGGATGAGTAGTCTTAATTTATAATGAATTAAAGTCTTAGAAGGATATGCGTTTACTTGTCAAGTTTATATAAATTTTATTACCAAACTCATAAATAAGCCTAGGCTCAACTTATTTTATTATTTTTGTATTGATCCTTGGTGTTCACGAGCTTGTTCAAGAACAATATTTTTACTCAGCTCAACTTGTTTATTAAACAAGCCTAAAACTAAAGTTTAAACTTGGTTTGTTTATAAACAAACAAACATGAAAAAACTTTTTGTCGAGCTAAACCCAAACTGTTTATAAATGACTTGGTTCATTTACAACCCTAGTACTATTGCACCAATTTAGTTGGCCGCAGTTATAGCAGAATGACTTCTGAACAGTGCCATCACAGTTTGCAGCATATTCTACCACCTCTTATAAGGTCTTAATGGGACAAGCATCCAAGTGAAGATTAGTGGTTATCCAAGTGAAGGGCTGAGATGTAGTCTAGTTAGCTATATAAGGAAAAAAGTATTCCTCCAAAAAAGGGGATATAGAAAAAATAAAGGAAAAAATATAAAGTGTAATCAATAGCTCTGTAACCAAGAAGTGAATATTACATGTACTAGTGATCCTTGGACGGAGCCAAGAAGAATTGAAATAGAAATCTTTGTCTTTCTTACTATTAATCTTTTTTGGGATAATTACAGTAAACCCACCTGAGGTTAGGCCCGTTTTCACTTTGCCTACCCGTGGTTCAAAACTTATCACTTTACCCACCTGAGGTCCCTTCCGTTATCTCTTTACCCACCTGAAGTCCCTTCCGTTATAGATCTGTTACCCACCTCTCCTTTTGCTGTTAGAAGAACACATTTTTAGAGAAAAACAAACAAAACACGAATCAAAAAGTTAGGGTTTGATATTAAAAACAAATGTTTATGAATGTAAGAAATAAAATTCCAAACAACTACAAATCAAATTGTTTGAAATTAAAACAAGTATTACACCGGTGGTGGCTCTTTTGTACTTCAACATGATCTTCCCCTTCCACAAACTCATCAACAACCCAATCACCCAGGTCTGAGAAAGGAGAAAAACAATTATGAACCACCCATGGATACCGACCAAGGATCGGCGACACCACTGTCAGACTCGGAGCCTCAATCTCCGCCATCGTCGAGCTACCCACCATAACACCGGTGGACCTAGAGTCACGATAGCCTCGTCCATGAGTAACCTCGGCATCGGAGACTGAGCCTAACGAGAAACCCACCTTAACAGAGCCGAGAACCACCGCGTCGGAGTTACTACAAGCCGCCAAGGCTTTTCCGGCCACTGGATGTCCAAGAACTCTCAACGGGATGGGTGCGCGAAGCCCCGATCATATCGTCAAGAAGCCCCTGTTCTGGGTTTGAAAATTTTTTGATCATGTGTTCTGGGTTGGGTCGTTGCTGCTGTTTGGTTGTTTGGCCGTTTGGCCGTTGGTGTTCTGGGTTGGGTCATTGTTTGAAGATCATGTTGAAGGGGAAGATCATGTTGATGAGTGAAGAGTGTTCTGGGTTGGGTCGTTGAAGGGGAAAAACGATTATGAACCACCCATGTGTTCTGGGTTGGGTCGTTGTTTGAAGAGTGAAGAGTGTTCATACCTCTTTTTTTTTAGTGAAGAGTGTTCTGGGTTGGGTCGTTGAAGGGGAAAAACGATTATGAACCACCCATGTGTTCTGGGTTGGGTCGTTGTTTGAAGAGTGAAGAGTGTTCATACCTCTTTTTTTTTTTTTTTTGGTTTGGCCATTTATTTCACAACAGAGATCATTACACAGAACCATACCCTTGAACTCAACTCTAAAAACCCTCCAAGCTCTTTCAAAAAAATTCATACCCTAACTTTTTGATTCGTGTTATGTTTGTTTTTCTCTAAAAATGTGTTCTTTTAACGGCAAAGGGAAAGGTGGGTAACAGATCTCTAACAGAAGGGACTTTAGGTGGGTAAAGTGATAACGGAAGGGACCTCAGGTGGGTAAAGTGATAAGTTTTGAACCACGGGTAGGCAAAGTGAAAACGGGCCTAACCTCAGGTGGGTTTACTGTAATTATCCCATCTTTTTTAAATCTCATAACTTAAGCATTAGACTTCTTTTCAAAATGTTTAACGAAATTAACAAAGCTTGAAAGGTTGGCCTTGACAACCTATCTTTACAAATTAATTGTATTGAGCCATGGTAAGTACCTACCCATCTAACTTGGGCTGGACCACTGATTTAGCCCCCTACAATATTTATTCTGAACTTTTATTGTAATTCTCATTTTTCTAAATTGCTAGTTGATTTCAAGAGAAGAGATTAGAAAATCAGAAAAGTTTTTGTAATTCTGAACTTTTTTATATATATTTTTTATAATTTTCATTTTTCTGGGCTAAACAACCGGGCCTGGTCCACAAACCAGCCCAAAGAAGGAAAAAAAAGGCCTATGTCAGACACGTGTACATATTATATTGGCTGTCACTAAATTTTCCTTATGCGGCAGTGACTCTAAACTCTCTAAGAATTAGGGTTTTCGTCTCTCAGTCCAATCTCATATATAACCAAAAGAAAACCCTACCTCTCCGCTTCTTTCTACATACACAGCGCGAGCGAGCGAGAGAGAGAGAGAGAGAGAGAGACGCTTCAGAGATCTCAGCTTGTTATCGGAAATGGTTACTTTCAGGGTAAGCCTACGCATCTCAGCTCTCTAATCCATGTCAAATCCTGTATTGTTGTGTGTATATTACTCTCTCTCTCTCTCTCTCTCTCTTCAAATATTGCTTGTTGTTTACATTCTAATTTACTTGTTTGTTTCCTGAGAAATCTATAGGAAAGAAAACTGAGAACCCATTTTCTTAAATTTTTGAGGTTTTTTTTTTATTTTTCGTTGAAACCAAATAACACATGAACTAGGATCTCGAATTTTCACTTTCTCTGGAACAAATAAAAAATGGGGGATAGAGTTTGGGATTTTTAAGGTTTCGAGGCTGTTGATAATGGTGTTTTTGTCTGACTTTGGTGTTACAGTTTCACCAGTACCAAGTTGTTGGGCGTGCTTTGCCCACTGAATCCGATGAGCACCCTAAGATTTACCGCATGAAGCTCTGGGCCACGAACGAGGTTCGCGCCAAGTCCAAGTTCTGGTGAGTGATTCGGTGGAGATCTGTTGGAGTTTTTGTTAAAAGTTTTTGGATTTGATATCTGGGTTTGTGTTTTTTTTTGGGGATTAAATTTTGGTTAAATGTTTGTTTGGATTAGGTATTTTCTGAGGAAGCTGAAGAAGGTCAAGAAGAGCAATGGGCAAATGCTTGCTATTAATGAGGTATAGTCTTATTTCACTTTTTTGATTTGTCAATGTATTTTTTTTCTTTCTAAAATGGTTTCTTGAATGATATTGTGGTTAATTGTAGTTTGAGTTCCCTTTGTCTTGAATTTATTAAGGAACTGTGGTTGTGTGTGCTTTTGATACTGTTTCTTTGTGGTTGATTGTTGTGAGGCTGTTGAGCATATTGAATGTTTGATTCAGTTCTTATTCATGCTGAAAATGCACTGTGGAATTGTTTGATGTTTGAGGTTTTCTGTGTCAACAAGTGTAGCTGTAAATTTATATTATGAGGCAGTATTGGGATTGAGGCTTATCTTCTATTGAGCAACTTAATTGTAACAGTTCTATGAGCAGTTCGTTTCCCAATAAATTAATGCTGTGTGGACAATAAGTGTTAATTTAATTTGAAAGGAAAGCAACATTAGTTCAAGATCCATCGTTATTAATTCAATGATTTATTTTCATGATATCTATTATCTTATCAATTTGTTGGTGTAAAACCCCTTTCAAATGATGTTAAGCAAACTCTGTAGGTTTTCATTGTCCAATTTTTCTCCAAAATTTCTATAATCATTTTAACTGACAGAAATATTTTGGGCTTTGTTGCTGGTGTGTATTAGTCACCATGTCTGTTCTCTTGCTTTAGTCTTATTTGTTTGCTAGATAGGTTGGAGAGAGAGATCTGATTGTTGTATGTTAATTGTAGTCCTCTCTGTCTTTGTCCCCAGCTTCTGATTCATCACTTTGTTGTAATTACCACAACCTTTAATTTAGAGTTGGATGATACTTAGGATAAAATGGATTTGTTGAATCAGGAGTGGATAATTTGAATACCTTACATAGCGTGCTGCACATGCCTAAAATTGGTGTAACATTAACAAATTTTGATTTGAACTTTAGCATTGGCGATGTTCTATGTTTATAGAGGTTGTAACTTGGCCTATTTAATTGCTCTAATTTTAGCATTGCTTGTTGTACATCTGTGGAGAAAAAGCATAGATGATTCTAGTTGACAGACAATGTAGTTAATGTGTATATATCATTGGGATTATGCAGATCTTTGAGAAGAACCCAACCAAGATCAAGAACTATGGTATCTGGTTGCGTTATCAGAGTCGAACTGGTTACCACAATATGTACAAGGAATACCGTGACACCACTCTAAATGGGGCTGTGGAGCAGATGTACATTGAGATGGCTTCTCGCCACAGGGTCAGGTTTCCTTGCATCCAAATTATCAAGACTGCCACTATCCCAGCGAAGCTTTGCAAGAGGGAGAGCTCAAAGCAATTCCACAATTCCAAAATTAAGTTCCCCTTGGTGTACAAGAAGATCAGGCCACCATCTAGGAAGCTGAAGACCACTTACAAGGCATCAAGGCCCAACTTGTTTATGTAACTTGGTCGGTTTTGGAATGAGCTCAGGATTGTTAGACCGGAGTCTATTTTTGAATCATTTTGTCAGAGACCTTATCAGTGAATGTTTCTTTTGGGTATTGTTTTATTTAAGAATATTAGCAAACCAAAGAGTTGAGTTTATCTATGTGGTTTCCAAAATCCCTGTTTTGTTTTCATTATAATTTTGCTATGACATATGATAGTAATTTTTTCTTTCAGGAGAGTTGAAACCCCTCGTTCTTCTGGTTGTGGTTCATTATATTCGCGTTTTTCACTTCTGTGTTTTAAATGGTTATATTACGAATGAGATTTGATTAGTGGTGGGAAAAGAGCTTCATGTTCACAAAGGTTTATGATGTGTTTGACCAAAGCTCTGGTCTGTGTTTCTGGGGTTGATGTTTGTTGAGTCATTGAGAGTTCTTAGTTTTTCTAAAAATAAAAAATATTCTCAATATATACGTAGAACGATTTTATTTGAAAAACACCAAAATATTGTTTTCTGGTTCCGGGCAAAATGATTTTACTATTTCTTAAATCAAATTGCTAGTTTTCCATAGCCGACAAAATGATGTTACCATGGCAAGCTTGCTTATTTGTTCTTCTTTCCTGCTTCTTCAACCGATCTTAATGCCAACCAAACCAGGGGTTTTTTAGAAAATAACTACAAAATCCAAACAATATTATTAGTTAAGCAACGTTTCAAACATATTGCATTTCTAACAATTCGACTTTAGAGGAGTTGATTTTACTGTTCATATCGCCTATTTTTTGCGCCACGTAGATAAAGAGATCGAGTCCTTTGTACTCATTTTTTATACATAGACTTCAGTAGAGTCGTTTTCAATACAAAGAAAATGACTCCAGTTTGGCAAGGGAAATTTGTCATCTGCTAGGAAATGGTTGAGATCCTGATAATGCAGATGACAAATTTCCCTTGCCAAACTGGAGTCGTTTTCTTTGTATTGAAAACGACTCTACTGAAATCGATTTGCCCAAAAACACGACACCACCAAGGACTCCACACAACTAGCTTCAGTTGTGTTAAAAAAACCCCATGCGACGACAGAAGAACCCAGCAAACGAACCCAGCAACACCGACGAGCACGAACGCAGGCGCCGACGAACCCAGGCGCCAGCAACACCGACGAGCAAACGAACGCAGGCGCCGATTTCACCAAACTCCGACGAACCCAGCAACACCGATGGCGAAGCACGAAGAACAAAGAACGAACCCAGGAAACGAAGAACAAACTCCAGGCGCCGATCCGATCCGATCCAATCCGATTTTTTTGTGTAGCCTTTTCTTCGTTTGCTGGGTTGCGCCTGGGTTTGCTCGTCGATGTTGGGGTTCGTCAGGGTTTGGTCAGAATCGGCGCCTGGGTTCTTCGTTTGCTGGGTGTGGTTTCAACCTCTAGCAAGAAAAATCAGCAACACATGGTGCCGCAAATGTTTGTGTGGAGCATTTGAATTTCTATACAAAGAAATCGACTCCAATGAAGTCGATTTCTACACAAACAAATAAACTTCACTGAAGTCGATTTATTTATCTACATGGCGCAAAAAATAGGCGATATGAACAGTAAAATCAACTCCTCTGAAGTCGAATTGTTAGAAATGCAATATATTTGAAACGTTGCCTAATTAATAATATTGTTTGGGTTTTGTAGTTGTTTTCTAAAAAATCCCACCAAACCACGTACGTTTTTATTATTTCTTCTTCAATTCCTTGGCTATCTCGCACTCAAGGTCGATGGGTGATCGGATTCTCAAACTTGGTTGATTGCGGAGATTGACTCGTGGTTTTCGTAATTGATGGGGTTATGGTGGTGGTTTTGTAATCGATTGGATATTGGGTAGTGGCAGTGTGATTAGCTTGGGAAATTGGATTTGTTAGTGGCCCTTTTGTCTTGTTGATGTGGACAGGGTGACAGAGGTTGATCTGGTTGGAGCGGATTAGATGCGCATTGTGGGTTAGTTCGACTCGGCCACGATTGATAAGAGTCGTTGGGCTGATGTTTTGGTTAATGGTTATGGTGTTGCAACCTTGTCCGAAAATGCAATCTGCCAATTTTATTTTCTACGGCTGTGATGTTATGTTGATGATTTTTAAACATGGATCTTGCTTTGGTATTGATTTGGGAAAATGATTGGATCACAACTTTTGCCATGAGCAAGTTGTGAGTGTTGAAATAAAAGTTGTGGGGTTCACAACTTCATCACTCACTACTTGTCAAGTGAGCAAGTTGTGGCAAAAGTTGTGGTTCTAGTATTACTCATTAATTTGTGCTTGAAATTTCTGTTTAGTTTACGTTTGCTCATCAATTGTTTGTGGAAATGTGTAAATGGATTTTTTTGGGAAAAAAATAGGTAAAAAATCCATAGTTTTATATTTAGAACACATAAATTCTACGCTTTGAGATACTTTAAACCCCACACTTTCATAAATAAGACACTTTAAACGCCATATTGTAATTTTTTGGGTATATTTTTAAAAGCATGGGATTAAGTGTCCCATCGAAAAGTCTAGGATTTAATGTGTTCTAGGAATAAAACTGAATTTTATTTTTATTTTTATTTTTATTATTAAATGTATTTTTCCAAAAAAAATGAAATAATCACATCTTGTGGATTTCCATTAAGCCTAATGATAAAGAAGTAAAGAACAATCATTATAAAGTGGATGTCATATGTTAAAATTCTATCTTATTTATAATAATAATAATAATAATAATAATTGTAGGTGCGATAGACCTAGTAGTATATATTTATATATATGTTGGGCCGGGGGCCCAATCCGAGGACATCTAGTAGTCTGAGGATGGGTAAACACTATCATGGGAGTTCGTGTTAGTGAATGAAGAGGTGAGGTTTGGTCATAAGAGTCCAAGAAGGTGGTCCAAGGAGGAATGCCTACTCGGCTAAGTAAAGTAGAGGTTCGAAGGTGTGGTCTACCATCCAGGGCAACGTTCTGAGAGATTCTATTGATAAGGATACACATCATGAAGGCACAAGACAAAGGAGAATTATGAAATATCTAACAAAAAACTGCTACCAACACATTGAATGCTTTGTAGTTAACTCTCTGGCCGCATTAATGTGGAAGTGATACTTGAACAGTAATTTTCAATCTTACAGTTACTCCTAGAGACTTTAGGAAGGTGCTGATGGGACATGAATCAACGTTAGAAACCTAGTCTACACATGAAGGGTGGAGATGAAAGAAGGAAGACAATATAAAAGAGAAAGAAGACCCTGAGGAGAGGGGATCGGGGAATTAAGAGAAAAATATTATAAGAGCAAGAACTAGACTTGTAACCAAATTCAAAAGAGAAATATACAAAAACTGATCTCCTCAGATTGTGCCAAGGACGATTTTCTTTGGATAAAACTAGTTTATTTTTGCTTTCTTGTCATCTGGGCCAACTATAATTGTTGTCTAACTCATTAGAGCCTAGTTTTCTAACCCATTCTATACAAATTCATTGTATTGAGCTCTTTGGGTCTAAATCCTTTAATCCTTTGGGCTCAGGGATCAAAATCGTGCCCTTACAATAATAATAATAATAAAATCTCACACAAATCAAAACACTATACACTTTTTTTTTTTTTGGGGACATAAAATCGTATAGCTATTTGTCTTCTTTTTTCCCATGTACATTCCTAATCACCAAACATCTCCATTTGCTTGCAAGAAAACTTAATCTCAAATTTAAAATATACTAATATTTTGAGCAACCAAATAAAAACTACACTTAAATCTAATCTGAAGACACATAAAAAGCAAGACATTCACATTCGTCCATCTAAAATGGTATAAGCCCTATAATTTGCCTAACCAGCCCCAAAAAATTCCCACATCAATTCATGCAAAATTGTGTATGATGTTCCCAAGGAAATCAGTGGGCTGAGGATTTTCGGGTCTTGATCTCGTAGGGAGTCCTGTAAAACAAAATAGGATTAGAGGAGACCGGTGGGAGCCGGCCAAGGGTCCTCCGATGGCAAAGTTAATCTTTTTGCTAATCGTCGAAAGAAAGAAAGTGCTATCAAGAATTTTTCAGAATGTTTTTCATACCTTGCTTCTCTGCCAACGAGCCCTTTATATAGTGTTCGCCCAAAGCCGTTACCTTGTAACTTCTCCAGTCATCGCGGGTCTCGGGGGTAACCGCTATAACCGTTATGGAGGTTACAATACTTAGATTCCTTAACTGATCATTTACTACAGAACAGTTGATGGAAAATTGCATCAGTTGAGAACAGACGCAACGTCTCATCTCGTCTGTCTTACCTTTACAAAGGACGAGACACTGTCATAATGCCTAGCTCGTCCATCATCAAGGACGGACGAGACATTATTACAATGCCTCGTCTTTGTCCCTTAAGATGACGGAGACCGATAAGGATGACTGTTAACTCAATTGGCAGAGGCTCCATCCTTTTCCTCGGACGAGGCGTGTGGACGACCTGTGGGTTATCCTTTTTCCTTCCCCATCAGTTGGACGAGGTGTGTGGACGACCTGGGAGTAGGATACTTTTTCCTTCCCCATCAGTGTAAAATAGGATTTTAGTTATAGTAACCGTGCAAATATACACGGTTACTGTTCGTATGCAAATTAGTTCTTTAATATTTTCTTTACTCATAGAAAGAGAAATTTGATTTGGGAGAGTAATAAAAAAATTAATAAAGAAATTATAATTTACTGAAATGTAGTATAAAATAGATAATTTAATATAGATGTTTTTGAAAAGTGGTTATGTAAAACAGAAAAAATATATTTTTATGTTAAGATAGACATGAATTTTTGCACAAGATGATGCGAATGTTTTAAGCTCATCTTACATAACCAACATACCGTGTGAGAGACCGCCAAAATTGGGGTGCCCTCAAAAAAGAGATTTGGGTGCTTTTAAGGGCACCTCTATTTTTGGGTGAATGGTGTGGAGTCGCAACTTATTTTTTATACAAAAAATAAGAAAAAATTAATACAAATTACATGATTAAAACATTTCGAATCTCATTGATTGAATAAAGACAAGTACAATTTTGGTAAATTAAACCTTGCAAGGCTTTGGGTCCTAGTTACAATATATGCAAAAGAATACAAAACTTTTGGTCCTAGTTACAATCTACCAAAATTAAAAGACAAAACACTAATCTACCTATCCAAAAACTCTAAGCTCGGGGGCTAGGTTATAGAATGGGAAGGTGTAAGACACCTATTCCGCCTAGACAGAGTCTGGTCTTCTAGCCTCTAATGACCAATATACCCTTTTTTGCATGATGTTGAATGATAAGTTGAACAGTGAACAGACATGACAGACACTGGACAGAAAATAATTTAAATAAATTTACCTTATAGATGTGTCATCTTTTTCAAGAAAATTCAAATTTTTTTTGTGAATAAAAAAAATGGATTTGTGAAGAAAATCAGACTTGTTTTGTGAATAAAAAAAAAAGTGGATTTGTAAAGAAAATTAGATATGTTTTTATATAAAGAAAGAACAAGGTTTTTGCTAAAAAATATCAGATCTATTTTGGAGTAGAGTTAAAAATGGTGATTTTCATTAAGAAAAATCAAACCTATTTTGTGAATAAGAAAAATATAGATTTGTAGAGAAAAAAAATCAGATTTGTTTTTTTATGAATAAAGTAAGAAAAAGACTTTTCTTTTTAGAGGAGGGACTACACTCATGAGATAAATCCATGTTACATGCATCAATCAAAAATCATCTCAACTTTTGACTACTTCCCTTAAATTTCAAAATTTGCTATTTTGTGACAAAGAAAATTTTCTTAAAAAAATTAGATCTGTATTTAATGAAATACATATAAGTTTTATGTGTTAAAAAAATAGACCTATATTTAACGAAAATACAGATCAGTTTTATCAGTTAAAAAGACCAGATCTGTATTTAGTGAAAATACAGATCATTTTTGTGGTTAAAAAAAAAATCAGATTTGAAAAATTCATATCAATTTTTAATTTAAAGAGGTCTTTGATCATAAGCAGATTTTGAGATTCAAGAGAGAAATTATAACAAATAATCATCTAAGAACATATTTTAAAAAACAATTTGAACAAAACATGGCAATTATATCAAGAATAAAAAATAATAAAACATCAAAAACCTATTCATGCATCATCAATTAAAGAAAAAGAAAAGAGAAGAAAATTAAAATTAATATTGAAGACTAGAAAAAGAAAAGAAGTTACCTCTTGCATGTGTGCTTTTTTTGGTGAAAGGATATTTTAGGATTTAAAGAAATTTATTCTACTCTTTGAAGCCTAAAATATTTTGCTTACAGAAAAGAAATTCCTAAGGCAAGAGCCTCCAGAACGTCTTTAACGTAAGAGAGAATTGAAAAGAAGAGAGGAACCAGAAAGAGGAGGGGCCAGAAAGCATGAAAAAAGTTTGCTGAATTTTGAGAGGCATCTTCTATTTATAGAGGTTGGAATGCTTCGACAAATTAGCTGAATGATCTTAATACGAACTAGGATGTGTCCTTATATCTAAAAATTAGTTGAGTTTTAGTCCACTTTGGACTCTTGTTTTGAGGTTTTTTGAGCTGGGATTTGCACTTAGACACGTTTTTAATCCATATTCTAAAAATTAAACTCATTTTCTGATAATTCAGGTCTTTTCAGTAATGATTATCTTGTAGATAAATACTCCAAAAAGTCTTGATTATCCACAATTTTGTTGTTATTTGAATATTATCTTTATTCCCATGCATGCAAGCCTACTTTTGACACTAACAACCAATCACAAAATTATTTAATATATTTTAATTGTCTAACCAATCAGAATTAATTTAAATTAATCATGCATGATTGATTCCACCCAAACAAAATGCATGTAGACCGTGCAAACTTAATCATGCGATATCTTTTAATTTGACGGTTCGATTTGGAAACCCAGCATACTATCGCAACCGTTAAAATCTCAAGATCATTTTTATGATATGCAATGAACGAATTAATGCATGTAATGCAATCATGAATTTTGGATATATGAATGATTATTCTAGCCATCTTCCTTGATTAAATTATGGGTGCAAAATCGAGTGTCTACACATCGTACATCTATTTATATTTATTTCCCAATTTTAAAAATACAAAAAAAAAGAGAGGAAGAAAGTATGTAAAATCCTATAATTTTATACTTGGGACAAATTAAACCCAATACTTTTAAATAAGACACTTTAAACCCCATATTGGAATATTTATGATATATTTGTGAAAGTTAGGGTTTAAAGTGTTCCATTTAAAATTATGAGATTTAATGTGTCCCATAAATAAAATTATTGGGTTCATGATCATCATCATTATTATTAATGTACTTTCCCTATTTTATTTATTTATATTATCTATTCATTGAAGATTGAACGTTTAAAAAAAAAAAAAAAAAAAAAAAACTCATTTGCAAGTAAAATAAATTTTGGTTGCCAGACAAGTTTTTTTTATTGGTTTGTTTTTATATAACCCTAAATTTTTTGTTTGACAACAATGAAGTTTACTAGTTTAGCTAATTAGAACTCAAGCCAAATAAGTTCTTTAGCTTTGATTTATATAAAAAAAAGAAGGTTTTTGAGCTACATCATACCAATCAAAAAAATTTAAAAAAAAATTGAACTGAAAAATAAATATTTTTTTGTTTTTATTCTTAAAAACAAATTTTGTAGTGTTTTTTTAGAAAATGTTGCTACAAAACAGGTCCTTGGAGTTGCATTTGCATAGAAGAGAAAATAAAGTAAAAAAGAGAAAATATTTTTTCCTAGCCCGAACCCGCCTGAACCCCACAATCTCAGCCCATTAAGCTCAAAATCCACCAATCACACAATACCATAATCATATCCAACTCAAACCCACCAATACTCCAATCCTGTGCCTGAATAGAGCCCAACTACAAATTCAGTCAGCCTGTGACCAACCTAACTCTAACCGAGAGAGCCCAACTAACTATAAAACCTACCTATGAACTTGAACTCAAGCCCATCTTCCACATCTTGACTCAACCAAGTCCAAAACTCAGCATCTTCGGCGCAAGCACAAACAAACTTAGCCCAAAAAAAAAAAACCCAATATCTCAAGTCTCAACTCTCTTTATGTTGGGTGTTGGCACGACCCGCCGTCTCTATACGATCATAGACGAGTCGCTTTTCACCCCTGACAGGACGAGTCCTCAAGTCTCAACTCTCAAGTGCGCTTTTGCATATTTTGTTGGAAGTTTGAATTTTTGGCCTTCCACCTTAACGCTAGGAATTATTCATTTCTATTTAAGCTCTAAGGAATAAACTTCCCACCCATAATTCAAAATTTGGTAATTAATTTATGTTAGCATTTAAATTTTAAAAACAATAATTTTTTGCAAGGAGCATAGCATTTAAATAGCTCAGATATTTTTTTAAAAAAGCTTAGAGAATGAGGTGTTTACAAGTTGTTATAATTTTTTTCATATGAAGATATTAAGAATCAAATTTTTTTTATACATTAAATATTTACAATGATAAAAGAGGAGAGTTGAACCCTAACATCTCTATTAGAATTAGAAATATCAAGATGTGTGAGTTGAGTAACAAAACTATTGATATCTCTCAATTTCTTTTTTAGCCTTTTATAAATACCTTTAAATTTTTTTCTTTATGAATAAATATTCTCTATATATTTGTTTGCCATCAGCCTTTTCTTTTAATTATTTAACTTATTTGTTTATTTAGAAGTTTTTAAAAGTCTCATATTTTCTAAGTATAACAAACTTTCAACAAATAAACAATTAATAAAAAGGTGCATCCAGATGCATATCAAATATAAACTCTAATTTTTTTTCCCTTTTCATTTACAAATGACAAATGAGCAAGGCACTTTAATGCTTTCTGGTTCCGGGCAAAATGATGTTACTATTTCTTAAATCAAATTGCCAGTTTGCCATAGCCGGCAAAATGATGTTACCGTGGCAAACTTGCTTATTTGTTCTTCTTTCTTGCTTCTTTAACCGATCTTAATGCAAACCAAACAACGTCCGTTTTTATTATTTCTTCTTCAATTCCTTGGCTGTCTCGCACTCAAGGTTGATGGGTGATCGGATTCTCGAACTTGGTTGATTGCGGTGATTGACTCATGGTTTTCGTAATTGATGGGGTTATGGTGGTGGTTTTGTGATCGATTGGATATTGGGTAGTGGCAGTGTGATTAGCTTGGGAAATTGGATTTGTTAGTGGCCCTTTTGTCTTGTTGATGTTGACAGGGTGAAAGAGGTTGAGCTGGCTGGAGCGGATTAGATGAGCGTTGTGGGTCAGTTCGACTAGGCCACAATTGATAAGAGCCGTTGGGCCCATGTTTTGGACCAAAATTTTTGGTTAATGGTTATGGTGTTGCGACCTTGTCCAAAAATGCAATCTGCCAGTTTTATTTTCCACGGCTGTGATGTTATGTTGATGAATTTTTAACATGGATCTTGTTTTGGTATTGATTTGGGAAAATGCTTGAATCACAACGTTTGTCACTCCACAACTCCACCACTCACTACTTGTCACATGAGAAAGTTGTGGCAAAAGTTATAGTCCTAGTATTACTCATTAATTTGTGCTTGAAATTTCTGTTTAGTTTACGTTGCTCATCAATTGTTTGTGGAAATGTGTAAATGGATTTTTTTTGGGGAAAAAAATAGGTAAAAAATCCATAGTTAGAACACACAAAAAAATGTGTAAATATATATATTTTTTGAGTAAACAATAATACTTATTAGAACACACATGAAAATAGTAATATTAGTGTTTTAAACTGGGTTTATAATACATTACATAACCAGAGTACAACTACAAAAGGGCCTAACTTTCGTAGTTGTAGACTGAGGTTATAAACAGCAGACACTAGACACACACTTAGAGATACTTTAAACCCCACACTTTCATAAATAAGATCCACTAAGCCATATTGTAATTTTTCGGTTATATTTTTAAAAGCATGGGATTTAAAGTGTCCCATCAAAAAGTCTAGGATTTAATGTGTATGGTCAAGATTTGTAGCTCAAGCCTAAAATATGTGGGATATGAGATCAACGAGCCCAATACAATAAATTTGTAGAGAGTTGGTAAAAGAGCTGGGCTGTTTGTAAATTAAACAACGGTTAATAAAGATTTAAAAGATGAACAAGCACAAAAACACACTTGAAACTTGAATAAACTGATGTCCGAGGAGATAAACTATTGTTTTAAAAGCTAATACAATTCTTTAGAGCTACAGTAAATCTTCCTTCTTCTTCCCTTCCTCTCTTTTTCCATCCCCCTCTCATGAGAGATCTTCTACATTTATATAGTTTTCTTTTAGACCATCTCGATCGTACACTTGTTCTTCATCTAAGCATTCGCTTAAGTATATGTCCCATCAAGTATCTTCTTTAGTTCTCCATGAGTGGTGGCAGCTGAGACTGCACTGTTCAAGGGTCTTCTCCACATAAATGCGGCCAGAAAAGTTGCTGCAGTATATTTAATGCGGTGGTAGCAGCTTTTCCTTTAGATATTTCTCTATTCTTATCATCTTTATATGTGCCTAAAGATCATCCTTATCTTTGGAATTTCCTGGAAGGTCACTTAAGCCACCTAGGTGTTTACTTGATCGATATTCCTCATATCCGAAAAGGATACACTCCTCGGACTATATTCCTCTATCATTTCCTTACGTGATTCTCCACTCTGGGGACTTTCTCAATCATTTACTCCTCCTCGGATGTACCCACATCTTCAAATAGGGCCCAAAGTCCCATATATGAATCTGGGCTTTTATCCCCACATAATGTGTTCTAGGAATAAAACTAAAGTTTTTTTTAAAAAAAAAAAAAAATTATTATTATTATTAAATGTATGTTTCCATTAAGCCTAATGATAAAGAAGTAAAAAATAATCATTATAAAGTGGACGTTATATGTTAAAATTCTATCTTATTTATAATAATAATAATAATAATAATAATAAAATCTCACACAAACCAAAATACTATACACTGTTTTTTTTTGGGGACAAAAAATCGTACATCTATTTGTCTTCTTTTTTCCCATGTACATTCCTAATCACCAAACATCTCCATTTGCTTGCAAGAAAACTCAATCTCAAATTTAAAAATACACTAATATTTTGAGCAACCAAATAAAAACTACACTTAAATCTAATTTGAAGACACACAAAAAGCAAGACATTCACATTAGTCCATCTAAAATAGTATAGGCCTTATAATTTGCTTAACCAACCCCAAAAAACTCCCACATCAATTCATGCAAAATTGTGTAAAATATGATTTTAGCTATAGTAACGGTGCAAATATACACGTTACTGTTCGTATGCAAATTAGTTCTTTAATATTTTCTTTACTCATAGAAAGAGAAATTTGATGGGAGAGTAATAAAAATTAATAAAGAAATTATATTTTATGAAATGTAGTTATAAAATAGATAATTTAATAGATGTTTTTGAAAGTGGTTATGTAAAAAGAAAAAATAATTTTATGTAAGATAGACATGAATTTTTGCACAAGGTGATCGAATTTTTAACTCATCTTACATAACCAACAACCCTGAGAGACGCCAAAATTGGGGTGCCCTCAAAAAAGAGATTTGGTGTTTTTAAGGGCACTCTCTTTTTGGGTGAATGGTGTGAGTCGCAACTTATTTTTTATACAAAAAATAAGAAAAAATAATACAAATTACATGATAAAACATTTTGAATTCATTGATTGAATAAAGAAAAGTACAATTTTGGTAAATTAAACCTTCAAGGCTTTGGTTCTAGTTACAATTTATGCAAAAGATACAAAACTTTTGGTCCTAGTTACAATCTACCAAAATTAAAAGATAAAACACTAATTTACCTATCCAAAAACCCTAAACTTGGGGCTAGGTTATAGAATGGAAGGTGTTAGACACCCATTTCGCCTAGACAGAGTTTGGTCTTCTAGCTCTAATGACCAATATACCCTTTTTTGCATGATTTGAATGATAGTTGAACAGTGAACAGACATGAAGACACTTAAGAAAATAATTTAAATAATTTACCTTATAGAATGTCTCTCTTTTTCAAGAAAATTTAATATTTTTGTGAATAAAAAAAATGGATTTGTAAGAAAATCAGACTTGTTTTGATGAAAAAAAAAGTGGATTTGTAAGAAAATAGATTGTTTTTATATAAAGAAAGAACAAAGTTTTTGCTAAAAAATATCAAATCTTTTTGGAGAGAGTTAAAATGGTGATTTTCATTAAGAAAAATCAACTTTTTGTGAATAAGAAAAATTAGATTTGTAGAGAAAAAAATCAGATTTTTTTTTTTATGAATAAAATAAGAAAAAACTTTTCTTTTTAGAAGAGGGACTTCACTCATGAGATAAATCATGTTACATGCATCAATCAAAAATCATCTCAACTTTTGACTTCTTCCTTAAATTTCAAAATTCTATTTTGTGACAAAGAAAATTTTCTTAAAAAATAGATCGTATTTAATGAAATACAATAGTTTTATGTGTTAAAAAAATAGACCTTATTTAAGAAAATACAGATAGTTTTATCAGTTAAAAAGACAGACTGTATTTAGTGAAAATAAGATCATTTTTGTGGTTAAAAAAAATAGATTTGAAAAATTTAATTATTTTTAATTTAAAGAGTCTTTGATCATAGAGATTTTGAGATTCAAGAGAGAAATATAACAAATAAACATCTAAGAACATATTTTAAAAAACAATTTGAACAAAACATGGCAATTATATCAAGAATTAAAATAATAAAAATCCAAACCTATTCATGCATCATCAATAAAATTAAAATTAATATTGAAGACTAGAAAAGAAAAGAAATTACCTCTTGCATGGTGCTTTTTTGTGAAAGGATATTTTAGGATTTAAAGAAATTTATTCACTCTTTGAAGCTAAAATATTTTTCTTACAGAAAAGAAATTCCTAAGGCAAGAGCTCCGAACTCTTTAACGTAAGAGAAATTGGAAAGAAGAGAGGAACCAGAAAGAGGAGGGGGGGGCAAAAAGCTGAAAAAAGTTTCTAATTTTGAGAGGCATCCTCTATTTATAGAGGTTGAATGCTTCGAAAAATTAGTGAATGATCAATACGAACTAGGATGTGTCCTTATATCTAAAAATTAGTTGAGTTTTGTCCACTTTGGACTCTTGTTTTGAGGTTTTTTGAGCCGGGATTGCACTTAGACGTTTTTAATCCATATTCTAAAAATTAACTCATTTTCTGATAATTCAGGTCTTTTTAGTAATGATTATCTTGTAGAAAAATACTCAAAAAGTCTTGATTATCACAATTTTGTTGTTATAATTATCTTATTTATTCCCATGCAGCAAGCCTACTTTTGACACTAACAACCAATCCCAAAATTTTTAATTAATTTTAATTTTCTAACCAATCAGAATTAAATTAAATTAATCATGCATGGTTGGTTCCACCCAAACAAAATGCATGTAGACGTGCAAACTTATTATGCGATATCTTTAATGACGGTCGATTTGGAAACCAGCATACTTTGCGACCTTTAAATCTCAAGATCATTTTTATGATATGTATGAAAAATTAATGCAGTGATGAATCAGAAATTTTGGGTATATTAATGGTATTTTAACCATCTTCCTTGATTAAATTATGGGTGCAAAATCGAGTGTCTACACACTTTACATCTATTTGACTTTATTTCCCAATATTACAAGTACAAAAAAAAAAAAAAAAAAAAAAACTAATCTCAAACTCTAAATTTTCCAAACACACCAATTTTTCAAGCAAAAAAACAAAAATTGAGAAAACTCAAAACTTCGCATACAAATTCACATATACATTATACTTTCTCCTGGTAGTGCTTAGGCTAGCGCTGGTGAGTGGTGAGCCCCTTTACGCGGTATAGGCTCTCCAATAAAGTTAGCATCACTCCCATTGGACTTTTCTACCACCTACAGTTCCTCGGTGAACTGCTACTCTCTTTCATCTCTGTTGCCACAGCTACAGCTGTTCTCTCTTTTTCACTCCCTTCGTGAACACTCCCTCTGCACTATGCTTTGCTTTCATCACCTTTTATTGAGTGATTTTCATCTATATCACTATATTTGCAAGTTCATTCATCATTTGTGACCACCAAATGACTACATTAAGTAGTAGATAAAAACAAAAACTTGACATGGAACCAAGCTCAATAGAGAGAGAGAGAGAGAGAGAGAGAGANTTTTTCCAAAAAATGAAATAAGCACATCTTGTGGGTTTCCATTAAGCCTAATGATAAAGAAGTAAAAAATAATCATTATAAAGTGGACGTTATATGTTAAAATTCTATCTTATTTATAATAATAATAATAATAATAATAATAATAAAATCTCACACAAACCAAAATACTATACACTGTTTTTTTTTGGGGACAAAAAATCGTACATCTATTTGTCTTCTTTTTTCCCATGTACATTCCTAATCACCAAACATCTCCATTTGCTTGCAAGAAAACTCAATCTCAAATTTAAAAATACACTAATATTTTGAGCAACCAAATAAAAACTACACTTAAATCTAATTTGAAGACACACAAAAAGCAAGACATTCACATTAGTCCATCTAAAATAGTATAGGCCTTATAATTTGCTTAACCAACCCCAAAAAACTCCCACATCAATTCATGCAAAATTGTGTAAAATATGATTTTAGAAAGAGAGAGAGAGAGAGAGAGAGAGAGAGAGAGAGAGAGAGAGAGAGAGAGAGAGAGAGAGAAAAGAAAAAAGAAAAAAGTATGTAAAATCCTATAATTTTATGCTTGGGACAAATTAAACCCTATACTTTTAAATAAGACACTTTAAACCCCATATTGGAATTTTTATGATATATTTGTGAAAGTTTAGGGTTTAAAGTGTCCCATTTAAAATTATGAGATTTAATGTGTCCCATAAATAAAATTATAGGGTTCATCTCATTATTATTATTAATGTACTTTCCCTATTTTATTTATTTATATTATCTATTCATTGAACATTTAAAAAAAAAAAACTCATTTGCAAGCAAAATAAATTTTGTTTGCCAAATAAGGTTTTTTTTTTTTTTTAATAACCCTAAATCTCTTGTTTGATAACAAAGAAGTTTACCAGTTTAACTAATTAGAACTTATGCCAAATAAGTTTTTTAGCTTTGATTATATATATATATATATAAAAGGTTTTTGAGCTACATCATACCAAACAAAACAATTTAAAAATAAATTGAACTAAAAAAGAAATATTTTTTTGTTTTTATTATTAAAAACAAATTTTGTAGTGTTTTTTTAGAAAATGTTGCTACAAAACAGGTCCATCTTGAACTCAAGCCCATCTTCCACATCTTGACTCAACCAAGTCCAAAACTCAGCATCTTCGGCGCAAGCACAAACAAACTTAGCCCAAAAAAAAAAAACCCAATATCTCAAGTCTCCAACTCTCAAGTGCGCTTTTGCATATTTTGTTGGAATTTGAATTCTTGGCCTTCCACCTTAACGCTAGGAATTATTCATTTCTATTTAAGCTCTAAGGAATAAACTTCCCACCCATAATTCAAAATTTGGTAATTAATTTATGTTAGCATTTAAATTTTTTTAAAAATAATTTTTTGCAAGGAACATAGCATTTAAATAGCTCAGATATTTTTTTATAAAAGCTTAGAGAATGAGGTGTTTGTAAGTTGTTATAATTTTTTTCATATGAAGGTATTAAGAATCAAATTTTTTTTATACATTAAATATTTACAATGAGAAAAGAGGAGATTTGAACCCTAACATCCCTATTAGAATTAGAAATATCAAGATGTGTGAGTTGAGTAACAAAACTATTGATATCTCTCAATTTCTTTTTTAGCCTTTTATAAATACCTTTAAATTTTTTTTCTTTATGAATAAATATTCTCTATATATTTGTTTGCCATCAACCTTTTCTTTTAATTATTTAACTTATTTGTTTATTTAAAAGTCTCATATTTTCTAGGTATAGCAAACTTTCAACAAATAAACAATCAGTAAAAAGCTGCATCCAAATGCATATCAAATATAAACTCTAATTTTTTTTTTCCTTTTCATCTACAAATGGCAAATGAGCAAGGCACTTTAATCTCCAAGATCATACACCTTCCACACAATAAAAAAAAAAAAAAAAATCATCCTAAATATAATTGGTGTATGCAAAAAACAAATGATAATTCAATAGGCTAGCTAGTGGTAGCTAGTTCCTCCTACAACGAGACATTTGACGTTCCAATGCATGAATTGTGGTAAACTATGTGCTCACGTAGTACATAGTCACGTATTAGTGACATGTATATGAGCAAGATTTCAATGAAGTACTTAGGTATTATTTCTTAAATTCTCTTTTAAAGATTTTGCTATGTGGATTTTTCCTCATGAGATGGAAGTGTATTTTTTTTTCTTTTATGAGAGATAGAAGTATATTTTTTAGTTAAATAATTACATGGTTGAATCTTAAAAGGAAAACCTAAGAAACAACATTTAAATTACTGTACTCAAATTTTGTCCTTAATATATTACCTATGTAGTTAGAGTAGACACATATTGATTCAGTTTTTTAAACATGAATGAAAATGAATGAAACAAAGATGATATGGACCACCGACCGAATCTTTGATGATTTATCTCTGTTCACTTTAAAAAATGTTAGTTGAACATAATGCAAATGGCAATGATTACTGTTACTTTTCAATGTCTGAAATGATCCACTCGATTTGTCCTCCTAGTGCGTTATTAAAGAAGAATATGTTTTAACCTTATCTATCTTTGTTTGGACCGTCTAAATCAAGGGACAAGGGTAGCTCCCTTTTCAAAATTGGAGTTTTCAACGTTGAGCGTTGAAAATCTTTACATTTTTCATCGTTTGAGTCAAAATTTTCACTTCAAATTAACAATATATATGGAAAACCCTTTTTTTTTTTTTTTTTTGTTCCGTTTCTGACTTTCTTACTAGGTGTTGTCACTTTATAATTTGCTGATAGAGGAATTATGGTGTATAGTTGAGCATGGTTCTTTTACGTAGACAATAAAGACAATGTTTATTTAAAATCAGTGAAGCCGTCTTAGCTCAGTGGTAGAGCGCGTGGCTTTTAACCACGTGGTCGTGGGTTCGATCCCCACAGACGGCGGTCTCCTTATCATTTTAATTGCATTTTTTCTCCAAACTGGGTCCATTATAATTATTCATATGAACGTGTTTCAAGTAACTCATTAAACTGATTCTCAAAAAAAAAAAAAAAAAAAATCATTGAACTATTTAAAATGCAACTACATGTAGATATAATTATCAAATTGAACTTTTCAAAAAAAAAAAAAAAAATTTATCAAATTGAAAAAAAAAAAATATCGTTCATGTAAGTTGGAAGAAATTTCATCTAAATTTATTTGGAGGAGAATTTTATCCATCTTTTTCTTGTTTGATCCCAGCGCAATCCATACAGTGGAAAAACAAGAAACGCTAAACAGAGATATGAATTATGATCACATAGTCAATACCATTACCGGCCAATAATTGATGATGCATGAGAGGAATGAGAAAAAAGAAACAAATAAAAAATTGACAACCTGATTTGATTAATCGAGTCTGGCTCGAGGCTCCTGGGTACGATTGATTTCATCAAGTAAGATGGTAAAACAAATAGTAAGATACTGATATAGTATATGACGATTGGCAACGTCTAGCCCCATTTGCAAACCCTTCCTTCTTTTCACACTGATAGATGATATAAGGATTAATGTCATCATCAACATCATGAGTGTGAAGAAATCAATTGCAGCAGAAACGAGGCAGGCAGGCAGGCTTGCCTTGTTCAATCACCAAATTCCTAAAGCATTGAGCTTGTTGGACCATCGTAATTTTTAATTTTTGGATTGAGGGGAATAGTTGCACCGACAATACATATAGATGGTGCATCCACATCAAATGTACCTTGAAGCAAATGGGTGGGTTAATATTTTGGGTAGGAGATCAAAACAATAGAGCAAGATAATATCCCCAATGTCCTACTTAATGGGTGTGGGCTCTCTCCCATTACCCGTGAGTGCTCAATGATCGAATCACCCAATAATTAATTAAGACTTCTACCGTTTTAATAATTAATACTTATCCCCTTTATATATATATATATATATAAATCTGTACGTCTTCTTCATGCACATCATTTGGTTCTTCTATGATTTAGGTAATATAATTCACATCAAATGGCCATTCTTAATGAGTGCTCCCTCTTTCTCTTTGTGCGTAAGTTTGCGAGTAATGTTCGGTGCATTTTTTCCCCCCTTACAAAGCTTATAAATGGACCCCTTATTGACAACAATTTTTTTTTTTAACATATATTTTAAATTTTTTTATTATTGACACAAATGTTATTATACACTGCCATGTCACTCCTATAATTATGAAATTTGTGTCACTCATTGTAAGTATATATTGATTTTTTTTAAAGTATACATGAGGAGAGAGAAGAAGGTTTTAAAGAAACTGACAGTGATGTATATCCAAAATAACCTAACTCTTGAATACACAGTATAGATTTTAAACTTCTTTAACTCACACTCATTTTCTAATGAGAGTTGACCTACTGTTTTTTTTTTTTTTTTTTTAAGAATATTAAGTATTTTTAACACATATATACTTGAAAAGTTAAAAGTGAATAATTAGCAACACATGGATCAAAAAATTTGAGAATTTAGCATTTTGTTGTTCTTATGAACATAAATTGACAAATAAAATAAATTTCATAAAATTTTATTTTACCTCAAAATAGAAAAATTAGAAGATATAGCCTCTTTAGTGTTTTGATATATCTTATAACATGAAATATTACGCGTTACCTTGAGAGTGATGAAGTTAATATGCAAATATCTTGCTATCTTGAGAAGATATATATATATATATACACACACGTACTGTTTAAACATATTTTATCAATCAATATAACATGCATCAATCACTCTTACCATTATCTTACTAGCACTATTAAGAAAGATAAATCATAAAAGTTATAAAATAATGTTCTCCTTCATATCAAGGTAATAGTTATAGAAAGACTCCAAGTTTTTGCAAAGAATGAGAGTGAAAAATTCCAAAAATGAGTTCTTACTATTAGACACTAGACTAATGGTGCATCTCTCTACTAGATTGAGGAAGAATGTGTCTTTATTATGAAAAATGTGTCTTTATTAGTTATGGGGGTGGTCTATGAAGTATGCATCCATTGGAATTTGTTCATATCATAGCCAAAACAAAAGTTTTAGGTCATAGATCTCATTATGTTAGGCCAGGGTGGGTCGGTGGTTAGTCTTTTTGAAACTTGTTTTGCTTTTTCACCATTTAATATTAGTTCGATATTGCCATGTGATGTGTTAGATACTTAACGAGAATTAAAGCAGAAGAGCAAAACTTGATAACAGAGAGAACCGATGAGCCAAAAACCGCACTATCCTCAATATTACGGTTTTACCCCTGTGGAACTTTTGTCCACTTTGGGCATTATGAGGCTCGTATTAGGTCTTGAGCCCTTGACATATAAGAAGATAAAAACAGTTAATTACAGTAAGTGTGCTACATTAGCTAAAATCGTTTTGTGAGATAATTTGTAAAATTGTATTTTAAAAACATGATTTTTAAAATTGTGTATAAATACGTGATAAATTGTAAAATCGTATTTTGAAAACATAATTTTTAAAACTGTGTATAAATACGTGCAACAAATGACGTATAACAAACACTAGCCTAAGAAGATAGGGATAGGTGGTAACATAGTTTCTATGATCATCGAAAGACATATACCTCAACCTCATCAACTAAGCTCACTAGTGCTCATCTGATGATGTACCTCAGTTGTTGACCGACCAACATGTTGTGTATAACTTGTGCCATAATAAAACATACCTAGACTTCAAGCTATTTCTAATTATTTTTTCACATGAAGCGCAATGCTTAAAATTATTGTAGGAATGAAGAAAATAAGGCATGTTCTACAACCATGTCCACTACGATTCCACAAACGTTGTTATCAAACTCCTCATCCATTAGAATTTTGACCCTTTTCTATTTGCAATCCCACATTCCCTTTTATGTAACCAAAAAGCTTGTCCATGTTAACCCCACATCGTTGAAAGTATTCATACCCTCTTTATCTTTTTTCCTTAGGGAGTTACTTTCACTGTCCTTCTCATTCATACCAACCACCACGAATTACCTACGCTTATAAATGTCATAAGTCATAACTAACACAACATGGCCTTAGCTATTCTGTATATTCACTAATCATACAACATTTTTTCTTTGTGCAGTAAGAACTTGCAGTTACTATATCAGTAACGTAGCCATCTTTTGTATAAATCTATTTAAAACCTCTCATTGCCCCCGAAATAAACTAATATTCACAAAGCATCTACCTTTCAAAAAGAAAGAGCAGAAGAACTTTCGAGGGAAAGAGAGAGAGAGATAGAGAAGGGCAGACATATAGAGAGCATTAGGATATTGATTTGTTCTCATATTCTGGTTTTGCTTGAATATTGAAGAATGCAAAATTTTCACAATTGTGTACCTTTCTATGTCTCTGCATACTATCTTATTCTTCTACCATTAGTTGGCTGTTCATTCCACGAAGACATGAATCATTTCAGCAGTCACAAGAGCAATATTACAGATAACTTTCACAAGGTACACTAGTTTTTCTTCAAGTTTCCTTTCTTCGCTTCCTCTTCATCTTCTACAAAAGTGTTAAAGAAAGATTATATTATCCATGGCAAGCCAAGTCTCTCATTTTATTTATGTAGTAGTCTATTATCAGCTTTCTAGTATCTGGGAAATGTTGTGCTTAAGCTTAATTAACTGTTATTTAGTCACCTTTTGCAGCTAAGTCCTCAGACGACATCTGATATCACAATTCATGGGATTCTCCTATGGGCTTCACTGGGGTTCTTATTTCCTGTAGGGATACTTATTATCAGAATGTCTAGCAGAGAGGAACCTGGTTCTGCACGGTTCAAAGCTTTTTTCTATGTCCATGTTATTTTGCAGGTAAGCTCTTCATTCTTGTTCTGCATATTATTCCATGAATGTTCATGATCGATTTTTCTTTTTAATCAATAAAAGTAGTGTTTGTGACCCATTACATCAATGTATATCTTTTCTATTTTTTTAACGTACATGACTACAGATACCAATTCAGAGCTACACTATGTAATCATTGAAGCTTTGATCTTAGTTTACATCATTAGCACAAGTCACTTTAACTTTAATGATGTTGTCCACAATTCTTTTAAAAGCAAATCTTTTTTGTGGCACACGGTTTTGAAACAGTTAAGTCGAACTAATTTAACTATATTTGATTATGTAATTCTTGTCATTGATGTAATCATGTTTTATTCATATTCATGAGTTTGGGTATGCTAAACCTTAACAAGGTCCTGTATACTAAACCAATTTATATCCTTTCTCTATTATTGAGTTTGCAAAAAATCACCATTTCTATAAGAACTAAACAAACTACTACTGTCACTAAAAGGATACCTCTGTGTTAATTTTCCACTATTTCATAATCATTTACGAGTTTTTCCATGGGTCTAGGAATTATTAAGGCACTAGTTTTTGAAGATTCAAATGAATTAAAAGGAGAAAATTTTCAAGTTCTTCCACTAGTGATCATTATTCTGTTTTGGTTTTTAACCTTTGCCTCCTATGTGCTAAATTCTATCTCTTCATCTAACAGATACTCTCAGTGCTTCTTGCCACAGCCGGAGCTGTCATGTCAATAAAAAAATTCGAGAATTCATTTGATAACAGCCACCAAAGACTAGGTCTAGCACTTTATGTTGTCATATGGGTGCAAGTCTTTATTGGATTTTTCAGGCCTAAAAGGTATTCCATTTTTTTTTTTTTAATATAAAATTTTGGATTAATTGTAGAAAATTACCATAACTTTGGAGGTACTTGCACTTTGCACTCTAAGCTATGAACACTTGTAATCACCATCCCAGTTGCAACAAATTTTGCAAAGTACTCCTTATAACCTGATGGACTAGTAAGATTATCACGTGTAAATTATATGACCACAAAAATTTTGTCTTTAACTGATTGCAAAGGAAAAACAGGGAATTTAATATTTAATGGTCATGTGACTTGTACATAATCATTAATTTTAATAGTCAATCAAGTTACATGGTGCAATTTGTAAATTTTTATAGTTGTTACTTACAAGTTTTCATAGGTTGGAGTGCAAAGGGAAAGTACCCTCATACTGGTTTGGGGTCATTTTTTGATTTTTCCCATTAACCCTTTTTTCAATCACAGTAGAAACCGGTCTCTCACCAAGTTATAGTTGATTCTCAAATATGATGCCAAATTGTAACTACAAAGTCTAAATTATTGCAAGTTCTTGTTTATTTATGCATATCTAAATTTCCCTCCTTTTGCAGGGGAAAGAAGGAAAGGGGTGTGTGGTATATGTTGCATTGGATACTAGGGACAATAATTTCTCTGGTGGGGATCATCAACGTTTACACAGGCTTAAATGCATACAATAGGAAAACATCAAGGAGCACAACCCTTTGGACTATACTTTTCACAGCTGAGGTCTCTTTCATTGCTTTCTTTTACCTCTTTCAAGACAAATGGGAGTATATGCAAAAGCAAGGTGTGACTTTAGGCGATTTGCCGATCACACTTTCTAATCAAGAAATTCCTGAAAGGTTCAACCAAAAGGAGATGTTGCCTGAACGATGTGGCAAGCGCAATGCACTTATGAATTTGTTTGACTAACAAGGGATTCTTTATACTATCTTTTTTTTTGCTATAATTTTTCTTTTGGGTTGATCATTTGGCTTTGTTTTTGACGCATGCACTGCATACATGTGGAATGTAACTTTACAAAAGATTACACTAATGGAGTGCATGCATCAAAAAGTGGAGTACGGATTGTGCATCCAATTATGTCCAAGGATTTTCGTTTTTATGTGCAAGTACATAAATATGTATATTGTAGCTATATGATTGATATTATGGGATTAGTAAATTGAGTTTTTTTTTTTTTTTTTTGATAATTTAATAATTACGACAGAGAGGAGATTTAAATTAATTTTGAATGTCTCCATTGAAAATATCAGAAGATACCAATCTGTTGAGTGACAAGATTCTTACAAAATTAGACATTTATTGATATGAAATTGTTAGGAGATTATGTAATGCTTTGTTTGAGAATATTTTTGTGTAATACTATTTTGAAGCGTGTTATGAGAGAATATTAGAATGCAGTACTTCAATTTAATAGCATAATGCACCATATACGAATAAACATGTACCACTTCTAAACCATTGATGCACCAGTCTCCTTTATTAATTATTGACAAGGAAAATTGTTTAGGAATTTTTAGCGTTAATAAAACTCGTCATCATTTTGAGAAAGGGACATGTGTTCTTGTTGTATTAAAACTTAATTTGTAAAATCAAATAAGAGGCAAGAGCTAGCTCCATGATCACAAACAGTTATTTTTTATCAGAAAAGATTTGGTTGCATACTTTCTGATTAGACACTTTGATGTTGCATGTTTTGATAGGTTCCAGCCGGTAAAATGTCATGGAGTTCTGATTGGACTATTTAGAATAATTTGACTGGCTTACCAAAAGAAAAATTGAAAAAAAAATAAAATTAAAATCAAAGCATAGAACCACATTAATTAGGGTTGGCAAATGATTCGAGCTAGGTAGAAACAATGTTACGACCGCATCAAGTGAATTTAGAAGAAGCTACACTTTTATTTATTAGCAAAGTCAAAACTGGCCATTCCTTGTAAATACTTTTGATTAGTAGTAGAGCTACTGGAGATGCATATATATGATAAAGCTTTCAATTACTAGTAATCATGAGAACTTTATATCATTATCATTAATTTGATATACTAGGCTCATAACATAGAAATGTAAGAATTGGTTCTCTTTCATTAAAAAGAAGAAGAAAGAAAGTAAGAATTGGTTCTCATACCTACATCTAAGGGAAAATAAGTGGGAAAAGAGCCTAATCTCCGTAATGGTATAAAATTTATTTAAAAAGTAAGCTAAATGAATTTAGTGGGTTTGGAAATACAATTTTATCCTCCATCCACCCAAAATGAGAGAGAGAGAGAGAGAGAGAGAGAGAGAGAGAGAGAGTCCAAAGCACTAAAATTTGCAAAAAAAGCCTCCAAACAAATTTAACCTTGAAAGACACATGAAACCTCCTTTAACATAAACAAATATCAATTAACCATAAAGTGGGTTAAGCACAACTCCAACGAAGAACATGACCCTAGATATCTCTTCTCTGATCACGAATATGAACGGATGATCTGCCAAAAAACTGGGAAGTGGAGGAGGTTCATATCGTGAACAAGTTGCAGGAAGATCAAAAATAGTAAAAGATGCTGCCTTAGTACCTTCCTCATTAACTTAATTAGATAGTCCTTATACAAAATTTAAATAAACATCAGGGTTTAGACAGTCATTTAATTATATATACAAAATATCATTAGAATGGAGAACTAATTTTGCTATAGATTCTATTTCTTCTTCAACTATTATTAGTAAATGGCCTTTTTTTTTCCAGCTACTTAAATGTAAGGCAATTAACAGTATCATAAAATTACAAAACATGTAATAGAGGTATTTCCAACAATATCCTAAACTAAAGAAAAGCTAACAGTTCTTGTTTGACATAAAAAAAATCCCTAAAAAGTGTTAAAAGTCAATTAAAGAAAATCTATACAAGATATATTTCCATTCATCTCTCTCTCAAGAAAAAAAGAAAAGAAAAAAGGAAGCCCTTTTCATTTCACAAATCATCAAACAACTCTCTTTCTCTGTGAAGAGAACCTTTTCTCTCTAAAAGAAAGTCTCCCTCTCTTTACCACCTATTTCCATTATCATTGCTTACCACGACAAAACAAATAACAACACATGTTATTCTTGGTCTTCCTCCCATAAAAAAAGAAAAAGAACAACAAGAACAATCATATTCATAACACCCTTTCTTCTCAAAAAAAAAAAAAAAAAAATTATAACACCCTTAATGAAGAGTTTTTCTTCTTATAATAAAATTAGGTTACCCTTAAAAAGAAAAGAAAGAAAGGAAATCGATAGTTGAAGTGGCCAAAGTTATTAGACCACCACAATTAGCGATAACGCCATGGTTAAGACCTAACCCTACTCTTCCTCTTCTACTCTAAATTTACAAAACATTCATACTACAAATCTTTCAAACAGTATCCTAAACTAAGAAAAGCTATGGGTTTTTGATTTCTAGGAAAACTCAGAAAGTCTTAAAGATTCAGGACTTGTTTGGTACATGTGTTTAAACAACAATTTTCATTTTTTTTAGAAATACGTGTGGGTGAAAAAATATGTAAAAATACGGGTAATATTGTTTTAAAACTGAACATGTACCAAACAGGTTCTCAATTCATAGAAAACTCTACAATCAATATAATAAAAGTCTCAAAATCTTTTACCACAAAAAAAAAGTCTCAAACTCTTCAAACGGTATAATAAAGGTCTTTCAAACAGTACCCTTATCTAAGAAAAACTAAAGGTTCTATTGTTTGACAAAGAAAACCTGCAGTCTTAAAAGTAAATTCAAATAAGAACTCCATAAATAGTATTGAAAGCTCGAAAATGTGTCGAAAACACAAAAGCTGTTTAGACCCCGAAATTAAAGTTACGGCTTGGTTGATTTTACACTAACTTAATACTAAGTGCGAAATAGTGTAAACACACATGTATAAGCAAGAGAAATACTCTAATCCATATTTAAAGTAACACAACAGTAAAAATGAAATGAACAAGAATAGGGAAGAGAAATGCAAACACAGATAACACCGAGACATGTTATCGAAGAGGAAACTGAAGAACTCGGCGAAAAACCTCTCCGCCGCCCTCCAAATGGAAATCGATCCACTAGACAATTAGTTGGGATACATGGGTTAGCAAGAGACCCTCCAAGCCTAATCTACCTGATGTGCCTAAACTCTTCAAGCTCCTACTTCAACAAGACTTCTCGAAACCGTGTCTTGTCTAACTCTCTGGATCCCGCAATACGCCCGATTGCATCCACCAAGCCTTACTGGCTTCTTTTGGCAAATCTCCAAAACTTCCTAAACTCTAAAACACTCTCTACACTCTGAATAGATGTTGGTTGTGTTTGGGTACAAATCTCCTTTCAAGGTATGACAATGGGAGAGGAATGAAGAAGATGTTACAATGATTTCTCATTAAGGATGAGTAGCTCTCTCTCTAAAAGATAGGTGTGTGTGTTGTAGAAAACCTATCTAGGTTTTTTCTCTCTAAATAACCTCACATACATTTGTGGGTAATAAGGGTAAATATATTATGGGTGAAGAGTAAGAAAATCACTCTTTAAAATCCTCCAGGTAGAATGTTTCGCGACTATTTCGCGAGAAGGCCTTACCTGCGAGACACTCACGAAAAACGACAGCCTGTCACGACTCTTTAACTTCCAATCACATGCTTCTCACATAGCTCTTTCGCGGGTTAGCTTCCAGTGAGACACTCGCGAGATTCACTGATTTTTCATTTAAGCTTGAGTCTTCACTAACTTGATACTAAACCCAATACAATAAAATCCCATAAAATACAAGAAACAAAATTAAAACAATTACAACACTTTTTGTCATTGAATAAAGCCAACATAAAACATAGTTGTAAATCACAACTTTATAATCTCCTCGTTTGGCTATTCCGTGACAAAACACCCTATAACAAACTCTAGACTTAAACGTGAGTTTGGGAACAATTGCAAAACTTACTTACACCTAAATTTAGAAGCTGTGATGCACTTGGAACAAGATACCTGTAATCTAAAACACTTGCACAAAACACATTAGACCCTCAAGGTAAATTAAGTGATAAAAAGACAAGTATAATGTAACAAGTAAAATGCGATCAAGTAAACTTGTTGTAAAACATATGAGCAACATGATCAAGCACAAAACAGTCATATGGAAATGACTACAATGATCATATAGCAAAGCAAATGATCATCCGAACACGTAACCAATAAAGCACAATAGCATAAGCATAAATGCATGTCCAAGACATAAGCGCGATGCAATGAGAGCAATAAAGCATATCAAAGCACCATAAAGCAACGAGAAAACAAGCATAAAGTAAATCAAGGTTTTCTAAAAAAAAAATGTCTTTTCCCACTTAGTATATGCATCTCCCCTATGACTTTCTCCCCCTATGAATATGCACAAGGTAGAATTTCTTCCCTTAAGAGTGTGCATATGAGTCATATAAAAATGACGATACTCTCCTCCTTTTTGTCATGAATAGAAAAATGAATCAAGAGGAATGGGGGAAAGAAAAAAATATATGAACAAGATGATGTATGAGGGATGCAAGATGAATGAGAAAATGAAGCTCAAATGCAAAATAAAACATCTAAAAAATGCTACAAAGCATAAAGAACATGACATGCTAAGGATGATGAAACATGATATAAACCTAGGCATGACAAAGACACAAATACATGTTATATGTGCTAAAAGGTCTAAAAAGACTTAACTAGCATGAGTGAATGCAAAAACATGTCAAGCGTGTGTGCAGCAAGGTGCACCTAGTGTGCATTAAGGTGCACCTAGTGTGCATCTAGTGTGCATATGAGATGCATGACCAATGTATGAATAAGCACTCATAGGGAAAGGTGTATAAAACACACAACCAATGATTAAAATATGATAAACATGAATAATTATGGTGATCCCCAAAGTTTGGTACTCATCGAAGTCCAAAACAATGAGAAAATGCCATTTGGGCATTTTATCAAACACTTAGAGTGTACACACTACACACGTATGATAAACAATGCAAGAATATATGAAAATCTTGCCTAAATACATGTTATTTTTGTCATAAAGGGCCAACAACCAAAGCAAATCATCATTTAAAAACAAAGCCCAAACAAAAAAATTGACAAAAATTAAGTTTTCCAACCCCCATTTAAGAAAATCTCAATTATGAACATAAAACCCCCAAAAACATAATCTAAGGATCAAAATTCATGAAAAGAGTTAAAGATTACCTTAAAGATGTTAATGGAATGAAAAACACTTGAATTTAGTGGGGTTTTGATGTTGAAGCATTAAAACAGGGGTTTGGGAGAAGATGGGAGAAGTTTAAAACAAAAGACTCACGAAATGCCTTTTAAAAAGTTGATCTGGGAATTTTCGTTGTTATCTCGCTAGTTATAATCCCGCAAAATTTTTTCAGGTATCTCATTGGTATCTCGCAGGTAAGCCTTACTCGCGAAACAGCCGCGAAACAGTCGTAAAACTCTCTGTCCAAAGCTGAAAAACTTGAGAATTGGACCATTTAACTCCCAGTTGAGCATACATGTGAAATGGGTCACGAAAATACCCAGAAAACATGGTTTTCACACAAAAACAACTTAAAAAACTTTGAAAAACATGGGTGATACAAATCACTTCCAGAAGCAAACAAAAAGAATAAAAATCTTTTTGGTTTGATCCACATATGGTGGAGCACACACACATCACATTTGAACATGTACAAATACACAAATGAAATAGGCATTCATTGAACATTAAACTTGTATATTGTGTGTGTGAATCAAGTATGGAATAGTCCTTAGAATAGAGTGAAACTTCAATGATCAATTCAATCAAGTCATACACAACTGATACTAAGTCTAGTGGTCTATCTCAATTAAATAAATGAACATATATGACCTCCCACAAAATGATTACAAATCTTAGAAACTTTTCATTTGGCTTTTATATAAATCACAAAATTTGATCATTTTTGAACAATACATCTCATTTTTGAGATCGGTGTTTGAAATTTTTGATATTTCAATATTGAGAATGAGCTTTTGGCTTTTTTGAGCACCATACATTTTAAAACAAAAGTCGCTTTTCCTTTTTCCTAGTCAAATACTATTATGTGCGATAGGCTTTTGTAGCTCAAAATCTCTTTTCATTTGGAGATTTACATTTGGTGAGCTCTTTCTTAAAAAAAAAATAAAGTGGGAAGAGATATAAACATAAGTCTATGCAAGTATCAAGACCATCAAGACTATTCACCAATCATTTATGACAAGCTTGAAGATCTATTTACAATAATCACACATAGTTTACAAAATTCTTCCACACAGATAAACGTGCATATAAAAACAAGCTAAGCTCGTAAATGCACTATGCCATTAGTACGAAGATACTAGGCCAAACTCATATGTGATATGTGTTCAAATATATACGATCAAACTTTTTGAATTTTTCACTTTTTATGTGGTTTTAGATTTTTACACACACAAAACAAAGACATAAAAGTAAGATAAAAAACAAAAACAAAACAATGCATATAAAGAGATACATGATACACAAATGCATGACAATAAAACATCTAATGCATGAAGGGTACTACAATGATTGAAAGAATTAAATCAAGGACCAAAAGAGAAAAAGCTCAACCATAGAAACCTTTCCTCATTCAAATGGAATGATTGTTTGGAATAAGTGTCTCATGAGAAGTGAGACGAGGTTGGAAGAATGAGAACCGGAGATGCATATAGTCAAGGAGTTAAGAGCATTAAACACTTCTTTAACAACATGCTATTTTCACTCAAATCCGATTTACTCTTTTTAGCACAACTTCCAAGAAACTCAAGTTTCTCTTTTATTTTGATTCTTTTAAAAGCTTGAAACTTAGAGTAATGAGGTCTAAGATGACCAAATGCACTACAATGGTGACAAACAATGTGTTTAGGTCCATTAGACTTTTTGGGAATGGATCTAGCAACTTGGTTTTGTTGTCTCTTTAACTTATGACATTGAGGTCTTATATGACCAATCACACCACAATGGTGGCAAGTAGGAACAAACTTAGATCCACTCAATTCCCTAGGATGGGACCTAAACATAGGCTTTGACTTAACAGCCTTTCTCTTCACTTTTTGATTTCTTTTATGTGGAGGAATGTACACCAATTTGTCTTTTGAGGCAGAAAACATAATAGGCACAAAATCGGGTGATACAACATGATTGCAATATATATTTTCTTCCTTTTTAGCAATAGGTTCAACAATCAAACACTTGACATGTATCTTAAGAGATTCATTTTCACATTTTAGCTTATCAACAAGTTTGTTAGACAAAACATGTTTAGCATCCAAGTCCATATTTAAACATTCAAACTCTTTCATCTTTTCAAGAGAATTTTCAGCAAACTTCTTATATTTTTCAACCAATTTATTGGACTTATTGGGCTTAGCAATTAAATCATCATTTTCACAAATGAACTTGCTCAAATTCTTTTGAAAGTTCTTAGCTTCTTTCTTCAAGAGTTTGTCAACAATACCCATAGATTCAAGTAACATGTCATCACAATTATGAGGGTTATCACTCATAGAGGCATTTTCACAAATACATGGCATGTTACATTCATCACCAACCAAATCATACAAAGAGACTTGCAAAGCACAATCCATGGCAAATAAATAGAAAGGGGTCAAGGATCACACTTAGGTATTTAAACCATAATAAGTGTACCCGCTCTGATATCAATTGAAAGCTCGAAAATGTGTCGAAAATACAAGAGCTATTTAGACCCCCAAATCAAAGTTACGGCTTGGTTGATTTTACACTAACTTAATACTAAGTGCAGAATAGTGTAAACACAAGTGTATAAGCAAGAGAACTACTCTAATCCATATTTAAAGTAACACAGCAGTAAAAATAAAATGAAAAAGAGTAGGGAAGAGAAATGCAAACACAGATAACACTGAGACGTGTTATCGAAGAGAAAACCGAAGAACTCGGCGAAAAACCTTTCCACCGCCCTCCAAGCGGAAATCGATCCACTAGAAAATTAGTTGGGATATATGGGTTAGCAAGAGACCTTCAAGCCTAATCTACCCGATGTGCCTAAGTCCTCCAAGCTTGTACTCTAACAAGGTTTCTCGGAACCGTGTCTTGTCTAGCTCTCCGGATTTCGCAATACACCCGATTGCATCCACTAAGCCTTACCGGCTTCTTTTGGCAAATCTTCAAAGGTTCTCAAGCTCCAAAACACTCTCTACACTTTGAATAGGTGTGGGTTGTGTTTGGGTACAAATCTCCTTTCAAGGTATGATAATGGGAGAGGGATGGAGAAGAGGTTACAATGATTTCTCACTAAGGATGAGTAGCTCTCTCTCTAAAAGATAGGTGTGTGTGTGTTGTAGAAAACCTATCTAGGGTTTTTCTCTTTGAATAACCTCACATACATTTGTGGGTAATGAGGGTATATATAGTATGGGTGAAGGGTAAGAAAGTCACTTTTTAAAATCCTCCAAGCAGAATGTTTCGCGACTATCTCGCGGGAAGGCCTTACCCGCGAGACACTCGCAAAAATGACAGCCTGGCATGACTCTTCAGCTTCCAGTCACGTGCTTTTCACATGACTCTTTTGCGGGTTAGCTTCCAGCGAGACACTCGCGAGATCCATTGATTCTTCATTTAAGCTTGAGTCTTTACCAACTTGATACTAAACCTAATACAATAAAATCCCACAAAATACAAGGAACAAAATTAAAGCAATTACAATACTTTTTGTCATGGAATAAAGTCAGCATAAAACATAGTTGTAAATCACAACTTTATAATTGCCCCCTTTGGCTATTCCGTGACAAAACACCCAATAACAGACTCTAGACTTAAACATGAGTTTGGGAATAATTGCAAAACTTACTCACACCTAAATCTAGAAGCTGTGATGCACTTGGAATAAGGTACCTGTAACTTGAAACACTTGCACAAAATTAGTGCAGTGGGCAATTTTGTCATTTACCCATAAAACTCCTCCCACACTATTTTCTCTCAATTTTAGAGAGACAAGTTTTAGATGGGCCCGGGTGGAAAATGCCTGGGCCCCACCAAAAATTTTCCTCTCCCTCTCTCCTTACCAAACAACACCCTTTCTCATTTTCTCTCCAAATTTTTCCATCCTCCCTAAAATCCACCCATCCAAACATAGTGTTACTATCTCCGCCTACAAAAATATTTCAAAGTAAAAAATTATTAATAATCCTTTGTTAAAGAGATATGGTGGCAAACAACAGTTTATATTTGATAGCATCTTTTCGCAGTGATCTTATAGGGAAACTATTGTGCCTTAAAGCACTTAAAAAGGATATTAATGAGAGCCATTTTGATAACACACCGTAGGTGAACCTTAGTTCTTGTGCATTAAAACAAGAGGCCATTTGTGCATTTAGAAGAAGCCACTCTTTTGACACTTGCAAAAAAGAGTTTTAATATGTGCCAAAAACTACAATCACGAAAACCTAGAAAGTCTCTTTTGACACTCGCAAAAAAGAGTTTTAGGGGGTGTTTGGTAAGTAATTTTAAACAACAATTTTCAGTTTTCAAACAATATTTCACGCATTTCAATGCACTTTTTCACCCACATGTATTTTCACAAAAATTTTTAAACAACAATTTTCAGTTTTTAAACACATGTACCAAATGGGCTCTTAATATGTGCAAAAACTACAATCACGAAAACCTAGAAAGTCTTAAAGATTCAATTCAAGAAAAACTCTAAAATCAGCATGATAAAAGTCTCAAAATCTTTTACCAAAAAAAAAAAGTCTCCAACTCTGCAAATTTATACACACATATATATTATATAAAATCAAAACCTCTGCAACTCTCATAATTTTCCACGTCAGCTTTATATTGCCTCTGCAGCTCTCACAATTTTCTACGTCAGCATAATATTTAAATTAAATTATCATTTTATTTAAATAAAACCATTTTTTTATAGTCTAAACTTAACCAGAAGTAAAACTCTATTTCTCTAATAAGTCCAACTTAAACTCAAACTCATTATTACTTTTAAAGAAAATTATTTTTGTTTAATCCAAATTTAACAAGAAGTGAAACTCTATCTCTCTAATAAGTCCAACTAAACTCAAACTCAAACGTTGACAATTTATCTCTAAATTTGCGAGGTTAATCATGAACACTATAAAAGCAATGCAAACCCCAATATGTTTTTTTTTTTTTAAGCCGAGTAGAGGTATGAGCTATTCTTATATTATTTTCTTCTCCTCTACTTTGTTAATATATATATATATATATATATTTTATGGTTTTTCATGTATTTTTTTAAAATTTGTTAATCAGGTATGAACTTCTTCACTGTTTGTAGAGTTTGAGACTTTGTATCATACAATTTGTGGAGTTCTTTGAATTTATTTTTAAGACTTTGTAGGTTTTTCTTTGTCAAACAATAGCTAGAACCCTCAACCCTCACTTTTTCTTAGATTAGGATACTGTTTGAAAGACCTTTATTATACGATTTGTAGTTTTTATTATACTGTTAACTAGTCGCTAACCCATGCTATGCACAGGAATCAATCTATTTGTGAGTTAGACTAAACTAATTTTATAAAATCTTAAATTGATTAAGAAATTATATTATTGCATGATTTACTCTTGCATGACTTCAATTTGTGTTACAATTTAATGAAGAAGTCATTGCTTGAACGTACAATGGCTTAGAAAAAATTTATCAGACAATTTCAAATATTGCAAAAAATAACTCAAAAATTCAGATATTAAAACTTCTGAAAGACCAAAAAATATTAAAGAATCAGATGATTCACGGCTTGGAAATTATTGAAACAAAACAATATATATATATATATATAACTAAACAATAGAGTAATATAAAAAAAGATGAGTTGCATTCAAAAGAATAATTTCAATTATTGCAAGTTTTTTTATCTTGTAGAAAATGGCTAAAGAGAGTTTGGTGGTTCATGTACAAAAATTACTTTTTAAAAAAATACATGAAAAACCATAAAATATATATATATATATATATTAACAAAGTAGAGGAGAAGAAAATAATATAAGAATAGCTCATACCTCTACTCGGCTTAAAAAAAAAAAAACATATTGGGGTTTGCATTGCTTTTATAGTGTTCATGATTAACCTCGCAAATTTAGAGATAAATTGTCAACGTTTGAGTTTGAGTTTAGTTGGACTTATTAGAGAGATAGAGTTTCACTTCTTGTTAAATTTGGATTAAACAAAAATAATTTTCTTTAAAAGTAATAATGAGTTTGAGTTTAAGTTGGACTTATTAGAGAAATAGAGTTTTACTTCTGGTTAAGTTTAGACTATAAAAAAATGGTTTTATTTAAATAAAATGATAATTTAATTTAAATATTATGCTGACGTAGAAAATTGTGAGAGCTGCAGAGGCAATATAAAGCTGACGTGGAAAATTATGAGAGTTGCAGAGGTTTTGATTTTATATAATATATATGTGTGTATAAATTTGCAGAGTTGGAGACTTTTTTTTTTTGGTAAAAGATTTTGAGACTTTTATCATGCTGATTTTAGAGTTTTTCTTGAATTGAATCTTTAAGACTTTCTAGGTTTTCGTGATTGTAGTTTTTGCACATATTAAGAGCCCATTTGGTACATGTGTTTAAAAACTGAAAATTGTTGTTTAAAAATTTTTGTGAAAATACATGTGGGTGAAAAAGTGCATTGAAATGCGTGAAATATTGTTTGAAAACTGAAAATTGTTGTTTAAAATTACTTACCAAACACCCCCTAAAACTCTTTTTTGCGAGTGTCAAAAGAGACTTTCTAGGTTTTCGTGATTGTAGTTTTTGGCACATATTAAAACTCTTTTTTGCAAGTGTCAAAAGAGTGGCTTCTTCTAAATGCACAAATGGCCTCTTGTTTTAATGCACAAGAACTAAGGTTCACCTACGGTGTGTTATCAAAATGGCTCTCATTAATATCCTTTTTAAGTGCTTTAAGGCACAATAGTTTCCCTATAAGATCACTGCGAAAAGATGCTATCAAATATAAACTGTTGTTTGCCACCATATCTCTTTAACAAAGGATTATTAATAATTTTTTACTTTGAAATATTTTTGTAGGCGGAGATAGTAACACTATGTTTGGATGGGTGGATTTTAGGGAGGATGGAAAAATTTGGAGAGAAAATGAGAAAGGGTGTTGTTTGGTAAGGAGAGAGGGAGAGGAAAATTTTTGGTGGGGCCCAGGCATTTTCCACCCGGGCCCATCTAAAACTTGTCTCTCTAAAATTGAGAGAAAATAGTGTGGGAGGAGTTTTATGGGTAAATGACAAAATTGCCCACTGCACTAATTTTGTGCAAGTGTTTCAAGTTACAGGTACCTTATTCCAAGTGCATCACAGCTTCTAGATTTAGGTGTGAGTAAGTTTTGCAATTATTCCCAAACTCATGTTTAAGTCTAGAGTCTGTTATTGGGTGTTTTGTCACGGAATAGCCAAAGGGGGCAATTATAAAGTTGTGATTTACAACTATGTTTTATGCTGACTTTATTCCATGACAAAAAGTATTGTAATTGCTTTAATTTTGTTCCTTGTATTTTGTGGGATTTTATTGTATTAGGTTTAGTATCAAGTTGGTAAAGACTCAAGCTTAAATGAAGAATCAATGGATCTCGCGAGTGTCTCGCTGGAAGCTAACCCGCAAAAGAGTCATGTGAAAAGCACGTGACTGGAAGCTGAAGAGTCATGCCAGGCTGTCATTTTTGCGAGTGTCTCGCGGGTAAGGCCTTCCCGCGAGATAGTCGCGAAACATTCTGCTTGGAGGATTTTAAAAAGTGACTTTCTTACCCTTCACCCATACTATATATACCCTCATTACCCACAAATGTATGTGAGGTTATTCAAAGAGAAAAACCCTAGATAGGTTTTCTACAACACACACACACCTATCTTTTAGAGAGAGAGCTACTCATCCTTAGTGAGAAATCATTGTAACCTCTTCTCCATCCCTCTCCCATTATCATACCTTGAAAGGAGATTTGTACCCAAACACAACCCACACCTATTCAAAGTGTAGAGAGTGTTTTGGAGCTTGAGAACCTTTGAAGATTTGCCAAAAGAAGCCGGTAAGGCTTAGTGGATGCAATCGGGTGTATTGCGAAATCCGGAGAGCTAGACAAGACACGGTTCCGAGAAACCTTGTTAGAGTACAAGCTTGGAGGACTTAGGCACATCGGGTAGATTAGGCTTGAAGGTCTCTTGCTAACCCATATATCCCAACTAATTTTCTAGTGGATCGATTTCCGCTTGGAGGGCGGTGGAAAGGTTTTTCGCCGAGTTCTTCGGTTTTCTCTTCGATAACACGTCTCAGTGTTATCTGTGTTTGCATTTCTCTTCCCTACTCTTTTTCATTTTATTTTTACTGCTGTGTTACTTTAAATATGGATTAGAGTAGTTCTCTTGCTTATACACTTGTGTTTACACTATTCTGCACTTAGTATTAAGTTAGTGTAAAATCAACCAAGCCGTAACTTTGATTTGGGGGTCTAAATAGCTCTTGTATTTTCGACACATTTTCGAGCTTTCAATTGATATCAGAGCGGGTACACTTATTATGGTTTAAATACCTAAGTGTGATCCTTGACCCCTTTCTATTTATTTGCCATGGATTGTGCTTTGCAAGTCTCTTTGTATGATTTGGTTGGTGATGAATGTAACATGCCATGTATTTGTGAAAATGCCTCTATGAGTGATAACCCTCATAATTGTGATGACATGTTACTTGAATCTATGGGTATTGTTGACAAACTCTTGAAGAAAGAAGCTAAGAACTTTCAAAAGAATTTGAGCAAGTTCATTTGTGAAAATGATGATTTAATTGCTAAGCCCAATAAGTCCAATAAATTGGTTGAAAAATATAAGAAGTTTGCTGAAAATTCTCTTGAAAAGATGAAAGAGTTTGAATGTTTAAATATGGACTTGGATGCTAAACATGTTTTGTCTAACAAACTTGTTGATAAGCTAAAATGTGAAAATGAATCTCTTAAGATACATGTCAAGTGTTTGATTGTTGAACCTATTGCTAAAAAGGAAGAAAATATATATTGCAATCATGTTGTATCACCCGATTTTGTGCCTATTATGTTTTCTCCCTCAAAAGACAAATTGGTGTACATTCCTCCACATAAAAGAAATCAAAAAGTGAAGAGAAAGGCTGTTAAGTCAAAGCCTATGTTTAGGTCCCATCCTAGGGAATTGAGTGGATCTAAGTTTGTTCCTACTTGCCACCATTGTGGTGTGATTGGTCATATAAGACCTCAATGTCATAAGTTAAAGAGACAACAAAACCAAGTTGCTAGATCCATTCCCAAAAAGTCTAATGGACCTAAACACATTGTTTGTCACCATTATAGTGCATTTGGTCATCTTAGACCTCATTACTCTAAGTTTCAAGCTTTTAAAAGAATCAAAATAAAAGAGAAACTTGAGTTTCTTGGAAGTTGTGCTAAAAAGAGTAAATCGGATTTGAGTGAAAATAGCATGTTGTTAAAGAAGTGTTTAATGCTCTTAACTCCTTGACTATATGCATCTCCGGTTCTCATTCTTCCAACCTCGTCTCACTTCTCATGAGACACTTATTCCAAACAATCATTCCATTTGAATGAGGAAAGGTTTCTATGGTTGAGCTTTTTCTCTTTTGGTCCTTGATTTAATTCTTTCAATCATTGTAGTACCCTTCATGCATTAGATGTTTTATTGTCATGCATTTGTGTATCATGTATCTCTTTATATGCATTGTTTTGTTTTTGTTTTTTATCTTACTTTTATGTCTTTGTTTTGTGTGTGTAAAAATCTAAAACCACATAAAAAGTGAAAAATTCAAAAAGTTTGATCGTATATATTTGAACACATATCACATATGAGTTTGGCCTAGTATCTTCGTACTAATGGCATAGTGCATTTACGAGCTTAGCTTGTTTTTATATGCACGTTTATCTGTGTGGAAGAATTTTGTAAACTATGTGTGATTATTGTAAATAGATCTTCAAGCTTGTCATAAATGATTGGTGAATAGTCTTGATGGTCTTGATACTTGCATAGACTTATGTTTATATCTCTTCCCACTTTATTTTTTTTTTAAGAAAGAGCTCACCAAATGTAAATCTCCAAATGAAAAGAGATTTTGAGCTACAAAAGCCTATCGCACATAATAGTATTTGACTAGGAAAAAGGAAAAGCGACTTTTGTTTTAAAATGTATGGTGCTCAAAAAAGCCAAAAGCTCATTCTCAATATTGAAATATCAAAAATTTCAAACACCGATCTCAAAAATGAGATGTATTGTTCAAAAATGATCAAATTTTGTGATTTATATAAAAGCCAAATGAAAAGTTTCTAAGATTTGTAATCATTTTGTGGGAGGTCATATATGTTCATTTATTTAATTGAGATAGACCACTAGACTTAGTATCAGTTGTGTATGACTTGATTGAATTGATCATTGAAGTTTCACTCTATTCTAAGGACTATTCCATACTTGATTCACACACACAATATACAAGTTTAATGTTCAATGAATGCCTATTTCATTTGTGTATTTGTACATGTTCAAATGTGATGTGTGTGTGCTCCACCATATGTGGATCAAACCAAAAAGATTTTTATTCTTTTTGTTTGCTTCTGGAAGTGATTTGTATCACCCATGTTTTTCAAAGTTTTTTAAGTTGTTTTTGTGTGAAAACCATGTTTTCTGGGTATTTTCGTGACCCATTTCACATGTATGCTCAACTGGGAGTTAAATGGTCCAATTCTCAAGTTTTTCAGCTTTGGACAGAGAGTTTTACGACTGTTTCGCGGCTGTTTCGCGAGTAAGGCTTACCTGCGAGATACCAATGAGATACCTGAAAAAATTTTGCGGGATTATAACTAGCGAGATAACAACGAAAATTCCCAGATCAACTTTTTAAAAGGCATTTCGTGAGTCTTTTGTTTTAAACTTCTCCCATCTTCTCCCAAACCCCTGTTTTAATGCTTCAACATCAAAACCCCACTAAATTCAAGTGTTTTTCATTCCATTAACATCTTTAAGGTAATCTTTAACTCTTTTCATGAATTTTGATCCTTAGATTATGTTTTTGGGGGTTTTATGTTCATAATTGAGATTTTCTTAAATGGGGGTTGGAAAACTTAATTTTTGTCAATTTTTTTGTTTGGGCTTTGTTTTTAAATGATGATTTGCTTTGGTTGTTGGCCCTTTATGACAAAAATAACATGTATTTAGGCAAGATTTTCATATATTCTTGCATTGTTTATCATACGTGTGTAGTGTGTACACTCTAAGTGTTTGATAAAATGCCCAAATGGCATTTTCTCATTGTTTTGGACTTCGATGAGTACCAAACTTTGGGGATCACCATAATTATTCATGTTTATCATATTTTAATCATTGGTTGTGTGTTTTATACACCTTTCCCTATGAGTGCTTATTCATACATTGGTCATGCATCTCATATGCACACTAGATGCACACTAGGTGCACCTTAATGCACACTAGGTGCACCTTGCTGCACACACGCTTGACATGTTTTTGCATTCACTCATGCTAGTTAAGTCTTTTTAGACCTTTTAGCACATATAACATGTATTTGTGTCTTTGTCATGCCTAGGTTTATATCATGTTTCATCATCCTTAGCATGTCATGTTCTTTATGCTTTGTAGCATTTTTTAGATGTTTTATTTTGCATTTGAGCTTCATTTTCTCATTCATCTTGCATCCCTCATACATCATCTTGTTCATATATTTTTTTCTTTCCCCCATTCCTCTTGATTCATTTTTCTATTCATGACAAAAAGGAGGAGAGTATCGTCATTTTTATATGACTCATATGCACACTCTTAAGGGAAGAAATTCTACCTTGTGCATATTCATAGGGGGAGAAAGTCATAGGGGAGATGCATATACTAAGTGGGAAAAGACATTTTTTTTTTAGAAAACCTTGATTTACTTTATGCTTGTTTTCTCGTTGCTTTATGGTGCTTTGATATGCTTTATTGCTCTCATTGCATCGCGCTTATGTCTTGGACATGCATTTATGCTTATGCTATTGTGCTTTATTGGTTACGTGTTCGGATGATCATTTGCTTTGCTATATGATCATTGTAGTCATTTCCATATGACTGTTTTGTGCTTGATCATGTTGCTCATATGTTTTACAACAAGTTTACTTGATCGCATTTTACTTGTTACATTATACTTGTCTTTTTATCACTTAATTTACCTTGAGGGTCTAATGCGTTTTGTGCAAGTGTTTTAGATTACAGGTATCTTGTTCCAAGTGCATCACAGCTTCTAAATTTAGGTGTAAGTAAGTTTTGCAATTGTTCCCAAACTCACGTTTAAGTCTAGAGTTTGTTATAGGGTGTTTTGTCACGGAATAGCCAAACGAGGAGATTATAAAGTTGTGATTTACAACTATGTTTTATGTTGGCTTTATTCAATGACAAAAAGTGTTGTAATTGTTTTAATTTTGTTTCTTGTATTTTATGGGATTTTATTGTATTGGGTTTAGTATCAAGTTAGTGAAGACTCAAGCTTAAATGAAAAATCAGTGAATCTCGCGAGTGTCTCACTGGAAGCTAACCCGCGAAAGAGCTATGTGAGAAGCATGTGATTGGAAGTTAAAGAGTCGTGACAGGCTGTCGTTTTTCGTGAGTGTCTCGCAGGTAAGGCCTTCTCGCGAAATAGTCGCGAAACATTCTACCTGGAGGATTTTAAAGAGTGATTTTCTTACTCTTCACCCATAATATATTTACCCTTATTACCCACAAATGTATGTGAGGTTATTTAGAGAGAAAAAACCTAGATAGGTTTTCTACAACACACACACCTATCTTTTAGAGAGAGAGCTACTCATCCTTAATGAGAAATCATTGTAACATCTTCTTCATTCCTCTCCCATTGTCATACCTTGAAAGGAGATTTGTACCCAAACACAACCAACATCTATTCAGAGTGTAGAGAGTGTTTTAGAGTTTAGGAAGTTTTGGAGATTTGCCAAAAGAAGCCAGTAAGGCTTGGTGGATGCAATCGGGCGTATTGCGGGATCCAGAGAGTTAGACAAGACACGGTTTCGAGAAGTCTTGTTGAAGTAGGAGCTTGAAGAGTTTAGGCACATCAGGTAGATTAGGCTTGGAGGGTCTCTTGCTAACCCATGTATCCCAACTAATTGTCTAGTGGATCGATTTCCATTTGGAGGGCGGCGGAGAGGTTTTTCGCCGAGTTCTTCAGTTTCCTCTTCGATAACATGTCTCGGTGTTATCTGTGTTTGCATTTCTCTTCCCTATTCTTGTTCATTTCATTTTTACTGTTGTGTTACTTTAAATATGGATTAGAGTATTTCTCTTGCTTATACATGTGTGTTTACACTATTTCGCACTTAGTATTAAGTTAGTGTAAAATCAACCAAGCCGTAACTTTAATTTCGGGGTCTAAACAGCTTTTGTGTTTTCGACACATTTTCGAGCTTTCAATACTATTTATGGAGTTCTTATTTGAATTTACTTTTAAGACTGCAGGTTTTCTTTGTCAAACAATAGAACCTTTAGTTTTTCTTAGATAAGGGTACTGTTTGAAAGACCTTTATTATACCGTTTGAAGAGTTTGAGACTTTTTTTTTGTGGTAAAAGATTTTGAGACTTTTATTATATTGATTGTAGAGTTTTCTATGAATTGAGAACCTGTTTGGTACATGTTCAGTTTTAAAACAATATTACCCGTATTTTTACATATTTTTTCACCCACACGTATTTCTAAAAAAAATGAAAATTGTTGTTTAAACACATGTACCAAACAAGTCCTGAATCTTTAAGACTTTCAGAGTTTTCCTAGAAATCAAAAACCCATAGCTTTTCTTAGTTTAGGATACTGTTTGAAAGATTTGTAGTATGAATGTTTTGTAAATTTAGAGTAGAAGAGGAAGAGTAGGGTTAGGTCTTAACCATGGCGTTATCGCTAATTGTGGTGGTCTAATAACTTTGGCCACTTCAACTATCGATTTCCTTTCTTTCTTTTCTTTTTAAGGGTAACCTAATTTTATTATAAGAAGAAAAACTCTTCATTAAGGGTGTTATAATTTTTTTTTTTTTTTTTTTGAGAAGAAAGGGTGTTATGAATATGATTGTTCTTGTTGTTCTTTTTCTTTTTTTATGGGAGGAAGACCAAGAATAACATGTGTTGTTATTTGTTTTGTCGTGGTAAGCAATGATAATGGAAATAGGTGGTAAAGAGAGGGAGACTTTCTTTTAGAGAGAAAAGGTTCTCTTCACAGAGAAAGAGAGTTGTTTGATGATTTGTGAAATGAAAAGGGCTTCCTTTTTTCTTTTCTTTTTTTCTTGAGAGAGAGATGAATGGAAATATATCTTGTATAGATTTTCTTTAATTGACTTTTAACACTTTTTAGGGATTTTTTTTATGTCAAACAAGAACTGTTAGCTTTTCTTTAGTTTAGGATATTGTTGGAAATACCTCTATTACATGTTTTGTAATTTTATGATACTGTTAATTGCCTTACATTTAAGTAGCTGGAAAAAAAAAGGCCATTTACTAATAATAGTTGAAGAAGAAATAGAATCTATAGCAAAATTAGTTCTCCATTCTAATGATATTTTGTATATATAATTAAATGACTGTCTAAACCCTGATGTTTATTTAAATTTTGTATAAGGACTATCTAATTAAGTTAATGAGGAAGGTACTAAGGCAGCATCTTTTACTATTTTTGATCTTCCTGCAACTTGTTCACGATATGAACCTCCTCCACTTCCCAGTTTTTTGGCAGATCATCCGTTCATATTCGTGATCAGAGAAGAGATATCTAGGGTCATGTTCTTCGTTGGAGTTGTGCTTAACCCACTTTATGGTTAATTGATATTTGTTTATGTTAAAGGAGGTTTCATGTGTCTTTCAAGGTTAAATTTGTTTGGAGGCTTTTTTTGCAAATTTTAGTGCTTTGGACTCTCTCTCTCTCTCTCTCTCTCTCTCTCTCTCTCTCTCTCATTTTGGGTGGATGGAGGATAAAATTGTATTTCCAAACCCACTAAATTCATTTAGCTTACTTTTTAAATAAATTTTATACCATTACGGAGATTAGGCTCTTTTCCCACTTATTTTCCCTTAGATGTAGGTATGAGAACCAATTCTTACTTTCTTTCTTCTTCTTTTTAATGAAAGAGAACCAATTCTTACATTTCTATGTTATGAGCCTAGTATATCAAATTAATGATAATGATATAAAGTTCTCATGATTACTAGTAATTGAAAGCTTTATCATATATATGCATCTCCAGTAGCTCTACTACTAATCAAAAGTATTTACAAGGAATGGCCAGTTTTGACTTTGCTAATAAATAAAAGTGTAGCTTCTTCTAAATTCACTTGATGCGGTCGTAACATTGTTTCTACCTAGCTCGAATCATTTGCCAACCCTAATTAATGTGGTTCTATGCTTTGATTTTAATTTTATTTTTTTTTCAATTTTTCTTTTGGTAAGCCAGTCAAATTATTCTAAATAGTCCAATCAGAACTCCATGACATTTTACCGGCTGGAACCTATCAAAACATGCAACATCAAAGTGTCTAATCAGAAAGTATGCAACCAAATCTTTTCTGATAAAAAATAACTGTTTGTGATCATGGAGCTAGCTCTTGCCTCTTATTTGATTTTACAAATTAAGTTTTAATACAACAAGAACACATGTCCCTTTCTCAAAATGATGACGAGTTTTATTAACGCTAAAAATTCCTAAACAATTTTCCTTGTCAATAATTAATAAAGGAGACTGGTGCATCAATGGTTTAGAAGTGGTACATGTTTATTCGTATATGGTGCATTATGCTATTAAATTGAAGTACTGCATTCTAATATTCTCTCATAACACGCTTCAAAATAGTATTACACAAAAATATTCTCAAACAAAGCATTACATAATCTCCTAACAATTTCATATCAATAAATGTCTAATTTTGTAAGAATCTTGTCACTCAACAGATTGGTATCTTCTGATATTTTCAATGGAGACATTCAAAATTAATTTAAATCTCCTCTCTGTCGTAATTATTAAATTATCAAAAAAAAAAAAAAAAAA